>NW_028126398.1:600000-1117568 GCF_965194825.1 Balaenoptera physalus
CGGGGAACCAATGAGAGACTAGCTCTTGGTGTTGGGACAGGCACAGGTCACTCTATTTTCCCATCAGGAAGAAGAATTAACCACAGGCTCAGCCTGCCCCCCGGAACCAGAACAGGACCTGAAGCCATCCTGCGCTTTTGCGGCCAGCTCCCAAAAAAGCGACTTGTAAAATGCAGCTTCAGGGCACTGCAATTCACAAACCTGCAGAGTTATAAATGATAACTCTCGTCCACAAATATATTGAGGGAAGGCAAAGAAGAGGATTTGAAATCAAGGCAGAATTGCAGGAAACAGATTTCAGGAGGTAGATTCGAATCGCCTTTAAAGCACATGAAAAGCGGCAAAATGTTGACAATGATGCCCTTGGCCAAAAAGGGCGTATGCGTTTTTTCCTGAATATATTCAGGAAAAAACGCATACGCCCTTTTTGGCCAACCAAGCAACCTGGAAAGGCAAATCAGCGCTACAAAGAAGTCTCGCTTCCCATCGGTCAAAAGGGCCATGCTGAAAAAAGTGTCAAAACCAGAAATGCAGGACAGGCCATGGAGAAATGGGAGCCTTGCTACACTGATGGGCGGGATGTAAATTGCCAACAGCCACTCTGGAGAAGTGTACGGTGTGTCCTGAAACATCTAAAAAACACAGCTTAGAGAGCATAGGGCACTTCCACGCATGGGGGGATAAAGTGGGAAAATTGAAAATCAGCAAGACACAAGCACCCCAAAGTTTAGGGCTGCTCTGTTGACAAGGACCTCCACTTCATACCACCTTAAATATCCCAGGAAAGCGAAAAATGGATAAAAAAGTTGTGGTCCTTATGTACAATGGAATATCACTCAGCCATGAAATCAATGTCATAAGGCTAGTAGCAGCATGATGAGTGGATTTAGGTAAGACGATTCTAAGTGAAATAAGTCACACAGAAAAGGACACTTCTCATAAGGTGTCACTTATAGAGGGAATGTAAAAACCGTTACACTTGAACTGAATTACAAAACAGAACAGAGTCACACATGCAGAAAACACACTATGGCTGCTTAACGGGAAAGGCGAGGTGGGGTGATACATAAAACAAGAGCTTCAAATTAGCTCAGATACCGTTCCATCAACCCAATATGTAATAGACAAGACCTACTCCTTGCTCAGAGAACTGGACTCAACACGCCCGATTCACCGCACAAGAATATATCTGACTAGTAATAATCTTAAAACCTATGTATTGATATCTCTCTGTTAGTGTGTCAAGTGGGTGTAAAGCGGCATAAACACAGCCGTGAAAAGCAGCTAAACCCCATTATAAAAATAAATTACTTTTAAAAACCCATGAAACAAAGACAGGGAAAGAGAGAGAAATTCTTACACAATTCGTTCAGGGGCTGTGATGCAACCTGGATTGACCATATCTAGACCCACAGCTGGATGAGACATAAGGGTGGACACTCTTGGGGCTGAGAGGTTTGGTGAGGTTGGGTGAGCAAACGCAGACCCTTTAAAGTAATACTGCGTGCTACCCATCGCATGGGTCCCAAATCTCCAGGTTCAAGGGCATCTTCCTACATCGAAAACATGCATGAGAAACCCAGAAGATGGTACACCGTGTGATGGGGAAAGGTTTCTAAAACGCACCTCATTTCTCATCTCCTTGTGCTCGGGTTCGCCATTCCAGCCACTTTACTAGCAATCTCCCTACTTGGAGCATCAGCACCTTTAACCTCCTGTTCCGTACAGGTTGCAATTTGTCCTGAGGATGAACGGGAAGACGGGGTACCAATGAGAGACTAGCTCTTGGTGTTGGGACAGGCAGAGGTCACTCTATTTTCCCATCAGGAAGAAGAATTAACCACAGGCTCAGCCTGCCCCCCGGAACCAGAACAGGGCCTGAAGCCATCCTGCGCTTTTGCGGCCAGCTCCCGAAAAAGCGACTTGTAAAATGGAGCTTCAGGGCACTGCAATTCACAAACCTGCAGAGTTATAAATGATAACTCTCGTCCACAAATATATTGAGGGAAGGCAAAGAAGAGGATTTGAAATCAAGGCAGAATTGCAGGAAACAGATTTCAGGAGGTAGATTCGAATCGCCTTTAAAGCACATGAAAAGCGGCAAAACGTTGACAATGATGCCCTTGGCCAAAAAGGGCGTATGCGTTTTTTCCTGAATATATTCAGGAAAAAACGCATACGCCCTTTTTGGCCAACCAAGCAACCTGGAAAGGCAAATCAGTGCTACAAAGAAGTTCGCTACCCATCGGTCAAAAGGGCCATGCTGAAAAAAGTGTCAAAACCAGAAATGCAGGACAGGCCATGGAGAAATGGGAGCCTTGCTACACTGATGGGCGGGATGTAAATTGCCAACAGCCACTCTGGAGAAGTGTACGGTGTGTCCTGAAACATCTAAAAAACACAGCTTAGAGAGCATAGGGCACTTCCACGCATGGGGGGATAAAGTAGGAAAATTGAAAATCAGCAAGACACAAGCACCCCAAAGTTTAGGGCTGCTCTGTTGACAAGGACCTCCACTTCATTCCACCTTAAATATCCCAGGAAAGCGAAAAATGGATAAAAAAGTTGTGGTCCTTATGTACAATGGAATATCACTCAGCCATGAAATCAATGTCATAAGGCTAGTAGCAGCATGATGAGTGGATTTAGGTAAGACGATTCTAAGTGAAATAAGTCACACAGAAAAGGACACTTCTCATAAGGTGTCACTTATAGAGGGAATGTAAAAACCGTTACACTTGAACTGAATTACAAAACAGAACAGAGTCACACATGCAGAAAACACACTATGGCTGCTTAACGGGAAAGGTGAGGTGGGGTGATACATAAAACAAGAGCTTCAAATTAGCTCAGATACCGTTCCATCAACCCAATATGTAATAGACAAGACCTACTCCTTGCTCAGAGAACTGGACTCAACACGCCCGATTCACCGCACAAGAATATATCTGACTAGTAATAATCTTAAAACCTATGTATTGATATCTCTCTGTTATTGTGTCAAGTGGGTGTAAAGCGGCATAAACACAGCCGTGAAAAGCAGCTAAACCCCATTATAAAAATAAATTACTTTTAAAAACCCATGAAACAAAGACAGGGAAAGAGAGAGAAATTCTTACACAATTCGTTCAGGGGCTGTGATGCAACCTGGATTGACCATATCTAGACCCACAGCTGGATGAGACATAAGGGTGGACACTCTTGGGGCTGAGAGGTTTGGTGAGGTTGGGTGAGCAAACGCAGACCCTTTAAAGTAATAGTGCGTGCTACCCATCGCATGGGTCCCAAATCTCCAGGTTCAAGGGCATCTTCCTACATCGAAAACATGCATGAGAAACCCAGAAGATGGTACACCGTGTGATGGGGAAAGGTTTCTAAAACGCACCTCATTTCTCATCTCCTTGTGCTCGGGTTCGCCATTCCAGCCACTTTACTAGCAATCTCCCTACTTGGAGCATCAGCACCTTTAACCTCCTGTTCCGTACAGGTTGCAATTTGTCCTGAGGATGAACGGGAAGACGGGGAACCAATGAGAGACTAGCTCTTGGTGTTGGGACAGGCACAGGTCACTCTATTTTCCCATCAGGAAGAAGAATTAACCACAGGCTCAGCCTGCCCCCGGAACCAGAACAGGGCCTGAAGCCATCCTGCGCTTTTGCGGCCAGCTCCCGAAAAAGCGACTTGTAAAATGGAGCTTCAGGGCACTGCAATTCACAAACCTGCAGAGTTATAAATGATAACTCTCGTCCACAAATATATTGAGGGAAGGCAAAGAAGAGGATTTGAAATCAAGGCAGAATTGCAGGAAACAGATTTCAGGAGGTAGATTCGAATCGCCTTTAAAGCACATGAAAAGCGGCAAAACGTTGACAATGATGCCCTTGGCCAAAAAGGGCGTATGCGTTTTTTCCTGAATATATTCAGGAAAAAACGCATACGCCCTTTTTGGCCAACCAAGCAACCTGGAAAGGCAAATCAGTGCTACAAAGAAGTTCGCTACCCATCGGTCAAAAGGGCCATGCTGAAAAAAGTGTCAAAACCAGAAATGCAGGACAGGCCATGGAGAAATGGGAGCCTTGCTACACTGATGGGCGGGATGTAAATTGCCAACAGCCACTCTGGAGAAGTGTACGGTGTGTCCTGAAACATCTAAAAAACACAGCTTAGAGAGCATAGGGCACTTCCACGCATGGGGGGATAAAGTGGGAAAATTGAAAATCAGCAAGACACAAGCACCCCAAAGTTTAGGGCTGCTCTGTTGACAAGGACCTCCACTTCATTCCACCTTAAATATCCCAGGAAAGCGAAAAATGGATAAAAAAGTTGTGGTCCTTATGTACAATGGAATATCACTCAGCCATGAAATCAATGTCATAAGGCTAGTAGCAGCATGATGAGTGGATTTAGGTAAGACGATTCTAAGTGAAATAAGTCACACAGAAAAGGACACTTCTCATAAGGTGTCACTTATAGAGGGAATGTAAAAACCGTTACACTTGAACTGAATTACAAAACAGAACAGAGTCACACATGCAGAAAACACACTATGGCTGCTTAACGGGAAAGGTGAGGTGGGGTGATACATAAAACAAGAGCTTCAAATTAGCTCAGATACCGTTCCATCAACCCAATATGTAATAGACAAGACCTACTCCTTGCTCAGAGAACTGGACTCAACACGCCCGATTCACCGCACAAGAATATATCTGACTAGTAATAATCTTAAAACCTATGTATTGATATCTCTCTGTTAGTGTGTCAAGTGGGTGTAAAGCGGCATAAACACAGCCGTGAAAAGCAGCTAAACCCCATTATAAAAATAAATTACTTTTAAAAACCCATGAAACAAAGACAGGGAAAGAGAGAGAAATTCTTACACAATTCGTTCAGGGGCTGTGATGCAACCTGGATTGACCATATCTAGACCCACAGCTGGATGAGACATAAGGGTGGACACTCTTGGGGCTGAGAGGTTTGGTGAGGTTGGGTGAGCAAACGCAGACACTTTAAAGTAATACTGCGTGCTACCCATCGCATGGGTCCCAAATCTCCAGGTTCAAGGGCATCTTCCTACATCGAAAACATGCATGAGAAACCCAGAAGATGGTACACCGTGTGATGGGGAAAGGTTTCTAAAACGCACCTCATTTCTCATCTCCTTGTGCTCGGGTTCGCCATTCCAGCCACTTTACTAGCAATCTCCCTACTTGGAGCATCACCACCTTTAACCTCCTGTTCCGTACAGGTTGCAATTTGTCCTGAGGATGAACGGGAAGACGGGGTACCAATGAGAGACTAGCTCTTGGTGTTGGGACAGGCACAGGTCACTCTATTTTCCCATCAGGAAGAAGAATTAACCACAGGCTCAGCCTGCCCCCCGGAACCAGAACAGGACCTGAAGCCATCCTGCGCTTTTGCGGCCAGCTCCCAAAAAAGCGACTTGTAAAATGCAGCTTCAGGGCACTGCAATTCACAAACCTGCAGAGTTATAAATGATAACTCTCGTCCACAAATATATTGAGGGAAGGCAAAGAAGAGGATTTGAAATCAAGGCAGAATTGCAGGAAACAGATTTCAGGAGGTAGATTCGAATCGCCTTTAAAGCACAAGAAAAGCGGCAAAACGTTGACAATGATGCCCTTGGCCAAAAAGGGCGTATGCGTTTTTTCCTGAATATATTCAGGAAAAAACGCATACGCCCTTTTTGGCCAACCAAGCAACCTGGAAAGGCAAATCAGCGCTACAAAGAAGTCTCGCTTCCCATCGGTCAAAAGGGCCATGCTGAAAAAAGTGTCAAAACTAGAAATGCAGGACAGGCCATGGAGAAATGGGAGCCTTGCTACACTGATGGGCGGGATGTAAATTGCCAACAGCCACTCTGGAGAAGTGTACGGTGTGTCCTGAAACATCTAAAAAACACAGCTTAGAGAGCATAGGGCACTTCCACGCATGGGGGGATAAAGTGGGAAAATTGAAAATCAGCAAGACACAAGCACCCGAAAGTTTAGGGCTGCTCTGTTGACAAGGACCTCCACTTCATTCCACCTTAAATATCCCAGGAAAGCGAAAAATGGATAAAAAAGTTGTGGTCCTTATGTACAATGGAATATCACTCAGCCATGAAATCAATGTCATAAGGCTAGTAGCAGCATGATGAGTGGATTTAGGTAAGACGATTCTAAGTGAAATAAGTCACACAGAAAAGGACACTTCTCATAAGGTGTCACTTATAGAGGGAATGTAAAAACCGTTACACTTGAACTGAATTACAAAACAGAACAGAGTCACACATGCAGAAAACACACTATGGCTGCTTAACGGGAAAGGTGAGGTGGGGTGATACATAAAACAAGAGTTTCAAATTACCTCAGATACCGTTCCATAAACCCAATATGTAATAGACAAGACCTACTCCTTGCTCAGAGAACTGGACTCAACACCCCCGATTCACCGCACAAGAATATATCTGACTAGTAATAATCTTAAAACCTATGTACTGATATCTCTCTATTAGTGTGTCAAGTGGGTGTAAAGCGGCATAAACACAGCCGTGAAAAGCAGCTAAACCCCATTATAAAAATAAATTACTTTTAAAAACCCATGAAACAAAGACAGGGAAAGAGAGAGAAATTCTTACACAATTCGTTCAGGGGCTGTGATGCAACCTGGATTGACCATATCTAGACCCACAGCTGGATGAGACATAAGGGTGGACACTCTTGGGGCTGAGAGGTTTGGTGAGGTTGGGTGAGCAAACGCAGACCCTTTAAAGTAATACTGCGTGCTACCCATCGCATGGGTCCCAAATCTCCAGGTTCAAGGGCATCTTCCTACATCGAAAACATGCATGAGAAACCCAGAAGATGGTACACCGTGTGATGGGGAAAGGTTTCTAAAACGCACCTCATTTCTCATCTCCTTGTGCTCGGGTTCGCCATTCCAGCCACTTTACTAGCAATCTCCCTACTTGGAGCATCAGCACCTTTAACCTCCTGTTCCGTACAGGTTGCAATTTGTCCTGAGGATGAACGGGAAGACGGGGAACCAATGAGAGACTATCTCTTGGTGTTGGGACAGGCAGAGGTCACTCTATTTTCCCATCAGGAAGAAGAATTAACCACAGGCTCAGCCTGCCCCCTGGAACCAGAACAGGGCCTGAAGCCATCCTGCGCTTTTGCGGCCAGCTCCCAAAAAAGCGACTTGTAAAATGGAGCTTCAGGGCACTGCAATTCACAAACCTGCAGAGTTATAAATGATAACTCTCGTCCACAAATATATTGAGGGAAGGCAAAGAAGAGGATTTGAAATCAAGGCAGAATTGCAGGAAACAGATTTCAGGAGGTAGATTCGAATCGCCTTTAAAGCACATGAAAAGCGGCAAAACGTTGACAATGATGCCCTTGGCCAAAAAGGGCGTATGCGTTTTTTCCTGAATATATTCAGGAAAAAACGCATACGCCCTTTTTGGCCAACCAAGCAACCTGGAAAAGCAAATCAGCGCTACAAAGAAGTCTCGCTTCCCATCGGTCAAAAGGGCCATGCTGAAAAATGTGTCAAAACCAGAAATGCAGGACAGGCCATGGAGAAATGGGAGCCTTGCTACACTGATGGGCGGGATGTAAATTGCCAACAGCCACTCTGGAGAAGTGTACGGTGTGTCCTGAAACATCTAAAAAACACAGCTTAGAGAGCATAGGGCACTTCCACGCATGGGGGGATAAAGTGGGAAAATTGAAAATCAGCAAGACACAAGCACCCCAAAGTTTAGGGCTGCTCTGTTGACAAGGACCTCCACTTCATTCCACCTTAAATATCCCAGGAAAGCGAAAAATGGATCAAAAAGTTGTGGTCCTTATGTACAATGGAATATCACTCAGCCATGAAATCAATGTCATAAGGCTAGTAGCAGCATGATGAGTGGATTTAGGTAAGACGATTCTAAGTGAAATAAGTCACACAGAAAAGGACACTTCTTATAAGGTGTCACTTATAGAGGAAATGTAAAAACCGTTACACTTGAACTGAATTACAAAACAGAACAGAGTCACACATGCAGAAAACATACTATGGCTGCTTAACGGGAAAGGTGAGGTGGGGTGATACATAAAACAAGAGTTTCAAATTAGCTCAGATACCGTTCCATAAACCCAATATGTAATAGACAAGACCTACTCCTTGCTCAGAGAACTGGACTCAACACGCCCGATTCACCGCACAAGAATATATCTGACTAGTAATAATCTTAAAACCTATGTATTGATATCTCTCTGTTAGTGTGTCAAGTGGGTGTAAAGCGGCATAAACACAGCCGTGAAAAGCAGCTAAACCCCATTATAAAAATAAATTACTTTTAAAAACCCATGAAACAAAGACAGGGAAAGAGAGAGAAATTCTTACACAATTCGTTCAGGGGCTGTGATGCAACCTGGATTGACCATATCTAGACCCACAGCTGGATGAGACATAAGGGTGGACACTCTTGGGGCTGAGAGGTTTGGTGAGGTTGGGTGAGCAAACGCAGACCCTTTAAAGTAATAGTGCGTGCTACCCATCGCATGGGTCCCAAATCTCCAGGTTCAAGGGCATCTTCCTACATCGAAAACATGCATGAGAAACCCAGAAGATGGTACACCGTGTGATGGGGAAAGGTTTCTAAAACGCACCTCATTTCTCATCTCCTTGTGCTCGGGTTCGCCATTCCAGCCACTTTACTAGCAATCTCCCTACTTGGAGCATCAGCACCTTTAACCTCCTGTTCCGTACAGGTTGCAATTTGTCCTGAGGATGAACGGGAAGACGGGGAACCAATGAGAGACTAGCTCTTGGTGTTGGGACAGGCACAGGTCACTCTATTTTCCCATCAGGAAGAAGAATTAACCACAGGCTCAGCCTGCCCCCCTAACCAGAACAGGGCCTGAAGCCATCCTGCGCTTTTGCGGCCAGCTCCCAAAAAAGCGACTTGTAAAATGGAGCTTCAGGGCACTGCAATTCACAAACCTGCAGAGTTATAAATGATAACTCTCGTCCACAAATATATTGAGGGAAGGCAAAGAAGAGGATTTGAAATCAAGGCAGAATTGCAGGAAACAGATTTCAGGAGGTAGATTCGAATCGCCTTTAAAGCACATGAAAAGCAGCAAAACGTTGACAATGATGGCCTTGGCCAAAAAGGGCGTATGCGTTTTTTCCTGAATATATTCAGGAAAAAACGCATACGCCCTTTTTGGCCAACCAAGCAACCTGGAAAGGCAAATCAGCGCTACAAAGAAGTCTCACTTCCCATCGGTCAAAAGGGCCATGCTGAAAAAAGTGTCAAAACCAGAAATGCAGGACAGGCCATGGAGAAATGGGAGCCTTGCTACACTGATGGGCGGGATGTAAATTGCCAACAGCCACTCTGGAGAAGTGTACGGTGTGTCCTGAAACATCTAAATAACACAGCTTAGAGAGCATAGGGCACTTCCACGCATGGGGGGATAAAGTGGGAAAATTGAAAATCAGCAAGACACAAGCACCCCAAAGTTTAGGGCTGCTCTGTTGACAAGGACCTCCACTTCATTCCACCTTAAATATCCCAGGAAAGCGAAAAATGGATCAAAAAGTTGTGGTCCTTATGTACAATGGAATATCACTCAGCCATGAAATCAATGTCATAAGGCTAGTAGCAGCATGATGAGTGGATTTAGGTAAGACGATTCTAAGTGAAATAAGTCACACAGAAAAGGACACTTCTCATAAGGTGTCACTTATAGAGGGAATGTAAAAACCGTTACACTTGAACTGAATTACAAAACAGAACAGAGTCACACATGCAGAAAACACACTATGGCTGCTTAACGGGAAAGGTGAAGTGGGGTGATACATAAAACAAGAGTTTCAAATTAGCTCAGATACCGTTCCATAAACCCAATATGTAATAGACAAGACCTACTCCTTGCTCAGAGAACTGGACTCAACACGCCCGATTCACCGCACAAGAATATATCTGACTAGTAATAATCTTAAAACCTATGTATTGATATCTCTCTGTTAGTGTGTCAAGTGGGTGTAAAGCGGCATAAACACAGCCGTGAAAAGCAGCTAAACCCCATTATAAAAATAAATTACTTTTAAAAACCCATGAAACAAAGACAGGGAAAGAGAGAGAAATTCTTACACAATTCGTTCAGGGGCTGTGATGCAACCTGGATTGACCATATCTAGACCCACAGCTGGATGAGACATAAGGGTGGACACTCCTGGGGCTGAGAGGTTTGGTGAGGTTGGGTGAGCAAACGCAGATCCTTTAAAGTAATACTGCGTGCTACCCATTGCATGGGTCCCAAATCTCCAGGTTCAAGGGCATCTTCCTACATCGAAAACATGCATGAGAAACCCAGAAGATGGTACACCGTGTGATGGGGAAAGGTTTCTAAAACGCACCTCATTTCTCATCTCCTTGTGCTCGGGTTCGCCATTCCAGCCACTTTACTAGCAATCTCCCTACTTGGAGCATCAGCACCTTTAACCTCCTGTTCCGTACAGGTTGCAATTTGTCCTGAGGATGAACGGGAAGACGGGGAACCAATGAGAGACTAGCTCTTGGTGTTGGGACAGGCACAGGTCACTCTATTTTCCCATCAGGAAGAAGAATTAACCACAGGCTCAGCCTGCCCCCCGGAACCAGAACAGGGCCTGAAGCCATCCTGCGCTTTTGCGGCCAGCTCCCAAAAAAGCGACTTGTAAAATGGAGCTTCAGGGCACTGCAATTCACAAACCTGCAGAGTTATAAATGATAACTCTCGTCCACAAATATATTGAGGGAAGGCAAAGAAAAGGATTTGAAATCAAGGCAGAATTGCAGGAAACAGATTTCAGGAGATAGATTCGAATCGCCTTTAAAGCACATGAAAAGCAGCAAAACGTTGACAATGATGGCCTTGGCCAAAAAGGGCGTATGCGTTTTTTCCTGAATATATTCAGGAAAAAACGCATACGCCCTTTTTGGCCAACCAAGCAACCTGGAAAGGCAAATCAGCGCTACAAAGAAGTCTCACTTCCCATCGGCCAAAAGGGCCATGCTGAAAAAAGTGTCAAAACCAGAAATGCAGGACAGGCCATGGAGAAATGGGAGCCTTGCTACACTGATGGGCGGGATGTAAATTGCCAACAGCCACTCTGGAGAAGTGTACGGTGTGTCCTGAAACATCTAAAAAACACAGCTTAGAGAGCATAGGGCACTTCCACGCATGGGGTGATAAAGTGGGAAAATTGAAAATCCGCAAGACACAAGCACCCCAAAGTTTAGGGCTGCTCTGTTGACAAGGACCTCCACTTCATTCCACCTTAAATATCCCAGGGAAGCGAAAAATGGATAAAAAAGTTGTGGTCCTTATGTACAATGGAATATCACTCAGCCATGAAATCAATGTCATAAGGCTAGTAGCAGCATGATGAGTGGATTTAGGTAAGACGATTCTAAGTGAAATAAGTCACACAGAAAAGGACACTTCTCATAAGGTGTCACTTATAGAGGGAATGTAAAAAACGTTACACTTGAACTGAATTACAAAACAGAACAGAGTCACACATGCAGAAAACATACTAAGGCTGCTTAACGGGAAAGGTGAGGTGGGGTGATACATAAAACAAGAGTTTCAAATTAGCTCAGATACCGTTCCATAAACCCAATATGTAATAGACAAGACCTACTCCTTGCTCAGAGAACTGGACTCAACACGCCCGATTCACCGCACAAGAATATATCTGACTAGTAATAATCTTAAAACCTATGTATTGATATCTCTCTGTTAGTGTGTCAAGTGGGTGTAAAGCGGCATAAACACAGCCGTGAAAAGCAGCTAAACCCCATTATAAAAATAAATTACTTTTAAAAACCCATGAAACAAAGACAGGGAAAGAGAGAGAAATTCTTACACAATTCGTTCAGGGGCTGTGATGCAACCTGGATTGACCATATCTAGACCCACAGCTGGATGAGACATAAGGGTGGACACTCTTGGGGCTGAGAGGTTTGGTGAGGTTGGGTGAGCAAACGCAGACCCTTTAAAGTAATAGTGCGTGCTACCCATCGCATGGGTCCCAAATCTCCAGGTTCAAGGGCATCTTCCTACATCGAAAACATGCATGAGAAACCCAGAAGATGGTACACCGTGTGATGGGGAAAGGTTTCTAAAACGCACCTCATTTCTCATCTGCTTGTGCTCGGGTTCGCCATTCCAGCCACTTTACTAGCAATCTCCCTACTTGGAGCATCAGCACCTTTAACCTCCTGTTCCGTACAGGTTGCAATTTGTCCTGAGGATGAACGGGAAGACGGGGAACCAATGAGAGACTAGCTCTTGGTGTTGGGACAGGCACAGGTCACTCTATTTTCCCATCAGGAAGAAGAATTAACCACAGGCTCAGCCTGCCCCCGGAACCAGAACAGGGCCTGAAGCCATCCTGCGCTTTTGCGGCCAGCTCCCAAAAAAGCGACTTGTAAAATGGAGCTTCAGGGCACTGCAATTCACAAACCTGCAGAGTTATAAATGATAACTCTCGTCCACAAATATATTGAGGGAAGGCAAAGAAGAGGATTTGAAATCAAGGCAGAATTGCAGGAAACAGATTTCAGGAGGTAGATTCGAATCGCCTTTAAAGCACATGAAAACCAGCAAAACGTTGACAATGATGCCCTTGGCCAAAAAGGGCGTATGCGTTTTTTCCTGAATATATTCAGGAAAAAACGCATACGCCCTTTTTGGCCAACCAAGCTACCTGGAAAGGCAAATCAGCACTACAAAGAAGTCTCGCTTCCCATTGGTCAAAAGGGCCATGCTGAAAAAAGTGTCAAAACCAGAAATGCAGGACAGGCCATGGAGAAATGGGAGCCTTGCTACACTGATGGGCGGGATGTAAATTGCCAACAGCCACTCTGGAGAAGTGTACGGTGTGTCCTGAAACATCTAAAAAACACAGCTTAGAGAGCATAGGGCACTTCCACGCATGGGGGGATAAAGTGGGAAAATTGAAAATCAACAAGACACAAGCACCCCAAAGTTTAGGGCTGCTCTGTTGACAAGGACCTCCACTTCATTCCACCTTAAATATCCCAGGAAAGCGAAAAATGGATCAAAAAGTTGTGGTCCTTATGTACAATGGAATATCACTCAGCCATGAAATCAATGTCATAAGGCTAGTAGCAGCATGATGAGTGGATTTAGGTAAGACGATTCTAAGTGAAATAAGTCACACAGAAAAGGACACTTCTCATAAGGTGTCACTTATAGAGGGAATGTAAAAACCGTTACACTTGAACTGAATTACAAAACAGAACAGAGTCACACATGCAGAAAACACTCTATGGCTGCTTAACGGGAAAGGTGAGGTGGGGTGATACATAAAACAAGAGTTTCAAATTAGCTCAGATACCGTTCCATAAACCCAATATGTAATAGACAAGACCTACTCCTTGCTCAGAGAACTGGACTCAACACGCCCGATTCACCGCACAAGAATATATCTGACTAGTAATAATCTTAAAACCTATGTATTGATATCTCTCTGTTAGTGTGTCAAGTGGGTGTAAAGCGGCATAAACACAGCCCTGAAAAGCAGCTAAACCCCATTATAAAAATAAATTACTTTTAAAAACCCATGAAAAAAAGACAGGGAAAGAGAGAGAAATTCTTACACAATTCGTTCAGGGGCTGTGATGCAACCTGGATTGACCATATCTAGACCCACAGCTGGATGAGACATAAGGGTGGACACTCTTGGGGCTGAGAGGTTTGGTGAGGTTGGGTGAGCAAACGCAGACCCTTTAAAGTAATAGTGCGAGCTACCCATCGCATGGGTCCCAAATCTCCAGGTTCAAGGGCATCTTCCTACATCGAAAACATGCATGAGAAACCCAGAAGATGGTACACCGTGTGATGGGGAAAGGTTTCTAAAACGCACCTCATTTCTCATCTCCTTGTGCTCGGGTTCGCCATTCCAGCCACTTGACTAGCAATCTCCCTACTTGGAGCATCAGCACCTTTAACCTCCTGTTCCGTACAGGTTGCAATTTGTCCTGAGGATGAACGGGAAGACGGGGAACCAATGAGAGACTAGCTCTTGGTGTTGGGACAGGCACAGGTCCCTCTATTTTCCCATCAGGAAGAAGAATTAACCACAGGCTCAGCCTGCCCCCCGGAACCAGAACAGGGCCTGAAGCCATCCTGCGCTTTTGCGGCCAGCTCCCAAAAAAGCGACTTGTAAAATGGAGCTTCAGGGCACTGCAATTCACAAACCTGCAGAGTTATAAATGATAACTCTCGTCCACAAATATATTGAGGGAAGGCAAAGAAGAGGATTTGAAATCAAGGCAGAATTGCAGGAAACAGATTTCAGGAGGTAGATTCGAATTGCCTTTAAAGCACATGAAAAGCGGCAAAACGTTGACAATGATGCCCTTGGCCAAAAAGGGCGTATGCGTTTTTTCCTGAATATATTCAGGAAAAAACGCATACGCCCTTTTTGGCCAACCAAGCAACCTGGAACGGCAAATCAGCGCTACAAAGAAGTCTCGCTTCCCATCGGTCAAAAGGGCCATGCTGAAAAAAGTGTCAAAACCAGAAATGCAGGACAGGCAATGGAGAAATGGGAGCCTTGTTACACTGATGGGCGGGATGTAAATTGCCAACAGCCACTCTGGAGAAGTGTACGGTGTGTCCTGAAACATCTAAAAAACACAGCTTAGAGAGCATAGGGCACTTCCACGCATGGGGGGATAAAGTGGGAAAATTGAAAATCAGCAAGACACAAGCACCCCAAAGTTTAGGGCTGCTCTGTTGACAAGGACCTCCACTTCATTCCACCTTAAATATCCCAGGAAAGCGAAAAATGGATCAAAAAGTTGTGGTCCTTATGTACAATGGAATATCACTCAGCCATGAAATCAATGTCATAAGGCTAGTAGCAGCATGATGAGTGGATTTAGGTAAGACGATTCTAAGTGAAATAAGTCACACAGAAAAGGACACTTCTCATAAGGTGTCACTTATAGAGGGAATGTAAAAACCGTTACACTTGAACTGAATTACAAAACAGAACAGAGTCACACATGCAGAAAACACACTATGGCTGCTTAACGGGAAAGGTGAGGTGGGGTGATACATAAAACAAGAGTTTCAAATTAGCTCAGATACCGTTCCATAAACCCAATATGTAACAGACAAGACCTACTCCTTGCTCAGAGAACTGGACTCAACACGCCCGATTCACCGCACAAGAATATATCTGACTAGTAATAATCTTAAAACCTATGTATTGATATCTCTCTGTTAGTGTGTCAAGTGGGTGTAAAGCGGCATAAACACAGCCGTGAAAAGCAGCTAAACCCCATTATAAAAATAAATTACTTTTAAAAACCCATGAAAAAAAGACAGGGAAAGAGAGAGAAATTCTTACACAATTCGTTCAGGGGCTGTGATGCAACCTGGATTGACCATATCTAGACCCACACCTGGATGAGACATAAGGGTGGACACTCTTGGGGCTGAGAGGTTTGGTGAGGTTGGGTGAGCAAACACAGACCCTTTAAAGTAATAGTGCGTGCTACCCATCGCATGGGTCCCAAATCTCCAGGTTCAAGGGCATCTTCCTACATCGAAAACATGCATGAGAAACCCAGAAGATGGTACACCGTGTGATGGGGAAAGGTTTCTAAAACGCACCTCATTTCTCATCTCCTTGTGCTCGGGTTCGCCATTCCAGCCACTTTACTAGCAATCTCCCTACTTGGAGCATCAGCACCTTTAACCTCCTGTTCCGTACAGGTTGCAATTTGTCCTGAGGATGAACGGGAAGACGGGGAACCAATGAGAGACTAGCTCTTGGTGTTGGGACAGGCAGAGGTCACTCTATTTTCCCATCAGGAAGAAGAATTAACCACAGGCTCAGCCTGCCCCTGGAACCAGAACAGGCCCTGAAGCCATCCTGCGCTTTTGCGGCCAGCTCCCAAAAAAGCGACTTGTAAAATGGAGCTTCAGGGCACTGCAATTCACAAACCTGCAGAGTTATAAATGATAACTCTCGTCCACAAATATATTGAGGGAAGGCAAAGAAGAGGATTTGAAATCAAGGCAGAATTGCAGGAAACAGATTTCAGGAGGTAGATTCGAATCGCCTTTAAAGCACATGAAAAGCGGCAAAACGTTGACAATGATGCCCTTGGCCAAAAAGGGCGTATGCGTTTTTTCCTGAATATATTCAGGAAAAAACGCATACGCCCTTTTTGGCCAACCAAGCAACCTGGAAAGGCAAATCAGCGCTACAAAGAAGTCTCGCTTCCCATCGGTCAAAAGGGCCATGCTGAAAAAAGTGTCAAAACCAGAAATGCAGGACAGGCCATGGAGAAATGGGAGCCTTGCTACACTGATGGGCGGGATGTAAATTGCCAACAGCCACTCTGGAGAAGTGTACGGTGTGTCCTGAAACATCTAAAAAACACAGCTTAGAGAGCATAGGGCACTTCCACGCATGGGGGGATAAAGTGGGAAAATTGAAAATCAGCAAGACACAAGCACCCCAAAGTTTAGGGCTGCTCTGTTGACAAGGACCTCCACTTCATTCTACCTTAAATATCCCAGGAAAGCGAAAAATGGATAAAAAAGTTGTGGTCCTTATGTACAATGGAATATCACTCAGCCATGAAATCAATGTCATAAGGCTAGTAGCAGCATGATGAGTGGATTTAGGTAAGACGATTCTAAGTGAAATAAGTCACACAGAAAAGGACACTTCTCATAAGGTGTCACTTATAGAGGGAATGTAAAAACCGTTACACTTGAACTGAATTACAAAACAGAACAGAGTCACACATGCAGAAAACACACTATGGCTGCTTAACGGGAAAGGTGAGGTGGGGTGATACATAAAACAAGAGTTTCAAATTAGCTCAGATACCGTTCCATAAACCCAATATGTAACAGACAAGACCTACTCCTTGCTCAGAGAACTGGACTCAACACGCCCGATTCACCGCACAAGAATATATCTGACTAGTAATAATCTTAAAACCTATGTATTGATATCTCTCTGTTAGTGTGTCAAGTGGGTGTAAAGCGGCATAAACACAGCCGTGAAAAGCAGCTAAACCCCATTATAAAAATAAATTACTTTTAAAAACCCATGAAAAAAAGACAGGGAAAGAGAGAGAAATTCTTACACAATTCGTTCATGGGCTGTGATGCAACCTGGATTGACCATATCTAGACCCACAGCTGGATGAGACATAAGGGTGGACACTCTTGGGGCTGAGAGGTTTGGTGAGGTTGGGTGAGCAAACGCAGACCCTTTAAAGTAATAGTGCGTGCTACCCATCGCATGGGTCCCAAATCTCCAGGTTCAAGGGCATCTTCCTACATCGAAAACATGCATGAGAAACCCAGAAGATGGTACACCGTGTGATGGGGAAAGGTTTCTAAAACGCACCTCATTTCTCATCTCCTTGTGCTCGGGTTCGCCATTCCAGCCACTTGACTAGCAATCTTCCTACTTGGAGCATCAGCACCTTTAACCTCCTGTTCCGTACAGGTTGCAATTTGTCCTGAGGATGAACGGGAAGACGGGGAACCAATGAGAGACTAGCTCTTGGTGTTGGGACAGGCACAGGTCACTCTATTTTCCCATCAGGAAGAAGAATTAACCACAGGCTCAGCCTGCCCCCCGGAACCAGAACAGGGCCTGAAGCCATCCTGCGCTTTTGTGGCCAGCTCCCAAAAAAGCGACTTTTAAAATGGAGCTTCAGGGCACTTCAATTCACAAACCTGCAGAGTTATAAATGATAACTCTCGTCCACAAATATATTGAGGGAAGGCAAAGAAGAGGATTTGAAATCAAGGCAGAATTGCAGGAAACAGATTTCAGGAGGTAGATTCGAATTGCCTTTAAAGCACATGAAAAGCGGCAAAACGTTGACAATGATGCCCTTGGCCAAAAAGGGCGTATGCGTTTTTTCCTGAATATATTCAGGAAAAAACTCATACGCCCTTTTTGGCCAACCAAGCTACCTGGAAAGGCAAATCAGCACTACAAAGAAGTCTCGCTTCCCATTGGTCAAAAGGGCCATGCTGAAAAAAGTGTCAAAACCAGAAATGCAGGACAGGCCATGGAGAAATGGGAGCCTTGCTACACTGATGGGCGGGATGTAAATTTCCAACAGCCACTCTGGAGAAGTGTACGGTGTGTCCTGAAACATCTAAAAAACACAGCTTAGAGAGCATAGGGCACTTCCACGCATGGGGGGATAAAGTGGGAAAATTGAAAATCAGCAAGACACAAGCACCCCAAAGTTTAGGGCTGCTCTGTTGACAAGGACCTCCACTTCATTCCACCTTAAATATCCCAGGAAAGCGAAAAATGGATAAAAAAGTTGTGGTCCTTATGTACAATGGAATATCACTCAGCCATGAAATCAATGTCATAAGGCTAGTAGCAGCATGATGAGTGGATTTAGGTAAGACGATTCTAAGTGAAATAAGTCACACAGAAAAGGACACTTCTCATAAGGTGTCACTTATAGAGGGAATGTAAAAACCGTTACACTTGAACTGAATTACAAAACAGAACAGAGTCACACATGCAGAAAACACACTATGGCTGCTTAACGGGAAAGGTGAGGTGGGGTGATACATAAAACAAGAGTTTCAAATTAGCTCAGATACCGTTCCATAAACCCAATATGTAACAGACAAGACCTACTCCTTGCTCAGAGAACTGGACTCAACACGCCCGATTCACCGCACAAGAATATATCTGACTAGTAATAATCTTAAAACCTATGTATTGATATCTCTCTGTTAGTGTGTCAAGTGGGTGTAAAGCGGCATAAACACAGCCGTGAAAAGCAGCTAAACCCCATTATAAAAATAAATTACTTTTAAAAACCCATGAAAAAAAGACAGGGAAAGAGAGAGAAATTCTTACACAATTCGTTCAGGGGCTGTGATGCAACCTGGATTGACCATATCTAGACCCACAGCTGGATGAGACATAAGGGTGGACACTCTTGGGGCTGAGAGGTTTGGTGAGGTTGGGTGAGCAAACGCAGACCCTTTAAAGTAATAGTGCGTGCTACCCATCGCATGGGTCCCAAATCTCCAGGTTCAAGGGCATCTTCCTACATCGAAAACATGCATGAGAAACCCAGAAGATGGTACACCGTGTGATGGGGAAAGGTTTCTAAAACGCACCTCATTTCTCATCTCCTTGTGCTCGGGTTCGCCATTCCAGCCACTTTACTAGCAATCTCCCTACTTGGAGCATCAGCACCTTTAACCTCCTGTTCCGTACAGGTTGCAATTTGTCCTGAGGATGAACGGGAAGACGGGGAACCAATGAGAGACTAGCTCTTGGTGTTGGGACAGGCAGAGGTCACTCTATTTTCCCATCAGGAAGAAGAATTAACCACAGGCTCAGCCTGCCCCTGGAACCAGAACAGGCCCTGAAGCCATCCTGCGCTTTTGTGGCCAGCTCCCAAAAAAGCGACTTTTAAAATGGAGCTTCAGGGCACTTCAATTCACAAACCTGCAGAGTTATAAATGATAACTCTCGTCCACAAATATATTGAGGGAAGGCAAAGAAGAGGATTTGAAATCAAGGCAGAATTGCAGGAAACAGATTTCAGGAGGTAGATTCGAATCGCCTTTAAAGCACATGAAAAGCGGCAAAACGTTGACAATGATGCCCTTGGCCAAAAAGGGCGTATGCGTTTTTTCCTGAATATATTCAGGAAAAAACGCATACGCCCTTTTTGGCCAACCAAGCAACCTGGAAAGGCAAATCAGCGCTACAAAGAAGTCTCGCTTCCCATCGGTCAAAAGGGCCATGCTGAAAAAAGTGTCAAAACCAGAAATGCAAGACAGGCCATGGAGAAATGGGAGCCTTGCTACACTGATGGGCGGGATGTAAATTGCCAACAGCCACTCTGGAGAAGTGTACAGTGTGTCCTGAAACATCTAAAAAACACAGCTTAGAGAGCATAGGGCACTTCCACGCATGGGGGGATAAAGTGGGAAAATTGAAAATCAGCAAGACACAAGCACCCCAAAGTTTAGGGCTGCTCTGTTGACAAGGACCTCCACTTCATTCTACCTTAAATATCCCAGGAAAGCGAAAAATGGATAAAAAAGTTGTGGTCCTTATGTACAATGGAATATCACTCAGCCATGAAATCAATGTCATAAGGCTAGTAGCAGCATGATGAGTGGATTTAGGTAAGACGATTCTAAGTGAAATAAGTCACACAGAAAAGGACACTTCTCATAAGGTGTCACTTATAGAGGGAATGTAAAAACCGTTACACTTGAACTGAATTACCAAACAGAACAGAGTCACACATGCAGAAAACACACTATGGCTGCTTAACGGGAAAGGTGAGGTGGGGTGATACATAAAACAAGAGTTTCAAATTAGCTCAGATACCGTTCCATAAACCCAATATGTAACAGACAAGACCTACTCCTTGCTCAGAGAACTGGACTCAACACGCCCGATTCACCGCACAAGAATATATCTGACTAGTAATAATCTTAAAACCTATGTATTGATATCTCTCTGTTAGTGTGTCAAGTGGGTGTAAAGCGGCATAAACACAGCCGTGAAAAGCAGCTAAACCCCATTATAAAAATAAATTACTTTTAAAAACCCATGAAAAAAAGACAGGGAAAGAGAGAGAAATTCTTACACAATTCGTTCAGGGGCTGTGATGCAACCTGGATTGACCATATCTAGACCCACAGCTGGATGAGACATAAGGGTGGACACTCTTGGGGCTGAGAGGTTTGGTGAGGTTGGGTGAGCAAACGCAGACCCTTTAAAGTAATAGTGCGTGCTACCCATCGCATGGGTCCCAAATCTCCAGGTTCAAGGGCATCTTCCTACATCGAAAACATGCATGAGAAACCCAGAAGATGGTACACCGTGTGATGGGGAAAGGTTTCTAAAACGCACCTCATTTCTCATCTCTTTGTGCTCGGGTTCGCCATTCCAGCCACTTTACTAGCAATCTCCCTACTTGGAGCATCAGCACCTTTAACCTCCTGTTCCGTACAGGTTGCAATTTGTCCTGAGGATGAACGGGAAGACGGGGAACCAATGAGAGACTAGCTCTTGGTGTTGGGACAGGCAGAGGTCACTCTATTTTCCCATCAGGAAGAAGAATTAACCACAGGCTCAGCCTGCCCCCCGGAACCAGAACAGGGCCTGAAGCCATCCTGCGCTTTTGCGGCCAGCTCCCAAAAAAGCGACTTGTAAAATGGAGCTTCAGGGCACTGCAATTCACAAACCTGCAGAGTTATAAATGATAACTCTCGTCCACAAATATATTGAGGGAAGGCAAAGAAGAGGATTTGAAATCAAGGCAGAATTGCAGGAAACAGATTTCAGGAGGTAGATTCGAATCGCCTTTAAAGCACATGAAAAGCGGCAAAACGTTGACAATGATGCCCTTGGCCAAAAAGGGCGTATGCGTTTTTTTCTGAATATATTCAGGAAAAAACGCATACGCCCTTTTTGGCCAACCAAGCAACCTGGAAAGGCAAATCAGCGCTACAAAGAAGTCTCGCTTCCCATCGGTCAAAAGGGCCATGCTGAAAAAAGTGTCAAAACCAGAAATGCAGGACAGGCCATGGAGAAATGGGAGCCTTGCTACACTGATGGGCGGGATGTAAATTGCCAACAGCCACTCTGGAGAAGTGTACGGTGTGTCCTGAAACATCTAAAAAACACAGCTTAGAGAGCATAGGGCACTTCCACGCATGGGGGGATAACGTGGGAAAATTGAAAATCAGCAAGACACAAGCACCCCAAAGTTTAGGGCTGCTCTGTTGACAAGGACCTCCACTTCATTCTACCTTAAATATCCCAGGAAAGCGAAAAATGGATAAAAAAGTTGTGGTCCTTATGTACAATGGAATATCACTCAGCCATGAAATCAATGTCATAAGGCTAGTAGCAGCATGATGAGTGGATTTAGGTAAGACGATTCTAAGTGAAATAAGTCACACAGAAAAGGACACTTCTCATAAGGTGTCACTTATAGAGGGAATGTAAAAACCGTTACACTTGAACTGAATTACAAAACAGAACAGAGTCACACATGCAGAAAACACACTATGGCTGCTTAACGGGAAAGGTGAGGTGGGGTGATACATAAAACAAGAGTTTCAAATTAGCTCAGATACCGTTCCATAAACCCAATATGTAACAGACAAGACCTATTACTTGCTCAGAGAACTGGACTCAACACGCCCGATTCACCGCACAAGAATATATCTGACTAGTAATAATCTTAAAACCTATGTATTGATATCTCTCTGTTAGTGTGTCAAGTGGGTGTAAAGCGGCATAAACACAGCCGTGAAAAGCAGCTAAACCCCATTATAAAAATAAATTACTTTTAAAAACCCATGAAACAAAGACAGGGAAAGAGAGAGAAATTCTTACACAATTCGTTCAGGGGCTGTGATGCAACCTGGATTGACCATATCTAGACCCACAGCTGGATGAGACATAAGGGTGGACACTCTTGGGGCTGAGAGGTTTGGTGAGGTTGGGTGAGCAAACGCAGACCCTTTAAAGTAATAGTGCGTGCTACCCATCGCATGGGTCCCAAATCTCCAGGTTCAAGGGCATCTTCCTACATCGAAAACATGCATGAGAAACCCAGAAGATGGTACACCGTGTGATGGGGAAAGGTTTCTAAAACGCACCTCATTTCTCATCTCCTTGTGCTCGGGTTCGCCATTCCAGCCACTTGACTAGCAATCTTCCTACTTGGAGCATCAGCACCTTTAACCTCCTGTTCCGTACAGGTTGCAATTTGTCCTGAGGATGAACGGGAAGACGGGGAACCAATGAGAGACTAGCTCTTGGTGTTGGGACAGGCACAGGTCACTCTATTTTCCCATCAGGAAGAAGAATTAACCACAGGCTCAGCCTGCCCCTGGAACCAGAACAGGCCCTGAAGCCATCCTGCGCTTTTGCGGCCAGCTCCCAAAAAAGCGACTTGTAAAATGGAGCTTCAGGGCACTGCAATTCACAAACCTGCAGAGTTATAAATGATAACTCTCGTCCACAAATATATTGAGGGAAGGCAAAGAAGAGGATTTGAAATCAAGGCAGAATTGCAGGAAACAGATTTCAGGAGGTAGATTCGAATCGCCTTTAAAGCACATGAAAAGCGGCAAAACGTTGACAATGATGCCCTTGGCCAAAAAGGGCGTATGCGTTTTTTCCTGAATATATTCAGGAAAAAACGCATACGCCCTTTTTGGCCAACCAAGCAACCTGGAAAGGCAAATCAGCGCTACAAAGAAGTCTCGCTTCCCATCGGTCAAAAGGGCCATGCTGAAAAAAGTGTCAAAACCAGAAATGCAGGACAGGCCATGGAGAAATGGGAGCCTTGCTACACTGATGGGCGGGATGTAAATTGCCAACAGCCACTCTGGAGAAGTGTACGGTGTGTCCTGAAACATCTAAAAAACACAGCTTAGAGAGCATAGGGCACTTCCACGCATGGGGGGATAAAGTGGGAAAATTGAAAATCAGCAAGACACAAGCACCCCAAAGTTTAGGGCTGCTCTGTTGACAAGGACCTCCACTTCATTCTACCTTAAATATCCCAGGAAAGCGAAAAATGGATAAAAAAGTTGTGGTCCTTATGTACAATGGAATATCACTCAGCCATGAAATCAATGTCATAAGGCTAGTAGCAGCATGATGAGTGGATTTAGGTAAGACGATTCTAAGTGAAATAAGTCACACAGAAAAGGACACTTCTCATAAGGTGTCACTTATAGAGGGAATGTAAAAACCGTTACACTTGAACTGAATTACAAAACAGAACAGAGTCACACATGCAGAAAACACACTATGGCTGCTTAACGGGAAAGGTGAGGTGGGGTGATACATAAAACAAGAGTTTCAAATTAGCTCAGATACCGTTCCATAAACCCAATATGTAACAGACAAGACCTACTCCTTGCTCAGAGAACTGGACTCAACACGCCCGATTCACCGCACAAGAATATATCTGACTAGTAATAATCTTAAAACCTATGTATTGATATCTCTCTGTTAGTGTGTCAAGTGGGTGTAAAGCGGCATAAACACAGCCGTGAAAAGCAGCTAAACCCCATTATAAAAATAAATTACTTTTAAAAACCCATGAAAAAAAGACAGGGAAAGAGAGAGAAATTCTTACACAATTCGTTCAGGGGCTGTGATGCAACCTGGATTGACCATATCTAGACCCACAGCTGGATGAGACATAAGGGTGGACACTCTTGGGGCTGAGAGGTTTGGTGAGGTTGGGTGAGCAAACGCAGACCCTTTAAAGTAATAGTGCGTGCTACCCATCGCATGGGTCCCAAATCTCCAGGTTCAAGGGCATCTTCCTACATCGAAAACATGCATGAGAAACCCAGAAGATGGTACACCGTGTGATGGGGAAAGGTTTCTAAAACGCACCTCATTTCTCATCTCCTTGTGCTCGGGTTCGCCATTCCAGCCACTTGACTAGCAATCTTCCTACTTGGAGCATCAGCACCTTTAACCTCCTGTTCCGTACAGGTTGCAATTTGTCCTGAGGATGAACGGGAAGACGGGGAACCAATGAGAGACTAGCTCTTGGTGTTGGGACAGGCACAGGTCACTCTATTTTCCCATCAGGAAGAAGAATTAACCACAGGCTCAGCCTGACCCCCGGAACCAGAACAGGGCCTGAAGCCATCCTGCGCTTTTGTGGCCAGCTCCCAAAAAAGCGACTTTTAAAATGGAGCTTCAGGGCACTTCAATTCACAAACCTGCAGAGTTATAAATGATAACTCTCGTCCACAAATATATTGAGGGAAGGCAAAGAAGAGGATTTGAAATCAAGGCAGAATTGCAGGAAACAGATTTCAGGAGGTAGATTCGAATCGCCTTTAAAGCACATGAAAAGCGGCAAAACGTTGACAATGATGCCCTTGGCCAAAAAGGGCGTATGCGTTTTTTCCTGAATATATTCAGGAAAAAACGCATACGCCCTTTTTGGCCAACCAAGCAACCTGGAAAGGCAAATCAGCGCTACAAAGAAGTCTCGCTTCCCATCGGTCAAAAGGGCCATGCTGAAAAAAGTGTCAAAACCAGAAATGCAGGACAGGCCATGGAGAAATGGGAGCCTTGCTACACTGATGGGCGGGATGTAAATTGCCAACAGCCACTCTGGAGAAGTGTACGGTGTGTCCTGAAACATCTAAAAAACACAGCTTAGAGAGCATAGGGCACTTCCACGCATGGGGGGATAAAGTGGGAAAATTGAAAATCAGCAAGACACAAGCACCCCAAAGTTTAGGGCTGCTCTGTTGACAAGGACCTCCACTTCATTCTACCTTAAATATCCCAGGAAAGCGAAAAATGGATAAAAAAGTTGTGGTCCTTATGTACAATGGAATATCACTCAGCCATGAAATCAATGTCATAAGGCTAGTAGCAGCATGATGAGTGGATTTAGGTAAGACGATTCTAAGTGAAATAAGTCACACAGAAAAGGACACTTCTCATAAGGTGTCACTTATAGAGGGAATGTAAAAACCGTTACACTTGAACTGAATTACAAAACAGAACAGAGTCACACATGCAGAAAACACACTATGGCTGCTTAACGGGAAAGGTGAGGTGGGGTGATACATAAAACAAGAGTTTCAAATTAGCTCAGATACCGTTCCATAAACCCAATATGTAACAGACAAGACCTACTCCTTGCTCAGAGAACTGGACTCAACACGCCCGATTCACCGCACAAGAATATATCTGACTAGTAATAATCTTAAAACCTATGTATTGATATCTCTCTGTTAGTGTGTCAAGTGGGTGTAAAGCGGCATAAACACAGCCGTGAAAAGCAGCTAAACCCCATTATAAAAATAAATTACTTTTAAAAACCCATTAAAAAAAAGACAGGGAAAGAGAGAGAAATTCTTACACAATTCGTTCAGGGGCTGTGATGCAACCTGGATTGACCATATCTAGACCCACAGCTGGATGAGACATAAGGGTGGACACTCTTGGGGCTGAGAGGTTTGGTGAGGTTGGGTGAGCAAACGCAGACCCTTTAAAGTAATAGTGCGTGCTACCCATCGCATGGGTCCCAAATCTCCAGGTTCAAGGGCATCTTCCTACATCGAAAACATGCATGAGAAACCCAGAAGATGGTACACCGTGTGATGGGGAAAGGTTTCTAAAACGCACCAAATTTCTCATCTCCTTGTGCTCGGGTTCGCCATTCCAGCCACTTTACTAGCAATCTCCCTACTTGGAGCATCAGCACCTTTAACCTCCTGTTCCGTACAGGTTGCAATTTGTCCTGAGGATGAACGGGAAGACGGGGAACCAATGAGAGACTAGCTCTTGGTGTTGGGACAGGCAGAGGTCACTCTATTTTTCCATCAGGAAGAAGAATTAACCACAGGCTCAGCCTGCCCCCTGGAACCAGAACAGGGCCTGAAGCCATCCTGCGCTTTTGCGGCCAGCTCCCAAAAAAGCGACTTGTAAAATGGAGCTTCAGGGCACTGCAATTCACAAACCTGCAGAGTTATAAATGATAACTCTCGTCCACAAATATATTGAGGGAAGGCAAAGAAGAGGATTTGAAATCAAGGCAGAATTGCAGGAAACAGATTTCAGGAGGTAGATTCGAATCGCCTTTAAAGCATATGAAAAGCGGCAAAACGTTGACAATGATGCCCTTGGCCAAAAAGGGCGTATGCGTTTTTTCCTGAATATATTCAGGAAAAAACGCATACGCCCTTTTTGGCCAACCAAGCAACCTGGAAAGGCAAATCAGCGCTACAAAGAAGTCTCGCTTCCCATCGGTCAAAAGGGCCATGCTGAAAAAAGTGTCAAAACCAGAAATGCAAGACAGGCCATGGAGAAATGGGAGCCTTGCTACACTGATGGGCGGGATGTAAATTGCCAACAGCCACTCTGGAGAAGTGTACGGTGTGTCCTGAAACATCTAAAAAACACAGCTTAGAGAGCATAGGGCACTTCCACGCATGGGGGGATAAAGTGGGAAAATTGAAAATCAGCAAGACACAAGCACCCCAAAGTTTAGGGCTGCTCTGTTGACAAGGACCTCCACTTCATTCTACCTTAAATATCCCAGGAAAGCGAAAAATGGATAAAAAAGTTGTGGTCCTTATGTACAATGGAATATCACTCAGCCATGAAATCAATGTCATAAGGCTAGTAGCAGCATGATGAGTGGATTTAGGTAAGACGATTCTAAGTGAAATAAGTCACACAGAAAAGGACACTTCTCATAAGGTGTCACTTATAGAGGGAATGTAAAAACCGTTACACTTGAACTGAATTACAAAACAGAACAGAGTCACACATGCAGAAAACACACTATGGCTGCTTAACGGGAAAAGTGAGGTGGGGTGATACATAAAACAAGAGTTTCAAATTAGCTCAGATACCGTTCCATAAACCCAATATGTAACAGACAAGACCTACTCCTTGCTCAGAGAACTGGACTCAACACGCCCGATTCACCGCACAAGAATATATCTGACTAGTAATAATCTTAAAACCTATGTATTGATATCTCTCTGTTAGTGTGTCAAGTGGGTGTAAAGCGGCATAAACACAGCCGTGAAAAGCAGCTAAACCCCATTATAAAAATAAATTACTTTTAAAAACCCATGAAAAAAAGACAGGGAAAGAGAGAGAAATTCTTACACAATTCGTTCAGGGGCTGTGATGCAACCTGGATTGACCATATCTAGACCCACAGCTGGATGAGACATAAGGGTGGACACTCTTGGGGCTGAGAGGTTTGGTGAGGTTGGGTGAGCAAACGCAGACCCTTTAAAGTAATAGTGCGTGCTACCCATCGCATGGGTCCCAAATCTCCAGGTTCAAGGGCATCTTCCTACATCGAAAACATGCATGAGAAACCCAGAAGATGGTACACCGTGTGATGGGGAAAGGTTTCTAAAACGCACCTCATTTCTCATCTCTTTGTGCTCGGGTTCGCCATTCCAGCCACTTTACTAGCAATCTCCCTACTTGGAGCATCAGCACCTTTAACCTCCTGTTCCGTACAGGTTGCAATTTGTCCTGAGGATGAACGGGAAGACGGGGAACCAATGAGAGACTAGCTCTTGGTGTTGGGACAGGCAGAGGTCACTCTATTTTCCCATCAGGAAGAAGAATTAACCACAGGCTCAGCCTGCCCCCCGGAACCAGAACAGGGCCTGAAGCCATCCTGCGCTTTTGCGGCCAGCTCCCAAAAAAGCGACTTGTAAAATGGAGCTTCAGGGCACTGCAATTCACAAACCTGCAGAGTTATAAATGATAACTCTCGTCCACAAATATATTGAGGGAAGGCAAAGAAGAGGATTTGAAATCAAGGCAGAATTGCAGGAAACAGATTTCAGGAGGTAGATTCGAATCGCCTTTAAAGCACATGAAAAGCGGCAAAACGTTGACAATGATGCCCTTGGCCAAAAAGGGCGTATGCGTTTTTTTCTGAATATATTCAGGAAAAAACGCATACGCCCTTTTTGGCCAACCAAGCAACCTGGAAAGGCAAATCAGCGCTACAAAGAAGTCTCGCTTCCCATCGGTCAAAAGGGCCATGCTGAAAAAAGTGTCAAAACCAGAAATGCAGGACAGGCCATGGAGAAATGGGAGCCTTGCTACACTGATGGGCGGGATGTAAATTGCCAACAGCCACTCTGGAGAAGTGTACGGTGTGTCCTGAAACATCTAAAAAACACAGCTTAGAGAGCATAGGGCACTTCCACGCATGGGGGGATAACGTGGGAAAATTGAAAATCAGCAAGACACAAGCACCCCAAAGTTTAGGGCTGCTCTGTTGACAAGGACCTCCACTTCATTCTACCTTAAATATCCCAGGAAAGCGAAAAATGGATAAAAAAGTTGTGGTCCTTATGTACAATGGAATATCACTCAGCCATGAAATCAATGTCAGAAGGCTAGTAGCAGCATGATGAGTGGATTTAGGTAAGACGATTCTAAGTGAAATAAGTCACACAGAAAAGGACACTTCTCATAAGGTGTCACTTATAGAGGGAATGTAAAAACCGTTACACTTGAACTGAATTACAAAACAGAACAGAGTCACACATGCAGAAAACACACTATGGCTGCTTAACGGGAAAGGTGAGGTGGGGTGATACATAAAACAAGAGTTTCAAATTAGCTCAGATACCGTTCCATAAACCCAATATGTAACAGACAAGACCTATTACTTGCTCAGAGAACTGGACTCAACACGCCCGATTCACCGCACAAGAATATATCTGACTAGTAATAATCTTAAAACCTATGTATTGATATCTCTCTGTTAGTGTGTCAAGTGGGTGTAAAGCGGCATAAACACAGCCGTGAAAAGCAGCTAAACCCCATTATAAAAATAAATTACTTTTAAAAACCCATGAAACAAAGACAGGGAAAGAGAGAGAAATTCTTACACAATTCGTTCAGGGGCTGTGATGCAACCTGGATTGACCATATCTAGACCCACAGCTGGATGAGACATAAGGGTGGACACTCTTGGGGCTGAGAGGTTTGGTGAGGTTGGGTGAGCAAACGCAGACCCTTTAAAGTAATAGTGCGTGCTACCCATCGCATGGGTCCCAAATCTCCAGGTTCAAGGGCATCTTCCTACATCGAAAACATGCATGAGAAACCCAGAAGATGGTACACCGTGTGATGGGGAAAGGTTTCTAAAACGCACCTCATTTCTCATCTCCTTGTGCTCGGGTTCGCCATTCCAGCCACTTGACTAGCAATCTTCCTACTTGGAGCATCAGCACCTTTAACCTCCTGTTCCGTACAGGTTGCAATTTGTCCTGAGGATGAACGGGAAGACGGGGAACCAATGAGAGACTAGCTCTTGGTGTTGGGACAGGCACAGGTCACTCTATTTTCCCATCAGGAAGAAGAATTAACCACAGGCTCAGCCTGCCCCTGGAACCAGAACAGGCCCTGAAGCCATCCTGCGCTTTTGCGGCCAGCTCCCAAAAAAGCGACTTGTAAAATGGAGCTTCAGGGCACTGCAATTCACAAACCTGCAGAGTTATAAATGATAACTCTCGTCCACAAATATATTGAGGGAAGGCAAAGAAGAGGATTTGAAATCAAGGCAGAATTGCAGGAAACAGATTTCAGGAGGTAGATTCGAATCGCCTTTAAAGCACATGAAAAGCGGCAAAACGTTGACAATGATGCCCTTGGCCAAAAAGGGCGTATGCGTTTTTTCCTGAATATATTCAGGAAAAAACGCATACGCCCTTTTTGGCCAACCAAGCAACCTGGAAAGGCAAATCAGCGCTACAAAGAAGTCTCGCTTCCCATCGGTCAAAAGGGCCATGCTGAAAAAAGTGTCAAAACCAGAAATGCAGGACAGGCCATGGAGAAATGGGAGCCTTGCTACACTGATGGGCGGGATGTAAATTGCCAACAGCCACTCTGGAGAAGTGTACGGTGTGTCCTGAAACATCTAAAAAACACAGCTTAGAGAGCATAGGGCACTTCCACGCATGGGGGGATAAAGTGGGAAAATTGAAAATCAGCAAGACACAAGCACCCCAAAGTTTAGGGCTGCTCTGTTGACAAGGACCTCCACTTCATTCTACCTTAAATATCCCAGGAAAGCGAAAAATGGATAAAAAAGTTGTGGTCCTTATGTACAATGGAATATCACTCAGCCATGAAATCAATGTCATAAGGCTAGTAGCAGCATGATGAGTGGATTTAGGTAAGACGATTCTAAGTGAAATAAGTCACACAGAAAAGGACACTTCTCATAAGGTGTCACTTATAGAGGGAATGTAAAAACCGTTACACTTGAACTGAATTACAAAACAGAACAGAGTCACACATGCAGAAAACACACTATGGCTGCTTAACGGGAAAGGTGAGGTGGGGTGATACATAAAACAAGAGTTTCAAATTAGCTCAGATACCGTTCCATAAACCCAATATGTAACAGACAAGACCTACTCCTTGCTCAGAGAACTGGACTCAACACGCCCGATTCACCGCACAAGAATATATCTGACTAGTAATAATCTTAAAACCTATGTATTGATATCTCTCTGTTAGTGTGTCAAGTGGGTGTAAAGCGGCATAAACACAGCCGTGAAAAGCAGCTAAACCCCATTATAAAAATAAATTACTTTTAAAAACCCATGAAAAAAAGACAGGGAAAGAGAGAGAAATTCTTACACAATTCGTTCAGGGGCTGTGATGCAACCTGGATTGACCATATCTAGACCCACAGCTGGATGAGACATAAGGGTGGACACTCTTGGGGCTGAGAGGTTTGGTGAGGTTGGGTGAGCAAACGCAGACCCTTTAAAGTAATAGTGCGTGCTACCCATCGCATGGGTCCCAAATCTCCAGGTTCAAGGGCATCTTCCTACATCGAAAACATGCATGAGAAACCCAGAAGATGGTACACCGTGTGATGGGGAAAGGTTTCTAAAACGCACCTCATTTCTCATCTCCTTGTGCTCGGGTTCGCCATTCCAGCCACTTGACTAGCAATCTTCCTACTTGGAGCATCAGCACCTTTAACCTCCTGTTCCGTACAGGTTGCAATTTGTCCTGAGGATGAACGGGAAGACGGGGAACCAATGAGAGACTAGCTCTTGGTGTTGGGACAGGCACAGGTCACTCTATTTTCCCATCAGGAAGAAGAATTAACCACAGGCTCAGCCTGACCCCCGGAACCAGAACAGGGCCTGAAGCCATCCTGCGCTTTTGTGGCCAGCTCCCAAAAAAGCGACTTTTAAAATGGAGCTTCAGGGCACTTCAATTCACAAACCTGCAGAGTTATAAATGATAACTCTCGTCCACAAATATATTGAGGGAAGGCAAAGAAGAGGATTTGAAATCAAGGCAGAATTGCAGGAAACAGATTTCAGGAGGTAGATTCGAATTGCCTTTAAAGCACATGAAAAGCGGCAAAACGTTGACAATGATGCCCTTGGCCAAAAAGGGCGTATGCGTTTTTTCCTGAATATATTCAGGAAAAAACGCATACGCCCTTTTTGGCCAACCAAGCAACCTGGAAAGGCAAATCAGCGCTACAAAGAAGTCTCGCTTCCCATCGGTCAAAAGGGCCATGCTGAAAAAAGTGTCAAAACCAGAAATGCAGGACAGGCAATGGAGAAATGGGAGCCTTGTTACACTGATGGGCGGGATGTAAATTGCCAACAGCCACTCTGGAGAAGGGTACGGTGTGTCCTGAAACATCTAAAAAACACAGCTTAGAGAGCATAGGGCACTTCCACGCATGGGGGGATAAAGTGGGAAAATTGAAAATCAGCAAGACACAAGCACCCCAAAGTTTAGGGCTGCTCTGTTGACAAGGACCTCCACTTCATTCTACCTTAAATATCCCAGGAAAGCGAAAAATGGATAAAAAAGTTGTGGTCCTTATGTACAATGGAATATCACTCAGCCATGAAATCAATGTCATAAGGCTAGTAGCAGCATGATGAGTGGATTTAGGTAAGACGATTCTAAGTGAAATAAGTCACACAGAAAAGGACACTTCTCATAAGGTGTCACTTATAGAGGGAATGTAAAAACCGTTACACTTGAACTGAATTACAAAACAGAACAGAGTCACACATGCAGAAAACACACTATGGCTGCTTAACGGGAAAGGTGAGGTGGGGTGATACATAAAACAAGAGTTTCAAATTAGCTCAGATACCGTTCCATAAACCCAATATGTAACAGACAAGACCTACTCCTTGCTCAGAGAACTGGACTCAACACGCCCGATTCACCGCACAAGAATATATCTGACTAGTAATAATCTTAAAACCTATGTATTGATATCTCTCTGTTAGTGTGTCAAGTGGGTGTAAAGCGGCATAAACACAGCCGTGAAAAGCAGCTAAACCCCATTATAAAAATAAATTACTTTTAAAAACCCATTAAAAAAAAGACAGGGAAAGAGAGAGAAATTCTTACACAATTCGTTCAGGGGCTGTGATGCAACCTGGATTGACCATATCTAGACCCACAGCTGGATGAGACATAAGGGTGGACACTCTTGGGGCTGAGAGGTTTGGTGAGGTTGGGTGAGCAAACGCAGACCCTTTAAAGTAATAGTGCGTGCTACCCATCGCATGGGTCCCAAATCTCCAGGTTCAAGGGCATCTTCCTACATCGAAAACATGCATGAGAAACCCAGAAGATGGTACACCGTGTGATGGGGAAAGGTTTCTAAAACGCACCTCATTTCTCATCTCCTTGTGCTCGGGTTCGCCATTCCAGCCACTTTACTAGCAATCTCCCTACTTGGAGCATCAGCACCTTTAACCTCCTGTTCCGTACAGGTTGCAATTTGTCCTGAGGATGAACGGGAAGACGGGGAACCAATGAGAGACTAGCTCTTGGTGTTGGGACAGGCAGAGGTCACTCTATTTTTCCATCAGGAAGAAGAATTAACCACAGGCTCAGCCTGCCCCCTGGAACCAGAACAGGGCCTGAAGCCATCCTGCGCTTTTGCGGCCAGCTCCCAAAAAAGCGACTTGTAAAATGGAGCTTCAGGGCACTGCAATTCACAAACCTGCAGAGTTATAAATGATAACTCTCGTCCACAAATATATTGAGGGAAGGCAAAGAAGAGGATTTGAAATCAAGGCAGAATTGCAGGAAACAGATTTCAGGAGGTAGATTCGAATCGCCTTTAAAGCACATGAAAAGCGGCAAAACGTTGACAATGATGCCCTTGGCCAAAAAGGGCGTATGCGTTTTTTCCTGAATATATTCAGGAAAAAACGCATACGCCCTTTTTGGCCAACCAAGCAACCTGGAAAGGCAAATCAGCGCTACAAAGAAGTCTCGCTTCCCATCGGTCAAAAGGGCCATGCTGAAAAAAGTGTCAAAACCAGAAATGCAGGACAGGCCATGGAGAAATGGGAGCCTTGCTACACTGATGGGCGGGATGTAAATTGCCAACAGCCACTCTGGAGAAGTGTACGGTGTGTCCTGAAACATCTAAAAAACACAGCTTAGAGAGCATAGGGCACTTCCACGCATGGGGGGATAAAGTGGGAAAATTGAAAATCAGCAAGACACAAGCACCCCAAAGTTTAGGGCTGCTCTGTTGACAAGGACCTCCACTTCATTCTACCTTAAATATCCCAGGAAAGCGAAAAATGGATAAAAAAGTTGTGGTCCTTATGTACAATGGAATATCACTCAGCCATGAAATCAATGTCATAAGGCTAGTAGCAGCATGATGAGTGGATTTAGGTAAGACGATTCTAAGTGAAATAAGTCACACAGAAAAGGACACTTCTCATAAGGTGTCACTTATAGAGGGAATGTAAAAACCGTTACACTTGAACTGAATTACAAAACAGAACAGAGTCACACATGCAGAAAACACACTATGGCTGCTTAACGGGAAAGGTGAGGTGGGGTGATACATAAAACAAGAGTTTCAAATTAGCTCAGATACCGTTCCATAAACCCAATATGTAACAGACAAGACCTACTCCTTGCTCAGAGAACTGGACTCAACACGCCCGATTCACCGCACAAGAATATATCTGACTAGTAATAATCTTAAAACCTATGTATTGATATCTCTCTGTTAGTGTGTCAAGTGGGTGTAAAGCGGCATAAACACAGCCGTGAAAAGCAGCTAAACCCCATTATAAAAATAAATTACTTTTAAAAACCCATGAAAAAAAGACAGGGAAAGAGAGAGAAATTCTTACACAATTCGTTCAGGGGCTGTGATGCAACCTGGATTGACCATATCTAGACCCACAGCTGGATGAGACATAAGGGTGGACACTCTTGGGGCTGAGAGGTTTGGTGAGGTTGGGTGAGCAAACGCAGACCCTTTAAAGTAATAGTGCGTGCTACCCATCGCATGGGTCCCAAATCTCCAGGTTCAAGGGCATCTTCCTACATCGAAAACATGCATGAGAAACCCAGAAGATGGTACACCGTGTGATGGGGAAAGGTTTCTAAAACGCACCTCATTTCTCATCTCTTTGTGCTCGGGTTCGCCATTCCAGCCACTTTACTAGCAATCTCCCTACTTGGAGCATCAGCACCTTTAACCTCCTGTTCCGTACAGGTTGCAATTTGTCCTGAGGATGAACGGGAAGACGGGGAACCAATGAGAGACTAGCTCTTGGTGTTGGGACAGGCAGAGGTCACTCTATTTTCCCATCAGGAAGAAGAATTAACCACAGGCTCAGCCTGCCCCCCGGAACCAGAACAGGGCCTGAAGCCATCCTGCGCTTTTGCGGCCAGCTCCCAAAAAAGCGACTTGTAAAATGGAGCTTCAGGGCACTGCAATTCACAAACCTGCAGAGTTATAAATGATAACTCTCGTCCACAAATATATTGAGGGAAGGCAAAGAAGAGGATTTGAAATCAAGGCAGAATTGCAGGAAACAGATTTCAGGAGGTAGATTCGAATCGCCTTTAAAGCACATGAAAAGCGGCAAAACGTTGACAATGATGCCCATGGCCAAAAAGGGCGTATGCGTTTTTTCCTGAATATATTCAGGAAAAAACGCATACGCCCTTTTTGGCCAACCAAGCAACCTGGAAAGGCAAATCAGCGCTACAAAGAAGTCTCGCTTCCCATCGGTCAAAAGGGCCATGCTGAAAAAAGTGTCAAAACCAGAAATGCAAGACAGGCCATGGAGAAATGGGAGCCTTGCTACACTGATGGGCGGGATGTAAATTGCCAACAGCCACTCTGGAGAAGTGTACGGTGTGTCCTGAAACATCTAAAAAACACAGCTTAGAGAGCATAGGGCACTTCCACGCATGGGGGGATAAAGTGGGAAAATTGAAAATCAGCAAGACACAAGCACCCCAAAGTTTAGGGCTGCTCTGTTGACAAGGACCTCCACTTCATTCTACCTTAAATATCCCAGGAAAGCGAAAAATGGATAAAAAAGTTGTGGTCCTTATGTACAATGGAATATCACTCAGCCATGAAATCAATGTCATAAGGCTAGTAGCAGCATGATGAGTGGATTTAGGTAAGACGATTCTAAGTGAAATAAGTCACACAGAAAAGGACACTTCTCATAAGGTGTCACTTATAGAGGGAATGTAAAAACCGTTACACTTGAACTGAATTACAAAACAGAACAGAGTCACACATGCAGAAAACACACTATGGCTGCTTAACGGGAAAGGTGAGGTGGGGTGATACATAAAACAAGAGTTTCAAATTAGCTCAGATACCGTTCCATAAACCCAATATGTAACAGACAAGACCTACTCCTTGCTCAGAGAACTGGACTCAACACGCCCGATTCACCGCACAAGAATATATCTGACTAGTAATAATCTTAAAACCTATATATTGATATCTCTCTGTTAGTGTGTCAAGTGGGTGTAAAGCGGCATAAACACAGCCGTGAAAAGCAGCTAAACCCCATTATAAAAATAAATTACTTTTAAAAACCCATGAAAAAAAGACAGGGAAAGAGAGAGAAATTCTTACACAATTCGTTCAGGGGCTGTGATGCAACCTGGATTGACCATATCTAGACCCACAGCTGGATGAGACATAAGGGTGGACACTCTTGGGGCTGAGAGGTTTGGTGAGGTTGGGTGAGCAAACGCAGACCCTTTAAAGTAATAGTGCGTGCTACCCATCGCATGGGTCCCAAATCTCCAGGTTCAAGGGCATCTTCCTACATCGAAAACATGCATGAGAAACCCAGAAGATGGTACACCGTGTGATGGGGAAAGGTTTCTAAAACGCACCTCATTTCTCATCTCTTTGTGCTCGGGTTCGCCATTCCAGCCACTTTACTAGCAATCTCCCTACTTGGAGCATCAGCACCTTTAACCTCCTGTTCCGTACAGGTTGCAATTTGTCCTGAGGATGAACGGGAAGACGGGGAACCAATGAGAGACTAGCTCTTGGTGTTGGGACAGGCAGAGGTCACTCTATTTTCCCATCAGGAAGAAGAATTAACCACAGGCTCAGCCTGCCCCCCGGAACCAGAACAGGGCCTGAAGCCATCCTGCGCTTTTGCGGCCAGCTCCCAAAAAAGCGACTTGTAAAATGGAGCTTCAGGGCACTGCAATTCACAAACCTGCAGAGTTATAAATGATAACTCTCGTCCACAAATATATTGAGGGAAGGCAAAGAAGAGGATTTGAAATCAAGGCAGAATTGCAGGAAACAGATTTCAGGAGGTAGATTCGAATCGCCTTTAAAGCACATGAAAAGCGGCAAAACGTTGACAATGATGCCCTTGGCCAAAAAGGGCGTATGCGTTTTTTCCTGAATATATTCAGGAAAAAACGCATACGCCCTTTTTGGCCAACCAAGCAACCTGGAAAGGCAAATCAGCGCTACAAAGAAGTCTCGCTTCCCATCGGTCAAAAGGGCCATGCTGAAAAAAGTGTCAAAACCAGAAATGCAGGACAGGCCATGGAGAAATGGGAGCCTTGCTACACTGATGGGCGGGATGTAAATTGCCAACAGCCACTCTGGAGAAGTGTACGGTGTGTCCTGAAACATCTAAAAAACACAGCTTAGAGAGCATAGGGCACTTCCACGCATGGGGGGATAAAGTGGGAAAATTGAAAATCAGCAAGACACAAGCACCCCAAAGTTTAGGGCTGCTCTGTTGACAAGGACCTCCACTTCATTCTACCTTAAATATCCCAGGAAAGCGAAAAATGGATAAAAAAGTTGTGGTCCTTATGTACAATGGAATATCACTCAGCCATGAAATCAATGTCATAAGGCTAGTAGCAGCATGATGAGTGGATTTAGGTAAGACGATTCTAAGTGAAATAAGTCACACAGAAAAGGACACTTCTCATAAGGTGTCACTTATAGAGGGAATGTAAAAACCGTTACACTTGAACTGAATTACAAAACAGAACAGAGTCACACATGCAGAAAACACACTATGGCTGCTTAACGGGAAAGGTGAGGTGGGGTGATACATAAAACAAGAGTTTCAAATTAGCTCAGATACCGTTCCATAAACCCAATATGTAACAGACAAGACCTACTCCTTGCTCAGAGAACTGGACTCAACACGCCCGATTCACCGCACAAGAATATATCTGACTAGTAATAATCTTAAAACCTATGTATTGATATCTCTCTGTTAGTGTGTCAAGTGGGTGTAAAGCGGCATAAACACAGCCGTGAAAAGCAGCTAAACCCCATTATAAAAATAAATTACTTTTAAAAACCCATTAAAAAAAAGACAGGGAAAGAGAGAGAAATTCTTACACAATTCGTTCAGGGGCTGTGATGCAACCTGGATTGACCATATCTAGACCCACAGCTGGATGAGACATAAGGGTGGACACTCTTGGGGCTGAGAGGTTTGGTGAGGTTGGGTGAGCAAACGCAGACCCTTTAAAGTAATAGTGCGTGCTACCCATCGCATGGGTCCCAAATCTCCAGGTTCAAGGGCATCTTCCTACATCGAAAACATGCATGAGAAACCCAGAAGATGGTACACCGTGTGATGGGGAAAGGTTTCTAAAACGCACCAAATTTCTCATCTCCTTGTGCTCGGGTTCGCCATTCCAGCCACTTTACTAGCAATCTCCCTACTTGGAGCATCAGCACCTTTAACCTCCTGTTCCGTACAGGTTGCAATTTGTCCTGAGGATGAACGGGAAGACGGGGAACCAATGAGAGACTAGCTCTTGGTGTTGGGACAGGCAGAGGTCACTCTATTTTTCCATCAGGAAGAAGAATTAACCACAGGCTCAGCCTGCCCCCTGGAACCAGAACAGGGCCTGAAGCCATCCTGCGCTTTTGCGGCCAGCTCCCAAAAAAGCGACTTGTAAAATGGAGCTTCAGGGCACTGCAATTCACAAACCTGCAGAGTTATAAATGATAACTCTCGTCCACAAATATATTGAGGGAAGGCAAAGAAGAGGATTTGAAATCAAGGCAGAATTGCAGGAAACAGATTTCAGGAGGTAGATTCGAATCGCCTTTAAAGCATATGAAAAGCGGCAAAACGTTGACAATGATGCCCTTGGCCAAAAAGGGCGTATGCGTTTTTTCCTGAATATATTCAGGAAAAAACGCATACGCCCTTTTTGGCCAACCAAGCAACCTGGAAAGGCAAATCAGCGCTACAAAGAAGTCTCGCTTCCCATCGGTCAAAAGGGCCATGCTGAAAAAAGTGTCAAAACCAGAAATGCAAGACAGGCCATGGAGAAATGGGAGCCTTGCTACACTGATGGGCGGGATGTAAATTGCCAACAGCCACTCTGGAGAAGTGTACGGTGTGTCCTGAAACATCTAAAAAACACAGCTTAGAGAGCATAGGGCACTTCCACGCATGGGGGGATAAAGTGGGAAAATTGAAAATCAGCAAGACACAAGCACCCCAAAGTTTAGGGCTGCTCTGTTGACAAGGACCTCCACTTCATTCTACCTTAAATATCCCAGGAAAGCGAAAAATGGATAAAAAAGTTGTGGTCCTTATGTACAATGGAATATCACTCAGCCATGAAATCAATGTCATAAGGCTAGTAGCAGCATGATGAGTGGATTTAGGTAAGACGATTCTAAGTGAAATAAGTCACACAGAAAAGGACACTTCTCATAAGGTGTCACTTATAGAGGGAATGTAAAAACCGTTACACTTGAACTGAATTACAAAACAGAACAGAGTCACACATGCAGAAAACACACTATGGCTGCTTAACGGGAAAAGTGAGGTGGGGTGATACATAAAACAAGAGTTTCAAATTAGCTCAGATACCGTTCCATAAACCCAATATGTAACAGACAAGACCTACTCCTTGCTCAGAGAACTGGACTCAACACGCCCGATTCACCGCACAAGAATATATCTGACTAGTAATAATCTTAAAACCTATGTATTGATATCTCTCTGTTAGTGTGTCAAGTGGGTGTAAAGCGGCATAAACACAGCCGTGAAAAGCAGCTAAACCCCATTATAAAAATAAATTACTTTTAAAAACCCATGAAAAAAAGACAGGGAAAGAGAGAGAAATTCTTACACAATTCGTTCAGGGGCTGTGATGCAACCTGGATTGACCATATCTAGACCCACAGCTGGATGAGACATAAGGGTGGACACTCTTGGGGCTGAGAGGTTTGGTGAGGTTGGGTGAGCAAACGCAGACCCTTTAAAGTAATAGTGCGTGCTACCCATCGCATGGGTCCCAAATCTCCAGGTTCAAGGGCATCTTCCTACATCGAAAACATGCATGAGAAACCCAGAAGATGGTACACCGTGTGATGGGGAAAGGTTTCTAAAACGCACCTCATTTCTCATCTCTTTGTGCTCGGGTTCGCCATTCCAGCCACTTTACTAGCAATCTCCCTACTTGGAGCATCAGCACCTTTAACCTCCTGTTCCGTACAGGTTGCAATTTGTCCTGAGGATGAACGGGAAGACGGGGAACCAATGAGAGACTAGCTCTTGGTGTTGGGACAGGCAGAGGTCACTCTATTTTCCCATCAGGAAGAAGAATTAACCACAGGCTCAGCCTGCCCCCCGGAACCAGAACAGGGCCTGAAGCCATCCTGCGCTTTTGCGGCCAGCTCCCAAAAAAGCGACTTGTAAAATGGAGCTTCAGGGCACTGCAATTCACAAACCTGCAGAGTTATAAATGATAACTCTCGTCCACAAATATATTGAGGGAAGGCAAAGAAGAGGATTTGAAATCAAGGCAGAATTGCAGGAAACAGATTTCAGGAGGTAGATTCGAATCGCCTTTAAAGCACATGAAAAGCGGCAAAACGTTGACAATGATGCCCTTGGCCAAAAAGGGCGTATGCGTTTTTTTCTGAATATATTCAGGAAAAAACGCATACGCCCTTTTTGGCCAACCAAGCAACCTGGAAAGGCAAATCAGCGCTACAAAGAAGTCTCGCTTCCCATCGGTCAAAAGGGCCATGCTGAAAAAAGTGTCAAAACCAGAAATGCAGGACAGGCCATGGAGAAATGGGAGCCTTGCTACACTGATGGGCGGGATGTAAATTGCCAACAGCCACTCTGGAGAAGTGTACGGTGTGTCCTGAAACATCTAAAAAACACAGCTTAGAGAGCATAGGGCACTTCCACGCATGGGGGGATAACGTGGGAAAATTGAAAATCAGCAAGACACAAGCACCCCAAAGTTTAGGGCTGCTCTGTTGACAAGGACCTCCACTTCATTCTACCTTAAATATCCCAGGAAAGCGAAAAATGGATAAAAAAGTTGTGGTCCTTATGTACAATGGAATATCACTCAGCCATGAAATCAATGTCATAAGGCTAGTAGCAGCATGATGAGTGGATTTAGGTAAGACGATTCTAAGTGAAATAAGTCACACAGAAAAGGACACTTCTCATAAGGTGTCACTTATAGAGGGAATGTAAAAACCGTTACACTTGAACTGAATTACAAAACAGAACAGAGTCACACATGCAGAAAACACACTATGGCTGCTTAACGGGAAAGGTGAGGTGGGGTGATACATAAAACAAGAGTTTCAAATTAGCTCAGATACCGTTCCATAAACCCAATATGTAACAGACAAGACCTATTACTTGCTCAGAGAACTGGACTCAACACGCCCGATTCACCGCACAAGAATATATCTGACTAGTAATAATCTTAAAACCTATGTATTGATATCTCTCTGTTAGTGTGTCAAGTGGGTGTAAAGCGGCATAAACACAGCCGTGAAAAGCAGCTAAACCCCATTATAAAAATAAATTACTTTTAAAAACCCATGAAACAAAGACAGGGAAAGAGAGAGAAATTCTTACACAATTCGTTCAGGGGCTGTGATGCAACCTGGATTGACCATATCTAGACCCACAGCTGGATGAGACATAAGGGTGGACACTCTTGGGGCTGAGAGGTTTGGTGAGGTTGGGTGAGCAAACGCAGACCCTTTAAAGTAATAGTGCGTGCTACCCATCGCATGGGTCCCAAATCTCCAGGTTCAAGGGCATCTTCCTACATCGAAAACATGCATGAGAAACCCAGAAGATGGTACACCGTGTGATGGGGAAAGGTTTCTAAAACGCACCTCATTTCTCATCTCCTTGTGCTCGGGTTCGCCATTCCAGCCACTTTACTAGCAATCTCCCTACTTGGAGCATCAGCACCTTTAACCTCCTGTTCCGTACAGGTTGCAATTTGTCCTGAGGATGAACGGGAAGACGGGGAACCAATGAGAGACTAGCTCTTGGTGTTGGGACAGGCAGAGGTCACTCTATTTTCCCATCAGGAAGAAGAATTAACCACAGGCTCAGCCTGCCCCCCGGAACCAGAACAGGGCCTGAAGCCATCCTGCGCTTTTGCGGCCAGCTCCCAAAAAAGCGACTTGTAAAATGGAGCTTCAGGGCACTGCAATTCACAAACCTGCAGAGTTATAAATGATAACTCTCGTCCACAAATATATTGAGGGAAGGCAAAGAAGAGGATTTGAAATCAAGGCAGAATTGCAGGAAACAGATTTCAGGAGGTAGATTCGAATCGCCTTTAAAGCACATGAAAAGCGGCAAAACGTTGACAATGATGCCCTTGGCCAAAAAGGGCGTATGCGTTTTTTCCTGAATATATTCAGGAAAAAACGCATACGCCCTTTTTGGCCAACCAAGCAACCTGGAAAGGCAAATCAGCGCTACAAAGAAGTCTCGCTTCCCATCGGTCAAAAGGGCCATGCTGAAAAAAGTGTCAAAACCAGAAATGCAGGACAGGCCATGGAGAAATGGGAGCCTTGCTACACTGATGGGCGGGATGTAAATTGCCAACAGCCACTCTGGAGAAGTGTACGGTGTGTCCTGAAACATCTAAAAAACACAGCTTAGAGAGCATAGGGCACTTCCACGCATGGGGGGATAAAGTGGGAAAATTGAAAATCAGCAAGACACAAGCACCCCAAAGTTTAGGGCTGCTCTGTTGACAAGGACTTCCACTTCATTCCACCTTAAATATCCCAGGAAAGCGAAAAATGGATAAAAAAGTTGTGGTCCTTATGTACAATGGAATATCACTCAGCCATGAAATCAATGTCATAAGGCTAGTAGCAGCCTGATGAGTGGATTTAGGTAAGACGATTCTAAGTGAAATAAGTCACACAGAAAAGGACACTTCTCATAAGGTGTCACTTATAGAGGGAATGTAAAAACCGTTACACTTGAACTGAATTACAAAACAGAACAGAGTCATACATGCAGAAAACACACTATGGCTGCTTAACGGGAAAGGTGAGGTGGGGTGATACATAAAACAAGAGTTTCAAATTAGCTCAGATACCGTTCCATATACCCAATATGTAATAGACAAGACCTACTCCTTGCTCAGAGAACTGGACTCAACACGCCCGATTCACCGCACAAGAATATATCTGACTAGTAATAATCTTAAAACCTATGTATTGATATCTCTCTGTTAGTGTGTCAAGTGGGTGTAAAGTGGCATAAACACAGCCCTGAAAAGCAGCTAAACCCCATTATAAAAATAAATTACTTTTAAAAACCCATGAAAAAAAGACAGGGATAGAGAGAGAAATTCTTACACAATTCGTTCAGGGGCTGTGATGCAACGTGGATTGACCATATCTAGACCCACAGCTGGATGAGACATAAGGGTGGACACTCTTGGGGCTGAGAGGTTTGGTGAGGTTGGGTGAGCAAACGCAGACCCTTTAAAGTAATAGTGCGTGCTACCCATCGCATGGGTCCCAAATCTCCAGGTTCAAGGGCATCTTCCTACATCGAAAACATGCATGAGAAACCCAGAAGATGGTACACCGTGTGATGGGGAAAGGTTTCTAAAACGCACCTCATTTCTCATCTCCTTGTGCTCGGGTTCGCCATTCCAGCCACTTTACTAGCAATCTCCCTACTTGGAGCATCAGCACCTTTAACCTCCTGTTCCGTACAGGTTGCAATTTGTCCTGAGGATGAACGGGAAGACGGGGAACCAATGAGAGACTAGCTCTTGGTGTTGGGACAGGCAGAGGTCACTCTATTTTTCCATCAGGAAGAAGAATTAACCACAGGCTCAGCCTGCCCCCTGGAACCAGAACAGGGCCTGAAGCCATCCTGCGCTTTTGCGGCCAGCTCCCAAAAAAGCGACTTGTAAAATGGAGCTTCAGGGCACTGCAATTCACAAACCTGCAGAGTTATAAATGATAACTCTCGTCCACAAATATATTGAGGGAAGGCAAAGAAGAGGATTTGAAATCAAGGCAGAATTGCAGGAAACAGATTTCAGGAGGTAGATTCGAATCGCCTTTAAAGCACATGAAAAGCGGCAAAACGTTGACAATGATGCCCTTGGCCAAAAAGGGCGTATGCGTTTTTTCCTGAATATATTCAGGAAAAAACGCATACGCCCTTTTTGGCCAACCAAGCAACCTGGAAAGGCAAATCAGCGCTACAAAGAAGTCTCGCTTCCCATCGGTCAAAAGGGCCATGCTGAAAAAAGTGTCAAAACCAGAAATGCAAGACAGGCCATGGAGAAATGGGAGCCTTGCTACACTGATGGGCGGGATGTAAATTGCCAACAGCCACTCTGGAGAAGTGTACGGTGTGTCCTGAAACATCTAAAAAACACAGCTTAGAGAGCATAGGGCACTTCCACGCATGGGGGGATAAAGTGGGAAAATTGAAAATCAGCAAGACACAAGCACCCCAAAGTTTAGGGCTGCTCTGTTGACAAGGACCTCCACTTCATTCTACCTTAAATATCCCAGGAAAGCGAAAAATGGATAAAAAAGTTGTGGTCCTTATGTACAATGGAATATCACTCAGCCATGAAATCAATGTCATAAGGCTAGTAGCAGCATGATGAGTGGATTTAGGTAAGACGATTCTAAGTGAAATAAGTCACACAGAAAAGGACACTTCTCATAAGGTGTCACTTATAGAGGGAATGTAAAAACCGTTACACTTGAACTGAATTACAAAACAGAACAGAGTCACACATGCAGAAAACACACTATGGCTGCTTAACGGGAAAGGTGAGGTGGGGTGATACATAAAACAAGAGTTTCAAATTAGCTCAGATACCGTTCCATAAACCCAATATGTAACAGACAAGACCTACTCCTTGCTCAGAGAACTGGACTCAACACGCCCGATTCACCGCACAAGAATATATCTGACTAGTAATAATCTTAAAACCTATGTATTGATATCTCTCTGTTAGTGTGTCAAGTGGGTGTAAAGCGGCATAAACACAGCCGTGAAAAGCAGCTAAACCCCATTATAAAAATAAATTACTTTTAAAAACCCATGAAAAAAAGACAGGGAAAGAGAGAGAAATTCTTACACAATTCGTTCAGGGGCTGTGATGCAACCTGGATTGACCATATCTAGACCCACAGCTGGATGAGACATAAGGGTGGACACTCTTGGGGCTGAGAGGTTTGGTGAGGTTGGGTGAGCAAACGCAGACCCTTTAAAGTAATAGTGCGTGCTACCCATCGCATGGGTCCCAAATCTCCAGGTTCAAGGGCATCTTCCTACATCGAAAACATGCATGAGAAACCCAGAAGATGGTACACCGTGTGATGGGGAAAGGTTTCTAAAACGCACCTCATTTCTCATCTCTTTGTGCTCGGGTTCGCCATTCCAGCCACTTTACTAGCAATCTCCCTACTTGGAGCATCAGCACCTTTAACCTCCTGTTCCGTACAGGTTGCAATTTGTCCTGAGGATGAACGGGAAGACGGGGAACCAATGAGAGACTAGCTCTTGGTGTTGGGACAGGCAGAGGTCACTCTATTTTCCCATCAGGAAGAAGAATTAACCACAGGCTCAGCCTGCCCCCCGGAACCAGAACAGGGCCTGAAGCCATCCTGCGCTTTTGCGGCCAGCTCCCAAAAAAGCGACTTGTAAAATGGAGCTTCAGGGCACTGCAATTCACAAACCTGCAGAGTTATAAATGATAACTCTCGTCCACAAATATATTGAGGGAAGGCAAAGAAGAGGATTTGAAATCAAGGCAGAATTGCAGGAAACAGATTTCAGGAGGTAGATTCGAATCGCCTTTAAAGCACATGAAAAGCGGCAAAACGTTGACAATGATGCCCTTGGCCAAAAAGGGCGTATGCGTTTTTTCCTGAATATATTCAGGAAAAAACGCATACGCCCTTTTTGGCCAACCAAGCAACCTGGAAAGGCAAATCAGCGCTACAAAGAAGTCTCGCTTCCCATCGGTCAAAAGGGCCATGCTGAAAAAAGTGTCAAAACCAGAAATGCAGGACAGGCCATGGAGAAATGGGAGCCTTGCTACACTGATGGGCGGGATGTAAATTGCCAACAGCCACTCTGGAGAAGTGTACGGTGTGTCCTGAAACATCTAAAAAACACAGCTTAGAGAGCATAGGGCACTTCCACGCATGGGGGGATAAAGTGGGAAAATTGAAAATCAGCAAGACACAAGCACCCCAAAGTTTAGGGCTGCTCTGTTGACAAGGACCTCCACTTCATTCTACCTTAAATATCCCAGGAAAGCGAAAAATGGATAAAAAAGTTGTGGTCCTTATGTACAATGGAATATCACTCAGCCATGAAATCAATGTCATAAGGCTAGTAGCAGCATGATGAGTGGATTTAGGTAAGACGATTCTAAGTGAAATAAGTCACACAGAAAAGGACACTTCTCATAAGGTGTCACTTATAGAGGGAATGTAAAAACCGTTACACTTGAACTGAATTACAAAACAGAACAGAGTCACACATGCAGAAAACACACTATGGCTGCTTAACGGGAAAGGTGAGGTGGGGTGATACATAAAACAAGAGTTTCAAATTAGCTCAGATACCGTTCCATAAACCCAATATGTAACAGACAAGACCTACTCCTTGCTCAGAGAACTGGACTCAACACGCCCGATTCACCGCACAAGAATATATCTGACTAGTAATAATCTTAAAACCTATGTATTGATATCTCTCTGTTAGTGTGTCAAGTGGGTGTAAAGCGGCATAAACACAGCCGTGAAAAGCAGCTAAACCCCATTATAAAAATAAATTACTTTTAAAAACCCATGAAAAAAAGACAGGGAAAGAGAGAGAAATTCTTACACAATTCGTTCAGGGGCTGTGATGCAACCTGGATTGACCATATCTAGACCCACAGCTGGATGAGACATAAGGGTGGACACTCTTGGGGCTGAGAGGTTTGGTGAGGTTGGGTGAGCAAACGCAGACCCTTTAAAGTAATAGTGCGTGCTACCCATCGCATGGGTCCCAAATCTCCAGGTTCAAGGGCATCTTCCTACATCGAAAACATGCATGAGAAACCCAGAAGATGGTACACCGTGTGATGGGGAAAGGTTTCTAAAACGCACCTCATTTCTCATCTCTTTGTGCTCGGGTTCGCCATTCCAGCCACTTTACTAGCAATCTCCCTACTTGGAGCATCAGCACCTTTAACCTCCTGTTCCGTACAGGTTGCAATTTGTCCTGAGGATGAACGGGAAGACGGGGAACCAATGAGAGACTAGCTCTTGGTGTTGGGACAGGCAGAGGTCACTCTATTTTCCCATCAGGAAGAAGAATTAACCACAGGCTCAGCCTGCCCCCCGGAACCAGAACAGGGCCTGAAGCCATCCTGCGCTTTTGCGGCCAGCTCCCAAAAAAGCGACTTGTAAAATGGAGCTTCAGGGCACTGCAATTCACAAACCTGCAGAGTTATAAATGATAACTCTCGTCCACAAATATATTGAGGGAAGGCAAAGAAGAGGATTTGAAATCAAGGCAGAATTGCAGGAAACAGATTTCAGGAGGTAGATTCGAATCGCCTTTAAAGCACATGAAAAGCGGCAAAACGTTGACAATGATGCCCTTGGCCAAAAAGGGCGTATGCGTTTTTTCCTGAATATATTCAGGAAAAAACGCATACGCCCTTTTTGGCCAACCAAGCAACCTGGAAAGGCAAATCAGCGCTACAAAGAAGTCTCGCTTCCCATCGGTCAAAAGGGCCATGCTGAAAAAAGTGTCAAAACCAGAAATGCAGGACAGGCCATGGAGAAATGGGAGCCTTGCTACACTGATGGGCGGGATGTAAATTGCCAACAGCCACTCTGGAGAAGTGTACGGTGTGTCCTGAAACATCTAAAAAACACAGCTTAGAGAGCATAGGGCACTTCCACGCATGGGGGGATAAAGTGGGAAAATTGAAAATCAGCAAGACACAAGCACCCCAAAGTTTAGGGCTACTCTGTTGACAAGGACCTCCACTTCATTCTACCTTAAATATCCCAGGAAAGCGAAAAATGGATAAAAAAGTTGTGGTCCTTATGTACAATGGAATATCACTCAGCCATGAAATCAATGTCATAAGGCTAGTAGCAGCATGATGAGTGGATTTAGGTAAGACGATTCTAAGTGAAATAAGTCACACAGAAAAGGACACTTCTCATAAGGTGTCACTTATAGAGGGAATGTAAAAACCGTTACACTTGAACTGAATTACAAAACAGAACAGAGTCACACATGCAGAAAACACACTATGGCTGCTTAACGGGAAAGGTGAGGTGGGGTGATACATAAAACAAGAGTTTCAAATTAGCTCAGATACCGTTCCATAAACCCAATATGTAACAGACAAGACCTACTCCTTGCTCAGAGAACTGGACTCAACACGCCCGATTCACCGCACAAGAATATATCTGACTAGTAATAATCTTAAAACCTATGTATTGATATCTCTCTGTTAGTGTGTCAAGTGGGTGTAAAGCGGCATAAACACAGCCGTGAAAAGCAGCTAAACCCCATTATAAAAATAAATTACTTTTAAAAACCCATTAAAAAAAAGACAGGGAAAGAGAGAGAAATTCTTACACAATTCGTTCAGGGGCTGTGATGCAACCTGGATTGACCATATCTAGACCCACAGCTGGATGAGACATAAGGGTGGACACTCTTGGGGCTGAGAGGTTTGGTGAGGTTGGGTGAGCAAACGCAGACCCTTTAAAGTAATAGTGCGTGCTACCCATCGCATGGGTCCCAAATCTCCAGGTTCAAGGGCATCTTCCTACATCGAAAACATGCATGAGAAACCCAGAAGATGGTACACCGTGTGATGGGGAAAGGTTTCTAAAACGCACCAAATTTCTCATCTCCTTGTGCTCGGGTTCGCCATTCCAGCCACTTTACTAGCAATCTCCCTACTTGGAGCATCAGCACCTTTAACCTCCTGTTCCGTACAGGTTGCAATTTGTCCTGAGGATGAACGGGAAGACGGGGAACCAATGAGAGACTAGCTCTTGGTGTTGGGACAGGCAGAGGTCACTCTATTTTTCCATCAGGAAGAAGAATTAACCACAGGCTCAGCCTGCCCCCTGGAACCAGAACAGGGCCTGAAGCCATCCTGCGCTTTTGCGGCCAGCTCCCAAAAAAGCGACTTGTAAAATGGAGCTTCAGGGCACTGCAATTCACAAACCTGCAGAGTTATAAATGATAACTCTCGTCCACAAATATATTGAGGGAAGGCAAAGAAGAGGATTTGAAATCAAGGCAGAATTGCAGGAAACAGATTTCAGGAGGTAGATTCGAATCGCCTTTAAAGCATATGAAAAGCGGCAAAACGTTGACAATGATGCCCTTGGCCAAAAAGGGCGTATGCGTTTTTTCCTGAATATATTCAGGAAAAAACGCATACGCCCTTTTTGGCCAACCAAGCAACCTGGAAAGGCAAATCAGCGCTACAAAGAAGTCTCGCTTCCCATCGGTCAAAAGGGCCATGCTGAAAAAAGTGTCAAAACCAGAAATGCAAGACAGGCCATGGAGAAATGGGAGCCTTGCTACACTGATGGGCGGGATGTAAATTGCCAACAGCCACTCTGGAGAAGTGTACGGTGTGTCCTGAAACATCTAAAAAACACAGCTTAGAGAGCATAGGGCACTTCCACGCATGGGGGGATAAAGTGGGAAAATTGAAAATCAGCAAGACACAAGCACCCCAAAGTTTAGGGCTGCTCTGTTGACAAGGACCTCCACTTCATTCTACCTTAAATATCCCAGGAAAGCGAAAAATGGATAAAAAAGTTGTGGTCCTTATGTACAATGGAATATCACTCAGCCATGAAATCAATGTCATAAGGCTAGTAGCAGCATGATGAGTGGATTTAGGTAAGACGATTCTAAGTGAAATAAGTCACACAGAAAAGGACACTTCTCATAAGGTGTCACTTATAGAGGGAATGTAAAAACCGTTACACTTGAACTGAATTACAAAACAGAACAGAGTCACACATGCAGAAAACACACTATGGCTGCTTAACGGGAAAAGTGAGGTGGGGTGATACATAAAACAAGAGTTTCAAATTAGCTCAGATACCGTTCCATAAACCCAATATGTAACAGACAAGACCTACTCCTTGCTCAGAGAACTGGACTCAACACGCCCGATTCACCGCACAAGAATATATCTGACTAGTAATAATCTTAAAACCTATGTATTGATATCTCTCTGTTAGTGTGTCAAGTGGGTGTAAAGCGGCATAAACACAGCCGTGAAAAGCAGCTAAACCCCATTATAAAAATAAATTACTTTTAAAAACCCATGAAAAAAAGACAGGGAAAGAGAGAGAAATTCTTACACAATTCGTTCAGGGGCTGTGATGCAACCTGGATTGACCATATCTAGACCCACAGCTGGATGAGACATAAGGGTGGACACTCTTGGGGCTGAGAGGTTTGGTGAGGTTGGGTGAGCAAACGCAGACCCTTTAAAGTAATAGTGCGTGCTACCCATCGCATGGGTCCCAAATCTCCAGGTTCAAGGGCATCTTCCTACATCGAAAACATGCATGAGAAACCCAGAAGATGGTACACCGTGTGATGGGGAAAGGTTTCTAAAACGCACCTCATTTCTCATCTCTTTGTGCTCGGGTTCGCCATTCCAGCCACTTTACTAGCAATCTCCCTACTTGGAGCATCAGCACCTTTAACCTCCTGTTCCGTACAGGTTGCAATTTGTCCTGAGGATGAACGGGAAGACGGGGAACCAATGAGAGACTAGCTCTTGGTGTTGGGACAGGCAGAGGTCACTCTATTTTCCCATCAGGAAGAAGAATTAACCACAGGCTCAGCCTGCCCCCCGGAACCAGAACAGGGCCTGAAGCCATCCTGCGCTTTTGCGGCCAGCTCCCAAAAAAGCGACTTGTAAAATGGAGCTTCAGGGCACTGCAATTCACAAACCTGCAGAGTTATAAATGATAACTCTCGTCCACAAATATATTGAGGGAAGGCAAAGAAGAGGATTTGAAATCAAGGCAGAATTGCAGGAAACAGATTTCAGGAGGTAGATTCGAATCGCCTTTAAAGCACATGAAAAGCGGCAAAACGTTGACAATGATGCCCTTGGCCAAAAAGGGCGTATGCGTTTTTTTCTGAATATATTCAGGAAAAAACGCATACGCCCTTTTTGGCCAACCAAGCAACCTGGAAAGGCAAATCAGCGCTACAAAGAAGTCTCGCTTCCCATCGGTCAAAAGGGCCATGCTGAAAAAAGTGTCAAAACCAGAAATGCAGGACAGGCCATGGAGAAATGGGAGCCTTGCTACACTGATGGGCGGGATGTAAATTGCCAACAGCCACTCTGGAGAAGTGTACGGTGTGTCCTGAAACATCTAAAAAACACAGCTTAGAGAGCATAGGGCACTTCCACGCATGGGGGGATAACGTGGGAAAATTGAAAATCAGCAAGACACAAGCACCCCAAAGTTTAGGGCTGCTCTGTTGACAAGGACCTCCACTTCATTCTACCTTAAATATCCCAGGAAAGCGAAAAATGGATAAAAAAGTTGTGGTCCTTATGTACAATGGAATATCACTCAGCCATGAAATCAATGTCATAAGGCTAGTAGCAGCATGATGAGTGGATTTAGGTAAGACGATTCTAAGTGAAATAAGTCACACAGAAAAGGACACTTCTCATAAGGTGTCACTTATAGAGGGAATGTAAAAACCGTTACACTTGAACTGAATTACAAAACAGAACAGAGTCACACATGCAGAAAACACACTATGGCTGCTTAACGGGAAAGGTGAGGTGGGGTGATACATAAAACAAGAGTTTCAAATTAGCTCAGATACCGTTCCATAAACCCAATATGTAACAGACAAGACCTATTACTTGCTCAGAGAACTGGACTCAACACGCCCGATTCACCGCACAAGAATATATCTGACTAGTAATAATCTTAAAACCTATGTATTGATATCTCTCTGTTAGTGTGTCAAGTGGGTGTAAAGCGGCATAAACACAGCCGTGAAAAGCAGCTAAACCCCATTATAAAAATAAATTACTTTTAAAAACCCATGAAACAAAGACAGGGAAAGAGAGAGAAATTCTTACACAATTCGTTCAGGGGCTGTGATGCAACCTGGATTGACCATATCTAGACCCACAGCTGGATGAGACATAAGGGTGGACACTCTTGGGGCTGAGAGGTTTGGTGAGGTTGGGTGAGCAAACGCAGACCCTTTAAAGTAATAGTGCGTGCTACCCATCGCATGGGTCCCAAATCTCCAGGTTCAAGGGCATCTTCCTACATCGAAAACATGCATGAGAAACCCAGAAGATGGTACACCGTGTGATGGGGAAAGGTTTCTAAAACGCACCTCATTTCTCATCTCCTTGTGCTCGGGTTCGCCATTCCAGCCACTTTACTAGCAATCTCCCTACTTGGAGCATCAGCACCTTTAACCTCCTGTTCCGTACAGGTTGCAATTTGTCCTGAGGATGAACGGGAAGACGGGGAACCAATGAGAGACTAGCTCTTGGTGTTGGGACAGGCAGAGGTCACTCTATTTTCCCATCAGGAAGAAGAATTAACCACAGGCTCAGCCTGCCCCCCGGAACCAGAACAGGGCCTGAAGCCATCCTGCGCTTTTGCGGCCAGCTCCCAAAAAAGCGACTTGTAAAATGGAGCTTCAGGGCACTGCAATTCACAAACCTGCAGAGTTATAAATGATAACTCTCGTCCACAAATATATTGAGGGAAGGCAAAGAAGAGGATTTGAAATCAAGGCAGAATTGCAGGAAACAGATTTCAGGAGGTAGATTCGAATCGCCTTTAAAGCACATGAAAAGCGGCAAAACGTTGACAATGATGCCCTTGGCCAAAAAGGGCGTATGCGTTTTTTCCTGAATATATTCAGGAAAAAACGCATACGCCCTTTTTGGCCAACCAAGCAACCTGGAAAGGCAAATCAGCGCTACAAAGAAGTCTCGCTTCCCATCGGTCAAAAGGGCCATGCTGAAAAAAGTGTCAAAACCAGAAATGCAGGACAGGCCATGGAGAAATGGGAGCCTTGCTACACTGATGGGCGGGATGTAAATTGCCAACAGCCACTCTGGAGAAGTGTACGGTGTGTCCTGAAACATCTAAAAAACACAGCTTAGAGAGCATAGGGCACTTCCACGCATGGGGGGATAAAGTGGGAAAATTGAAAATCAGCAAGACACAAGCACCCCAAAGTTTAGGGCTGCTCTGTTGACAAGGACTTCCACTTCATTCCACCTTAAATATCCCAGGAAAGCGAAAAATGGATAAAAAAGTTGTGGTCCTTATGTACAATGGAATATCACTCAGCCATGAAATCAATGTCATAAGGCTAGTAGCAGCCTGATGAGTGGATTTAGGTAAGACGATTCTAAGTGAAATAAGTCACACAGAAAAGGACACTTCTCATAAGGTGTCACTTATAGAGGGAATGTAAAAACCGTTACACTTGAACTGAATTACAAAACAGAACAGAGTCATACATGCAGAAAACACACTATGGCTGCTTAACGGGAAAGGTGAGGTGGGGTGATACATAAAACAAGAGTTTCAAATTAGCTCAGATACCGTTCCATATACCCAATATGTAATAGACAAGACCTACTCCTTGCTCAGAGAACTGGACTCAACACGCCCGATTCACCGCACAAGAATATATCTGACTAGTAATAATCTTAAAACCTATGTATTGATATCTCTCTGTTAGTGTGTCAAGTGGGTGTAAAGCGGCATAAACACAGCCCTGAAAAGCAGCTAAACCCCATTATAAAAATAAATTACTTTTAAAAACCCATGAAAAAAAGACAGGGAAAGAGAGAGAAATTCTTACACAATTCGTTCAGGGGCTGTGATGCAACGTGGATTGACCATATCTAGACCCACAGCTGGATGAGACATAAGGGTGGACACTCTTGGGGCTGAGAGGTTTGGTGAGGTTGGGTGAGCAAACGCAGACCCTTTAAAGTAATAGTGCGTGCTACCCATCGCATGGGTCCCAAATCTCCAGGTTCAAGGGCATCTTCCTACATCGAAAACATGCATGAGAAACCCAGAAGATGGTACACCGTGTGATGGGGAAAGGTTTCTAAAACGCACCTCATTTCTCATCTCTTTGTGCTCGGGTTCGCCATTCCAGCCACTTTACTAGCAATCTCCCTACTTGGAGCATCAGCACCTTTAACCTCCTGTTCCGTACAGGTTGCAATTTGTCCTGAGGATGAACGGGAAGACGGGGAACCAATGAGAGACTAGCTCTTGGTGTTGGGACAGGCAGAGGTCACTCTATTTTCCCATCAGGAAGAAGAATTAACCACAGGCTCAGCCTGCCCCCTGGAACCAGAACAGGGCCTGAAGCCATCCTGCGCTTTTGCGGCCAGCTCCCAAAAAAGCGACTTGTAAAATGGAGCTTCAGGGCACTGCAATTCACAAACCTGCAGAGTTATAAATGATAACTCTCGTCCACAAATATATTGAGGGAAGGCAAAGAAGAGGATTTGAAATCAAGGCAGAATTGCAGGAAACAGATTTCAGGAGGTAGATTCGAATCGCCTTTAAAGCACATGAAAAGCGGCAAAACGTTGACAATGATGCCCTTGGCCAAAAAGGGCGTATGCGTTTTTTCCTGAATATATTCAGGAAAAAACGCATACGCCCTTTTTGGCCAACCAAGCAACCTGGAAAGGCAAATCAGCGCTACAAAGAAGTCTCGCTTCCCATCGGTCAAAAGGGCCATGCTGAAAAAAGTGTCAAAACCAGAAATGCAGGACAGGCCATGGAGAAATGGGAGCCTTGCTACACTGATGGGCGGGATGTAAATTGCCAACAGCCACTCTGGAGAAGTGTACGGTGTGTCCTGAAACATCTAAAAAACACAGCTTAGAGAGCATAGGGCACTTCCACGCATGGGGGGATAAAGTGGGAAAATTGAAAATCAGCAAGACACAAGCACCCCAAAGTTTAGGGCTGCTCTGTTGACAAGGACCTCCACTTCATTCTACCTTAAATATCCCAGGAAAGCGAAAAATGGATAAAAAAGTTGTGGTCCTTATGTACAATGGAATATCACTCAGCCATGAAATCAATGTCATAAGGCTAGTAGCAGCATGATGAGTGGATTTAGGTAAGACGATTCTAAGTGAAATAAGTCACACAGAAAAGGACACTTCTCATAAGGTGTCACTTATAGAGGGAATGTAAAAACCGTTACACTTGAACTGAATTACAAAACAGAACAGAGTCACACATGCAGAAAACACACTATGGCTGCTTAACGGGAAAGGTGAGGTGGGGTGATACATAAAACAAGAGTTTCAAATTAGCTCAGATACCGTTCCATAAACCCAATATGTAACAGACAAGACCTACTCCTTGCTCAGAGAACTGGACTCAACACGCCCGATTCACCGCACAAGAATATATCTGACTAGTAATAATCTTAAAACCTATGTATTGATATCTCTCTGTTAGTGTGTCAAGTGGGTGTAAAGCGGCATAAACACAGCCGTGAAAAGCAGCTAAACCCCATTATAAAAATAAATTACTTTTAAAAACCCATGAAACAAAGACAGGGAAAGAGAGAGAAATTCTTACACAATTCGTTCAGGGGCTGTGATGCAACCTGGATTGACCATATCTAGACCCACAGCTGGATGAGACATAAGGGTGGACACTCTTGGGGCTGAGAGGTTTGGTGAGGTTGGGTGAGCAAACGCAGACCCTTTAAAGTACTAGTGCGTGCTACCCATCGCATGGGTCCCAAATCTCCAGGTTCAAGGGCATCTTCCTACATCGAAAACATGCATGAGAAACCCAGAAGATGGTACACCGTGTGATGGGGAAAGGTTTCTAAAACGCACCTCATTTCTCATCTCCTTGTGCTCGGGTTCGCCATTCCAGCCACTTTACTAGCAATCTCCCTACTTGGAGCATCAGCACCTTTAACCTCCTGTTCCGTACAGGTTGCAATTTGTCCTGAGGATGAACGGGAAGACGGGGAACCAATGAGAGACTAGCTCTTGGTGTTGGGACAGGCAGAGGTCACTCTATTTTCCCATCAGGAAGAAGAATTAACCACAGGCTCAGCCTGCCCCCCGGAACCAGAATAGGGCCTGAAGCCATCTTGCGCTTTTGCGGCCAGCTCCCAAAAAAGCGACTTGTAAAATGGAGCTTCAGGGCACTGCAATTCACAAACCTGCAGAGTTATAAATGATAACTCTCGTCCACAAATATATTGAGGGAAGGCAAAGAAGAGGATTTGAAATCAAGGCAGAATTGCAGGAAACAGATTTCAGGAGGTAGATTCGAATCGCCTTTAAAGCACATGAAAAGCGGCAAAACGTTGACAATGATGCCCTTGGCCAAAAAGGGCGTATGCGTTTTTTTCTGAATATATTCAGGAAAAAACGCATACGCCCTTTTTGGCCAACCAAGCAACCTGGAAAGGCAAATCAGCGCTACAAAGAAGTCTCGCTTCCCATCGGTCAAAAGGGCCATGCTGAAAAAAGTGTCAAAACCAGAAATGCAGGACAGGCCATGGAGAAATGGGAGCCTTGCTACACTGATGGGCGGGATGTAAATTGCCAACAGCCACTCTGGAGAAGTGTACGGTGTGTCCTGAAACATCTAAAAAACACAGCTTAGAGAGCATAGGGCACTTCCACGCATGGGGGGATAACGTGGGAAAATTGAAAATCAGCAAGACACAAGCACCCCAAAGTTTAGGGCTGCTCTGTTGACAAGGACCTCCACTTCATTCTACCTTAAATATCCCAGGAAAGCGAAAAATGGATAAAAAAGTTGTGGTCCTTATGTACAATGGAATATCACTCAGCCATGAAATCAATGTCATAAGGCTAGTAGCAGCATGATGAGTGGATTTAGGTAAGACGATTCTAAGTGAAATAAGTCACACAGAAAAGGACACTTCTCATAAGGTGTCACTTATAGAGGGAATGTAAAAACCGTTACACTTGAACTGAATTACAAAACAGAACAGAGTCACACATGCAGAAAACACACTATGGCTGCTTAACGGGAAAGGTGAGGTGGGGTGATACATAAAACAAGAGTTTCAAATTAGCTCAGATACCGTTCCATAAACCCAATATGTAACAGACAAGACCTATTACTTGCTCAGAGAACTGGACTCAACACGCCCGATTCACCGCACAAGAATATATCTGACTAGTAATAATCTTAAAACCTATGTATTGATATCTCTCTGTTAGTGTGTCAAGTGGGTGTAAAGCGGCATAAACACAGCCGTGAAAAGCAGCTAAACCCCATTATAAAAATAAATTACTTTTAAAAACCCATGAAACAAAGACAGGGAAAGAGAGAGAAATTCTTACACAATTCGTTCAGGGGCTGTGATGCAACCTGGATTGACCATATCTAGACCCACAGCTGGATGAGACATAAGGGTGGACACTCTTGGGGCTGAGAGGTTTGGTGAGGTTGGGTGAGCAAACGCAGACCCTTTAAAGTAATAGTGCGTGCTACCCATCGCATGGGTCCCAAATCTCCAGGTTCAAGGGCATCTTCCTACATCGAAAACATGCATGAGAAACCCAGAAGATGGTACACCGTGTGATGGGGAAAGGTTTCTAAAACGCACCTCATTTCTCATCTCCTTGTGCTCGGGTTCGCCATTCCAGCCACTTTACTAGCAATCTCCCTACTTGGAGCATCAGCACCTTTAACCTCCTGTTCCGTACAGGTTGCAATTTGTCCTGAGGATGAACGGGAAGACGGGGAACCAATGAGAGACTAGCTCTTGGTGTTGGGACAGGCAGAGGTCACTCTATTTTCCCATCAGGAAGAAGAATTAACCACAGGCTCAGCCTGCCCCCCGGAACCAGAACAGGGCCTGAAGCCATCCTGCGCTTTTGCGGCCAGCTCCCAAAAAAGCGACTTGTAAAATGGAGCTTCAGGGCACTGCAATTCACAAACCTGCAGAGTTATAAATGATAACTCTCGTCCACAAATATATTGAGGGAAGGCAAAGAAGAGGATTTGAAATCAAGGCAAAATTGCAGGAAACAGATTTCAGGAGGTAGATTCGAATCGCCTTTAAAGCACATGAAAAGCGGCAAAACGTTGACAATGATGCCCTTGGCCAAAAAGGGCGTATGCGTTTTTTCCTGAATATATTCAGGAAAAAACGCATACGCCCTTTTTGGCCAACCAAGCAACCTGGAAAGGCAAATCAGCGCTACAAAGAAGTCTCGCTTCCCATCGGTCAAAAGGGCCATGCTGAAAAAAGTGTCAAAACCAGAAATGCAGGACAGGCCATGGAGAAATGGGAGCCTTGCTACACTGATGGGCGGGATGTAAATTGCCAACAGCCACTCTGGAGAAGTTAAAGGTGTGTCCTGAAACATCTAAAAAACACAGCTTAGAGAGCATAGGGCACTTCCACGCATGGGGGGATAAAGTGGGAAAATTGAAAATCAGCAAGACACAAGCACCCCAAAGTTTAGGGCTGCTCTGTTGACAAGGACTTCCACTTCATTCCACCTTAAATATCCTAGGAAAGCGAAAAATGGATAAAAAAGTTGTGGTCCTTATGTACAATGGAATATCACTCAGCCATGAAATCAATGTCATAAGGCTAGTAGCAGCCTGATGAGTGGATTTAGGTAAGACGATTCTAAGTGAAATAAGTCACACAGAAAAGGACACTTCTCATAAGGTGTCACTTATAGAGGGAATGTAAAAACCGTTACACTTGAACTGAATTACAAAACAGAACAGAGTCATACATGCAGAAAACACACTATGGCTGCTTAACGGGAAAGGTGAGGTGGGGTGATACATAAAACAAGAGTTTCAAATTAGCTCAGATACCGTTCCATATACCCAATATGTAATAGACAAGACCTACTCCTTGCTCAGAGAACTGGACTCAACACGCCCGATTCACCGCACAAGAATATATCTGACTAGTAATAATCTTAAAACCTATGTATTGATATCTCTCTGTTAGTGTGTCAAGTGGGTGTAAAGCAGCATAAACACAGCCCTGAAAAGCAGCTAAACCCCATTATAAAAATAAATTACTTTTAAAAACCCATGAAACAAAGACAGGGAAAGAGAGAGAAATTCTTACACAATTCGTTCAGGGGCTGTGATGCAACCTGGATTGACCATATCTAGACCCACAGCTGGATGAGACATAAGGGTGGACACTCTTGGGGCTGAGAGGTTTGGTGAGGTTGGGTGAGCAAACGCAGACCCTTTAAAGTAATACTGCGTGCTACCCATCGCATGGGTCCCAAATCTCCAGGTTCAAGGGCATCTTCCTACATCGAAAACATGCATGAGAAACCCAGAAGATGGTACACCGTGTGATGGGGAAAGGTTTCTAAAACGCACCTCATTTCTCATCTCCTTGTGCTCGGGTTCGCCATTCCAGCCACTTTACTAGCAATCTCCCTACTTGGAGCATCAGCACCTTTAACCTCCTGTTCCGTACAGGTTGCAATTTGTCCTGAGGATGAACGGGAAGACGGGGAACCAATGAGAGACTAGCTCTTGGTGTTGGGACAGGCACAGGTCACTCTATTTTCCCATCAGGAAGAAGAATTAACCACAGGCTCAGCCTGCCCCCTGGAACCAGAACAGGGCCTGAAGCCATCCTGCGCTTTTGCGGCCAGCTCCCAAAAAAGCGACTTGTAAAATGGAGCTTCAGGGCACTGCAATTCACAAACCTGCAGAGTTATAAATGATAACTCTCGTCCACAAATATATTGAGGGAAGGCAAAGAAGAGGATTTAAAATCAAGGCAGAATTGCAGGAAACAGATTTCAGGAGGTAGATTCGAATCGCCTTTAAAGCACATGAAAAGCGGCAAAACGTTGACAATGATGCCCTTGGCCAAAAAGGGCTTACGCGTTTTTTCCTGAATATATTCAAGAAAAAACGCGTACGCCCTTTTTGGCCAACCAAGCAACCTGGAAAGGCAAATCAGCGCTACAAAGAAGTCTCGCTTCCCATCGGTCAAAAGGGCCATGCTGAAAAAAGTGTCAAAACCAGAAATGCATGACAGGCCATGGAGAAATGGGAGCCTTGCTACACTGATGGGCGGGATGTAAATTGCCAACAGCCACTCTGGAGAAGTGTACGGTGTGTCCTGAAACATCTAAAAAACACAGCTTAGAGAGCATCGGGGGCTTCCATGCATGGGGGTATAAAGTGGGAAAATTAAAAATCAACAAGACACAAGCACCCAAAAGTTTAGGGCTGCTCTGTTGACAAGGACCTCCACTTCATTCCACCTTAAATATCCCAGGAAAGCGAAAAATGGATAAAAAAGTTGTGGTCCTTATGTACAATGGAATATCACTCAGCCATGAAATCAAAGTCATAAGGCTAGTAGCAGCATGATGAGTGGATTTAGGTAAGACGATTCTAAGTGAAATAAGTCACACAGAAAAGGACACTTCTCATAAGGTGTCACTTATAGAGGGAATGTAAAAACCGTTACACTTGAACTGAATTACAAAACAGAACAGAGTCACACATGCAGAAAACACACTATGGCTGCTTAACGGGAAAGGTGAGGTGGGGTGATACATAAAACAAGAGTTTCAAATTAGCTCAGATACCGTTCCATAAACCCAATATGTAATAGACAAGACCTACTCCTTGCTCAGAGAACTGGACTCAACACGCCCGATTCACCGCACAAGAATATATCTGACTAGTAATAATCTTAAAACCTATGTATTGATATCTCTCTGTTAGTGTGTCAAGTGGGTGTAAAGCGGCATAAACACAGCCCTGAAAAGCAGCTAAACCCCATTATAAAAATAAATTACTTTTAAAAACCCATGAAACAAAGACAGGGAAAGAGAGAGAAATTCTTACACAATTCGTTCAGGGGCTGTGATGCAACCTGGATTGACCATATCTAGACCCACAGCTGGATGAGACATAAGGGTGGACACTCTTGGGGCTGAGAGGTTTGGTGAGGTTGGGTGAGCAAACGCAGACCCTTTAAAGTAATACTGCGTGCTACCCATCGCATGGGTCCCAAATCTCCAGGTTCAAGGGCATCTTCCTACATCGAAAACATGCATGAGAAACCCAGAAGATGGTACACCGTGTGATGGGGAAAGGTTTCTAAAACGCACCTCATTTCTCATCTCCTTGTGCTCGGGTTCGCCATTCCAGCCACTTTACTAGCAATCTCCCTACTTGGAGCATCAGCACCTTTAACCTCCTGTTCCGTACAGGTTGCAATTTGTCCTGAGGATGAACGGGAAGACGGGGAACCAATGAGAGACTAGCTCTTGGTGTTGGGACAGGCAGAGGTCACTCTATTTTCCCATCAGGAAGAAGAATTAACCACAGGCTCAGCCTGCCCCCTGGAACTAGAACAGGGCCTGAAGCCATCCTGCGCTTTTGCGGCCAGCTCCCAAAAAAGCGACTTGTAAAATGGAGCTTCAGGGCACTGCAATTCACAAACCTGCAGAGTTATAAATGATAACTCTCGTCCACAAATATATTGAGGGAAGGCAAGGAAGAGGATTTGAAATCAAGGCAGAATTGCAGGAAACAGATTTCAGGAGGTAGATTCGAATCGCCTTTAAAGCACATGAAAAGCGGCAAAACGTTGACAATGATGCCCTTGGCCAAAAAGGGCGTATGCGTTTTTTCCTGAATATATTCAGGAAAAAACGCATACGCCCTTTTTGGCCAACCAAGCAACCTGGAAAGGCAAATCAGCGCTACAAAGAAGTCTCGCTTCCCATCGGTCAAAAGGGCCATGCTGAAAAAAGTGTCAAAACCAGAAATGCAGGACAGGCCATGGAGAAATGGGAGCCTTGCTACACTGATGGGCGGGATGTAAATTGCCAACAGCCACTCTGGAGAAGTGTACGGTGTGTCCTGAAACATCTAAAAAACACAGCTTAGAGAGCATAGGGCACTTCCACGCATGGGGGGATAAAGTGGGAAAATTGAAAATCAGCAAGACACAAGCACCCCAAAGTTTAGGGCTGCTCTGTTGACAAGGACCTCCACTTCATTCTACCTTAAATATCCCAGGAAAGCGAAAAATGGATAAAAAAGTTGTGGTCCTTATGTACAATGGAATATCACTCAGCCATGAAATCAATGTCATAAGGCTAGTAGCAGCATGATGAGTGGATTTAGGTAAGACGATTCTAAGTGAAATAAGTCACACAGAAAAGGACACTTCTCATAAGGTGTCACTTATAGAGGGAATGTAAAAACCGTTACACTTGAACTGAATTACAAAACAGAACAGAGTCACACATGCAGAAAACACACTATGGCTGCTTAACGGGAAAGGTGAGGTGGGGTGATACATAAAACAAGAGTTTCAAATTAGCTCAGATACCGTTCCATAAACCCAATATGTAACAGACAAGACCTACTCCTTGCTCAGAGAACTGGACTCAACACGCCCGATTCACCGCACAAGAATATATCTGACTAGTAATAATCTTAAAACCTTTGTATTGATATCTCTCTGTTAGTGTGTCAAGTGGGTGTAAAGCGGCATAAACACAGCCCTGAAAAGCAGCTAAACCCCATTATAAAAATAAATTACTTTTAAAAACCCATGAAAAAAAGACAGGGAAAGAGAGAGAAATTCTTACACAATTCGTTCAGGGGCTGTGATGCAACCTGGATTGACCATATCTAGACCCACAGCTGGATGAGACATAAGGGTGGACACTCTTGGGGCTGAGAGGTTTGGTGAGGTTGGGTGAGCAAACGCAGACCCTTTAAAGTAATACTGCGTGCTACCCATCGCATGGGTCCCAAATCTCCAGGTTCAAGGGCATCTTCCTACATCGAAAACATGCATGAGAAACCCAGAAGATGGTACACCGTGTGATGGGGAAAGGTTTCTAAAACGCACCTCATTTCTCATCTCCTTGTGCTCGGGTTCGCCATTCCAGCCACTTTACTAGCAATCTCCCTACTTGGAGCATCAGCACCTTTAACCTCCTGTTCCGTACAGGTTGCAATTTGTCCTGAGGATGAACGGGAAGACGGGGAACCAATGAGAGACTAGCTCTTGGTGTTGGGACAGGCACAGGTCACTCTATTTTCCCATCAGGAAGAAGAATTAACCACAGGCTCAGCCTGCCCCCTGGAACTAGAACAGGGCCTGAAGCCATCCTGCGCTTTTGCGGCCAGCTCCCAAAAAAGCGACTTGTAAAATGGAGCTTCAGGGCACTGCAATTCACAAACCTGCAGAGTTATAAATGATAACTCTCGTCCACAAATATATTGAGGGAAGGCAAGGAAGAGGATTTGAAATCAAGGCAGAATTGCAGGAAACAGATTTCAGGAGGTAGATTCGAATCGCCTTTAAAGCACATGAAAAGCGGCAAAACGTTGACAATGATGCCCTTGGCCAAAAAGGGCGTATGCGTTTTTTCCTGAATATATTCAGGAAAAAACGCATACGCCCTTTTTGGCCAACCAAGCAACCTGGAAAGGCAAATCAGCGCTACAAAGAAGTCTCGCTTCCCATCGGTCAAAAGGGCCATGCTGAAAAAAGTGTCAAAACCAGAAATGCAGGACAGGCCATGGAGAAATGGGAGCCTTGCTACACTGATGGGCGGGATGTAAATTGCCAACAGCCACTCTGGAGAAGTGTACGGTGTGTCCTGAAACATCTAAAAAACACAGCTTAGAGAGCATAGGGCACTTCCACGCATGGGGGGATAAAGTGGGAAAATTGAAAATCAGCAAGACACAAGCACCCCAAAGTTTAGGGCTGCTCTGTTGACAAGGACCTCCACTTCATTCTACCTTAAATATCCCAGGAAAGCGAAAAATGGATAAAAAAGTTGTGGTCCTTATGTACAATGGAATATCACTCAGCCATGAAATCAATGTCATAAGGCTAGTAGCAGCATGATGAGTGGATTTAGGTAAGACGATTCTAAGTGAAATAAGTCACACAGAAAAGGACACTTCTCATAAGGTGTCACTTATAGAGGGAATGTAAAAACCGTTACACTTGAACTGAATTACAAAACAGAACAGAGTCACACATGCAGAAAACACACTATGGCTGCTTAACGGGAAAGGTGAGGTGGGGTGATACATAAAACAAGAGTTTCAAATTAGCTCAGATACCGTTCCATAAACCCAATATGTAACAGACAAGACCTACTCCTTGCTCAGAGAACTGGACTCAACACGCCCGATTCACCGCACAAGAATATATCTGACTAGTAATAATCTTAAAACCTTTGTATTGATATCTCTCTGTTAGTGTGTCAAGTGGGTGTAAAGCGGCATAAACACAGCCCTGAAAAGCAGCTAAACCCCATTATAAAAATAAATTACTTTTAAAAACCCATGAAAAAAAGACAGGGAAAGAGAGAGAAATTCTTACACAATTCGTTCAGGGGCTGTGATGCAACCTGGATTGACCATATCTAGACCCACAGCTGGATGAGACATAAGGGTGGACACTCTTGGGGCTGAGAGGTTTGGTGAGGTTGGGTGAGCAAACGCAGACCCTTTAAAGTAATAGTGCGTGCTACCCATCGCATGGGTCCCAAATCTCCAGGTTCAAGGGCATCTTCCTACATCGAAAACATGCATGAGAAACCCAGAAGATGGTACACCGTGTGATGGGGAAAGGTTTCTAAAACGCACCTCATTTCTCATCTCCTTGTGCTCGGGTTCGCCATTCCAGCCACTTTACTAGCAATCTCCCTACTTGGAGCATCAGCACCTTTAACCTCCTGTTCCGTACAGGTTGCAATTTGTCCTGAGGATGAACGGGAAGACGGGGAACCAATGAGAGACTAGCTCTTGGTGTTGGGACAGGCACAGGTCACTCTATTTTCCCATCAGGAAGAAGAATTAACCACAGGCTCAGCCTGCCCCCTGGAACCAGAACAGGGCCTGAAGCCATCCTGCGCTTTTGCGGCCAGCTCCCAAAAAAGCGACTTGTAAAATGGAGCTTCAGGGCACTGCAATTCACAAACCTGCAGAGTTATAAATGATAACTCTCGTCCACAAATATATTGAGGGAAGGCAAAGAAGAGGATTTGAAATCAAGGCAGAATTGCAGGAAACAGATTTCAGGAGGTAGATTCGAATCGCCTTTAAAGCACATGAAAAGCGGCAAAACGTTGACAATGATGCCCTTGGCCAAAAAGGGCGTATGCGTTTTTTCCTGAATATATTCAGGAAAAAACGCATACGCCCTTTTTGGCCAACCAAGCAACCTGGAAAGGCAAATCAGCGCTACAAAGAAGTCTCGCTTCCCATCGGTCAAAAGGGCCATGCTGAAAAAAGTGTCAAAACCAGAAATGCAGGACAGGCCATGGAGAAATGGGAGCCTTGCTACACTGATGGGCGGGATGTAAATTGCCAACAGCCACTCTGGAGAAGTGTACGGTGTGTCCTGAAACATCTAAAAAACACAGCTAAGAGAGCATAGGGCACTTCCACGCATGGGGGGATAAAGTGGGAAAATTGAAAATCAGCAAGACACAAGCACCCCAAAGTTTAGGGCTGCTCTGTTGACAAGGACCTCCACTTCATTCTACCTTAAATATCCCAGGAAAGCGAAAAATGGATCAAAAAGTTGTGGTCCTTATGTACAATGGAATATCACTCAGCCATGAAATCAATGTCATAAGGCTAGTAGCAGCATGATGAGTGGATTTAGGTAAGACGATTCTAAGTGAAATAAGTCACACAGAAAAGGACACTTCTCATAAGGTGTCACTTATAGAGGGAATGTAAAAACCGTTACACTTGAACTGAATTACAAAACAGAACAGAGTCACACATGCAGAAAACACACTATGGCTGCTTAACGGGAAAGGTGAGGTGGGGTGATACATAAAACAAGAGTTTCAAATTAGCTCAGATACCGTTCCATAAACCCAATATGTAACAGACAAGACCTACTCCTTGCTCAGAGAACTGGACTCAACACGCCCGATTCACCGCACAAGAATATATCTGACTAGTAATAATCTTAAAACCTTTGTATTGATATCTCTCTGTTAGTGTGTCAAGTGGGTGTAAAGCGGCATAAACACAGCCCTGAAAAGCAGCTAAACCCCATTATAAAAATAAATTACTTTTAAAAACCCATGAAAAAAAGACAGGGAAAGAGAGAGAAATTCTTACACAATTCGTTCAGGGGCTGTGATGCAACCTGGATTGACCATATCTAGACCCACAGCTGGATGAGACATAAGGGTGGACACTCTTGGGGCTGAGAGGTTTGGTGAGGTTGGGTGAGCAAACGCAGACCCTTTAAAGTAATACTGCGTGCTACCCATCGCATGGGTCCCAAATCTCCAGGTTCAAGGGCATCTTCCTACATCGAAAACATGCATGAGAAACCCAGAAGATGGTACACCGTGTGATGGGGAAAGGTTTCTAAAACGCACCTCATTTCTCATCTCCTTGTGCTCGGGTTCGCCATTCCAGCCACTTTACTAGCAATCTCCCTACTTGGAGCATCAGCACCTTTAACCTCCTGTTCCGTACAGGTTGCAATTTGTCCTGAGGATGAACGGGAAGACGGGGAACCAATGAGAGACTAGCTCTTGGTGTTGGGACAGGCACAGGTCACTCTATTTTCCCATCAGGAAGAAGAATTAACCACAGGCTCAGCCTGCCCCCTGGAACTAGAACAGGGCCTGAAGCCATCCTGCGCTTTTGCGGCCAGCTCCCAAAAAAGCGACTTGTAAAATGGAGCTTCAGGGCACTGCAATTCACAAACCTGCAGAGTTATAAATGATAACTCTCGTCCACAAATATATTGAGGGAAGGCAAGGAAGAGGATTTGAAATCAAGGCAGAATTGCAGGAAACAGATTTCAGGAGGTAGATTCGAATCGCCTTTAAAGCACATGAAAAGCGGCAAAACGTTGACAATGATGCCCTTGGCCAAAAAGGGCGTATGCGTTTTTTCCTGAATATATTCAGGAAAAAACGCATACGCCCTTTTTGGCCAACCAAGCAACCTGGAAAGGCAAATCAGCGCTACAAAGAAGTCTCGCTTCCCATCGGTCAAAAGGGCCATGCTGAAAAAAGTGTCAAAACCAGAAATGCAGGACAGGCCATGGAGAAATGGGAGCCTTGCTACACTGATGGGCGGGATGTAAATTGCCAACAGCCACTCTGGAGAAGTGTACGGTGTGTCCTGAAACATCTAAAAAACACAGCTTAGAGAGCATAGGGCACTTCCACGCATGGGGGGATAAAGTGGGAAAATTGAAAATCAGCAAGACACAAGCACCCCAAAGTTTAGGGCTGCTCTGTTGACAAGGACCTCCACTTCATTCTACCTTAAATATCCCAGGAAAGCGAAAAATGGATAAAAAAGTTGTGGTCCTTATGTACAATGGAATATCACTCAGCCATGAAATCAATGTCATAAGGCTAGTAGCAGCATGATGAGTGGATTTAGGTAAGACGATTCTAAGTGAAATAAGTCACACAGAAAAGGACACTTCTCATAAGGTGTCACTTATAGAGGGAATGTAAAAACCGTTACACTTGAACTGAATTACAAAACAGAACAGAGTCACACATGCAGAAAACACACTATGGCTGCTTAACGGGAAAGGTGAGGTGGGGTGATACATAAAACAAGAGTTTCAAATTAGCTCAGATACCGTTCCATAAACCCAATATGTAACAGACAAGACCTACTCCTTGCTCAGAGAACTGGACTCAACACGCCCGATTCACCGCACAAGAATATATCTGACTAGTAATAATCTTAAAACCTTTGTATTGATATCTCTCTGTTAGTGTGTCAAGTGGGTGTAAAGCGGCATAAACACAGCCCTGAAAAGCAGCTAAACCCCATTATAAAAATAAATTACTTTTAAAAACCCATGAAAAAAAGACAGGGAAAGAGAGAGAAATTCTTACACAATTCGTTCAGGGGCTGTGATGCAACCTGGATTGACCATATCTAGACCCACAGCTGGATGAGACATAAGGGTGGACACTCTTGGGGCTGAGAGGTTTGGTGAGGTTGGGTGAGCAAACGCAGACCCTTTAAAGTAATAGTGCGTGCTACCCATCGCATGGGTCCCAAATCTCCAGGTTCAAGGGCATCTTCCTACATCGAAAACATGCATGAGAAACCCAGAAGATGGTACACCGTGTGATGGGGAAAGGTTTCTAAAACGCACCTCATTTCTCATCTCCTTGTGCTCGGGTTCGCCATTCCAGCCACTTTACTAGCAATCTCCCTACTTGGAGCATCAGCACCTTTAACCTCCTGTTCCGTACAGGTTGCAATTTGTCCTGAGGATGAACGGGAAGACGGGGAACCAATGAGAGACTAGCTCTTGGTGTTGGGACAGGCACAGGTCACTCTATTTTCCCATCAGGAAGAAGAATTAACCACAGGCTCAGCCTGCCCCCTGGAACCAGAACAGGGCCTGAAGCCATCCTGCGCTTTTGCGGCCAGCTCCCAAAAAAGCGACTTGTAAAATGGAGCTTCAGGGCACTGCAATTCACAAACCTGCAGAGTTATAAATGATAACTCTCGTCCACAAATATATTGAGGGAAGGCAAAGAAGAGGATTTGAAATCAAGGCAGAATTGCAGGAAACAGATTTCAGGAGGTAGATTCGAATCGCCTTTAAAGCACATGAAAAGCGGCAAAACGTTGACAATGATGCCCTTGGCCAAAAAGGGCGTATGCGTTTTTTCCTGAATATATTCAGGAAAAAACGCATACGCCCTTTTTGGCCAACCAAGCAACCTGGAAAGGCAAATCAGCGCTACAAAGAAGTCTCGCTTCCCATCGGTCAAAAGGGCCATGCTGAAAAAAGTGTCAAAACCAGAAATGCAGGACAGGCCATGGAGAAATGGGAGCCTTGCTACACTGATGGGCGGGATGTAAATTGCCAACAGCCACTCTGGAGAAGTGTACGGTGTGTCCTGAAACATCTAAAAAACACAGCTAAGAGAGCATAGGGCACTTCCACGCATGGGGGGATAAAGTGGGAAAATTGAAAATCAGCAAGACACAAGCACCCCAAAGTTTAGGGCTGCTCTGTTGACAAGGACCTCCACTTCATTCTACCTTAAATATCCCAGGAAAGCGAAAAATGGATAAAAAAGTTGTGGTCCTTATGTACAATGGAATATCACTCAGCCATGAAATCAATGTCATAAGGCTAGTAGCAGCATGATGAGTGGATTTAGGTAAGACGATTCTAAGTGAAATAAGTCACACAGAAAAGGACACTTCTCATAAGGTGTCACTTATAGAGGGAATGTAAAAACCGTTACACTTGAACTGAATTACAAAACAGAACAGAGTCACACATGCAGAAAACACACTATGGCTGCTTAACGGGAAAGGTGAGGTGGGGTGATACATAAAACAAGAGTTTCAAATTAGCTCAGATACCGTTCCATAAACCCAATATGTAACAGACAAGACCTACTCCTTGCTCAGAGAACTGGACTCAACACGCCCGATTCACCGCACAAGAATATATCTGACTAGTAATAATCTTAAAACCTATGTATTGATATCTCTCTGTTAGTGTGTCAAGTGGGTGTAAAGCGGCATAAACACAGCCGTGAAAAGCAGCTAAACCCCATTATAAAAATAAATTACTTTTAAAAACCCATGAAAAAAAGACAGGGAAAGAGAGAGAAATTCTTACACAATTCGTTCAGGGGCTGTGATGCAACCTGGATTGACCATATCTAGACCCACAGCTGGATGAGACATAAGGGTGGACACTCTTGGGGCTGAGAGGTTTGGTGAGGTTGGGTGAGCAAACGCAGACCCTTTAAAGTAATAGTGCGTGCTACCCATCGCATGGGTCCCAAATCTCCAGGTTCAAGGGCATCTTCCTACATCGAAAACATGCATGAGAAACCCAGAAGATGGTACACCGTGTGATGGGGAAAGGTTTCTAAAACGCACCTCATTTCTCATCTCCTTGTGCTCGGGTTCGCCATTCCAGCCACTTTACTAGCAATCTCCCTACTTGGAGCATCAGCACCTTTAACCTCCTGTTCCGTACAGGGTGCAATTTGTCCTGAGGATGAACGGGAAGACGGGGAACCAATGAGAGACTAGCTCTTGGTGTTGGGACAGGCACAGGTCACTCTATTTTCCCATCAGGAAGAAGAATTAACCACAGGCTCAGCCTGCCCCCTGGAACCAGAACAGGGCCTGAAGCCATCCTGCGCTTTTGCGGCCAGCTCCCAAAAAAGCGACTTGTAAAATGGAGCTTCAGGGCACTGCAATTCACAAACCTGCAGAGTTATAAATGATAACTCTCGTCCACAAATATATTGAGGGAAGGCAAAGAAGAGGATTTGAAATCAAGGCAGAATTGCAGGAAACAGATTTCAGGAGGTAGATTCGAATCGCCTTTAAAGCACATGAAAAGCGGCAAAACGTTGACAATGATGCCCTTGGCCAAAAAGGGCGTATGCGTTTTTTCCTGAATATATTCAGGAAAAAACGCATACGCCCTTTTTGGCCAACCAAGCAACCTGGAAAGGCAAATCAGCGCTACAAAGAAGTCTCGCTTCCCATCGGTCAAAAGGGCCATGCTGAAAAAAGTGTCAAAACCAGAAATGCAGGACAGGCCATGGAGAAATGGGAGCCTTGCTACACTGATGGGCGGGATGTAAATTGCCAACAGCCACTCTGGAGAAGTGTACGGTGTGTCCTGAAACATCTAAAAAACACAGCTAAGAGAGCATAGGGCACTTCCACGCATGGGGGGATAAAGTGGGAAAATTGAAAATCAGCAAGACACAAGCACCCCAAAGTTTAGGGCTGCTCTGTTGACAAGGACCTCCACTTCATTCTACCTTAAATATCCCAGGAAAGCGAAAAATGGATAAAAAAGTTGTGGTCCTTATGTACAATGGAATATCACTCAGCCATGAAATCAATGTCATAAGGCTAGTAGCAGCATGATGAGTGGATTTAGGTAAGACGATTCTAAGTGAAATAAGTCACACAGAAAAGGACACTTCTCATAAGGTGTCACTTATAGAGGGAATGTAAAAACCGTTACACTTGAACTGAATTACAAAACAGAACAGAGTCACACATGCAGAAAACACACTATGGCTGCTTAACGGGAAAGGTGAGGTGGGGTGATACATAAAACAAGAGTTTCAAATTAGCTCAGATACCGTTCCATAAACCCAATATGTAACAGACAAGACCTACTCCTTGCTCAGAGAACTGGACTCAACACGCCCGATTCACCGCACAAGAATATATCTGACTAGTAATAATCTTAAAACCTATGTATTGATATCTCTCTGTTAGTGTGTCAAGTGGGTGTAAAGCGGCATAAACACAGCCGTGAAAAGCAGCTAAACCCCATTATAAAAATAAATTACTTTTAAAAACCCATGAAAAAAAGACAGGGAAAGAGAGAGAAATTCTTACACAATTCGTTCAGGGGCTGTGATGCAACCTGGATTGACCATATCTAGACCCACAGCTGGATGAGACATAAGGGTGGACACTCTTGGGGCTGAGAGGTTTGGTGAGGTTGGGTGAGCAAACGCAGACCCTTTAAAGTAATAGTGCGTGCTACCCATCGCATGGGTCCCAAATCTCCAGGTTCAAGGGCATCTTCCTACATCGAAAACATGCATGAGAAACCCAGAAGATGGTACACCGTGTGATGGGGAAAGGTTTCTAAAACGCACCTCATTTCTCATCTCCTTGTGCTCGGGTTCGCCATTCCAGCCACTTTACTAGCAATCTCCCTACTTGGAGCATCAGCACCTTTAACCTCCTGTTCCGTACAGGGTGCAATTTGTCCTGAGGATGAACGGGAAGACGGGGAACCAATGAGAGACTAGCTCTTGGTGTTGGGACAGGCACAGGTCACTCTATTTTCCCATCAGGAAGAAGAATTAACCACAGGCTCAGCCTGCCCCCTGGAACTAGAACAGGGCCTGAAGCCATCCTGCGCTTTTGCGGCCAGCTCCCAAAAAAGCGACTTGTAAAATGGAGCTTCAGGGCACTGCAATTCACAAACCTGCAGAGTTATAAATGATAACTCTCGTCCACAAATATATTGAGGGAAGGCAAGGAAGAGGATTTGAAATCAAGGCAGAATTGCAGGAAACAGATTTCAGGAGGTAGATTCGAATCGCCTTTAAAGCACATGAAAAGCGGCAAAACGTTGACAATGATGCCCTTGGCCAAAAAGGGCGTATGCGTTTTTTCCTGAATATATTCAGGAAAAAACGCATACGCCCTTTTTGGCCAACCAAGCAACCTGGAAAGGCAAATCAGCGCTACAAAGAAGTCTCGCTTCCCATCGGTCAAAAGGGCCATGCTGAAAAAAGTGTCAAAACCAGAAATGCAGGACAGGCCATGGAGAAATGGGAGCCTTGCTACACTGATGGGCGGGATGTAAATTGCCAACAGCCACTCTGGAGAAGTGTACGGTGTGTCCTGAAACATCTAAAAAACACAGCTTAGAGAGCATAGGGCACTTCCACGCATGGGGGGATAAAGTGGGAAAATTGAAAATCAGCAAGACACAAGCACCCCAAAGTTTAGGGCTGCTCTGTTGACAAGGACCTCCACTTCATTCTACCTTAAATATCCCAGGAAAGCGAAAAATGGATAAAAAAGTTGTGGTCCTTATGTACAATGGAATATCACTCAGCCATGAAATCAATGTCATAAGGCTAGTAGCAGCATGATGAGTGGATTTAGGTAAGACGATTCTAAGTGAAATAAGTCACACAGAAAAGGACACTTCTCATAAGGTGTCACTTATAGAGGGAATGTAAAAACCGTTACACTTGAACTGAATTACAAAACAGAATAGAGTCACACATGCAGAAAACACACTATGGCTGCTTAACGGGAAAGGTGAGGTGGGGTGATACATAAAACAAGAGTTTCAAATTAGCTCAGATACCGTTCCATAAACCCAATATGTAACAGACAAGACCTACTCCTTGCTCAGAGAACTGGACTCAGCACGCCCGATTCACCGCACAAGAATATATCTGACTAGTAATAATCTTAAAACCTTTGTATTGATATCTCTCTGTTAGTGTGTCAAGTGGGTGTAAAGCGGCATAAACACAGCCCTGAAAAGCAGCTAAACCCCATTATAAAAATAAATTACTTTTAAAAACCCATGAAAAAAAGACAGGGAAAGAGAGAGAAATTCTTACACAATTCGTTCAGGGGCTGTGATGCAACCTGGATTGACCATATCTAGACCCACAGCTGGATGAGACATAAGGGTGGACACTCTTGGGGCTGAGAGGTTTGGTGAGGTTGGGTGAGCAAACGCAGACCCTTTAAAGTAATAGTGCGTGCTACCCATCGCATGGGTCCCAAATCTCCAGGTTCAAGGGCATCTTCCTACATCGAAAACATGCATGAGAAACCCAGAAGATGGTACACCGTGTGATGGGGAAAGGTTTCTAAAACGCACCTCATTTCTCATCTCCTTGTGCTCGGGTTCGCCATTCCAGCCACTTTACTAGCAATCTCCCTACTTGGAGCATCAGCACCTTTAACCTCCTGTTCCGTACAGGTTGCAATTTGTCCTGAGGATGAACGGGAAGACGGGGAACCAATGAGAGACTAGCTCTTGGTGTTGGGACAGGCACAGGTCACTCTATTTTCCCATCAGGAAGAAGAATTAACCACAGGCTCAGCCTGCCCCCTGGAACCAGAACAGGGCCTGAAGCCATCCTGCGCTTTTGCGGCCAGCTCCCAAAAAAGCGACTTGTAAAATGGAGCTTCAGGGCACTGCAATTCACAAACCTGCAGAGTTATAAATGATAACTCTCGTCCACAAATATATTGAGGGAAGGCAAAGAAGAGGATTTGAAATCAAGGCAGAATTGCAGGAAACAGATTTCAGGAGGTAGATTCGAATCGCCTTTAAAGCACATGAAAAGCGGCAAAACGTTGACAATGATGCCCTTGGCCAAAAAGGGCGTATGCGTTTTTTCCTGAATATATTCAGGAAAAAACGCATACGCCCTTTTTGGCCAACCAAGCAACCTGGAAAGGCAAATCAGCGCTACAAAGAAGTCTCGCTTCCCATCGGTCAAAAGGGCCATGCTGAAAAAAGTGTCAAAACCAGAAATGCAGGACAGGCCATGGAGAAATGGGAGCCTTGCTACACTGATGGGCGGGATGTAAATTGCCAACAGCCACTCTGGAGAAGTGTACGGTGTGTCCTGAAACATCTAAAAAACACAGCTTAGAGAGCATAGGGCACTTCCACGCATGGGGGGATAAAGTGGGAAAATTGAAAATCAGCAAGACACAAGCACCCCAAAGTTTAGGGCTGCTCTGTTGACAAGGACCTCCACTTCATTCTACCTTAAATATCCCAGGAAAGCGAAAAATGGATAAAAAAGTTGTGGTCCTTATGTACAATGGAATATCACTCAGCCATGAAATCAATGTCATAAGGCTAGTAGCAGCATGATGAGTGGATTTAGGTAAGACGATTCTAAGTGAAATAAGTCACACAGAAAAGGACACTTCTCATAAGGTGTCACTTATAGAGGGAATGTAAAAACCGTTACACTTGAACTGAATTACAAAACAGAACAGAGTCACACATGCAGAAAACACACTATGGCTGCTTAACGGGAAAGGTGAGGTGGGGTGATACATAAAACAAGAGTTTCAAATTAGCTCAGATACCGTTCCATAAACCCAATATGTAACAGACAAGACCTACTCCTTGCTCAGAGAACTGGACTCAACACGCCCGATTCACCGCACAAGAATATATCTGACTAGTAATAATCTTAAAACCTATGTATTGATATCTCTCTGTTAGTGTGTCAAGTGGGTGTAAAGCGGCATAAACACAGCCGTGAAAAGCAGCTAAACCCCATTATAAAAATAAATTACTTTTAAAAACCCATGAAAAAAAGACAGGGAAAGAGAGAGAAATTCTTACACAATTCGTTCAGGGGCTGTGATGCAACCTGGATTGACCATATCTAGACCCACAGCTGGATGAGACATAAGGGTGGACACTCTTGGGGCTGAGAGGTTTGGTGAGGTTGGGTGAGCAAACGCAGACCCTTTAAAGTAATAGTGCGTGCTACCCATCGCATGGGTCCCAAATCTCCAGGTTCAAGGGCATCTTCCTACATCGAAAACATGCATGAGAAACCCAGAAGATGGTACACCGTGTGATGGGGAAAGGTTTCTAAAACGCACCTCATTTCTCATCTCCTTGTGCTCGGGTTCGCCATTCCAGCCACTTTACTAGCAATCTCCCTACTTGGAGCATCAGCACCTTTAACCTCCTGTTCCGTACAGGGTGCAATTTGTCCTGAGGATGAACGGGAAGACGGGGAACCAATGAGAGACTAGCTCTTGGTGTTGGGACAGGCAGAGGTCACTCTATTTTCCCATCAGGAAGAAGAATTAACCACAGGCTCAGCCTGCCCCCGGAACCAGAACAGGGCCTGAAGCCATCCTGCGCTTTTGCGGCCAGCTCCCAAAAAAGCGACTTGTAAAATGGAGCTTCAGGGCACTGCAATTCACAAACCTGCAGAGTTATAAATGATAACTCTCGTCCACAAATATATTGAGGGAAGGCAAAGAAGAGGATTTGAAATCAAGGCAGAATTGCAGGAAACAGATTTCAGGAGGTAGATTCGAATCGCCTTTAAAGCACATGAAAAGCGGCAAAACGTTGACAATGATGCCCTTGGCCAAAAAGGGCGTATGCGTTTTTTCCTGAATATATTCAGGAAAAAACGCATACGCCCTTTTTGGCCAACCAAGCAACCTGGAAAGGCAAATCAGCGCTACAAAGAAGTCTCGCTTCCCATCGGTCAAAAGGGCCATGCTGAAAAAAGTGTCAAAACCAGAAATGCAGGACAGGCCATGGAGAAATGGGAGCCTTGCTACACTGATGGGCGGGATGTAAATTGCCAACAGCCACTCTGGAGAAGTGTACGGTGTGTCCTGAAACATCTAAAAAACACAGCTAAGAGAGCATAGGGCACTTCCACGCATGGGGGGATAAAGTGGGAAAATTGAAAATCAGCAAGACACAAGCACCCCAAAGTTTAGGGCTGCTCTGTTGACAAGGACCTCCACTTCATTCTACCTTAAATATCCCAGGAAAGCGAAAAATGGATAAAAAAGTTGTGGTCCTTATGTACAATGGAATATCACTCAGCCATGAAATCAATGTCATAAGGCTAGTAGCAGCATGATGAGTGGATTTAGGTAAGACGATTCTAAGTGAAATAAGTCACACAGAAAAGGACACTTCTCATAAGGTGTCACTTATAGAGGGAATGTAAAAACCGTTACACTTGAACTGAATTACAAAACAGAACAGAGTCACACATGCAGAAAACACACTATGGCTGCTTAACGGGAAAGGTGAGGTGGGGTGATACATAAAACAAGAGTTTCAAATTAGCTCAGATACCGTTCCATAAACCCAATATGTAACAGACAAGACCTACTCCTTGCTCAGAGAACTGGACTCAACACGCCCGATTCACCGCACAAGAATATATCTGACTAGTAATAATCTTAAAACCTATGTATTGATATCTCTCTGTTAGTGTGTCAAGTGGGTGTAAAGCGGCATAAACACAGCCGTGAAAAGCAGCTAAACCCCATTATAAAAATAAATTACTTTTAAAAACCCATGAAAAAAAGACAGGGAAAGAGAGAGAAATTCTTACACAATTCGTTCAGGGGCTGTGATGCAACCTGGATTGACCATATCTAGACCCACAGCTGGATGAGACATAAGGGTGGACACTCTTGGGGCTGAGAGGTTTGGTGAGGTTGGGTGAGCAAACGCAGACCCTTTAAAGTAATAGTGCGTGCTACCCATCGCATGGGTCCCAAATCTCCAGGTTCAAGGGCATCTTCCTACATCGAAAACATGCATGAGAAACCCAGAAGATGGTACACCGTGTGATGGGGAAAGGTTTCTAAAACGCACCTCATTTCTCATCTCCTTGTGCTCGGGTTCGCCATTCCAGCCACTTTACTAGCAATCTCCCTACTTGGAGCATCAGCACCTTTAACCTCCTGTTCCGTACAGGGTGCAATTTGTCCTGAGGATGAACGGGAAGACGGGGAACCAATGAGAGACTAGCTCTTGGTGTTGGGACAGGCACAGGTCACTCTATTTTCCCATCAGGAAGAAGAATTAACCACAGGCTCAGCCTGCCCCCTGGAACTAGAACAGGGCCTGAAGCCATCCTGCGCTTTTGCGGCCAGCTCCCAAAAAAGCGACTTGTAAAATGGAGCTTCAGGGCACTGCAATTCACAAACCTGCAGAGTTATAAATGATAACTCTCGTCCACAAATATATTGAGGGAAGGCAAGGAAGAGGATTTGAAATCAAGGCAGAATTGCAGGAAACAGATTTCAGGAGGTAGATTCGAATCGCCTTTAAAGCACATGAAAAGCGGCAAAACGTTGACAATGATGCCCTTGGCCAAAAAGGGCGTATGCGTTTTTTCCTGAATATATTCAGGAAAAAACGCATACGCCCTTTTTGGCCAACCAAGCAACCTGGAAAGGCAAATCAGCGCTACAAAGAAGTCTCGCTTCCCATCGGTCAAAAGGGCCATGCTGAAAAAAGTGTCAAAACCAGAAATGCAGGACAGGCCATGGAGAAATGGGAGCCTTGCTACACTGATGGGCGGGATGTAAATTGCCAACAGCCACTCTGGAGAAGTGTACGGTGTGTCCTGAAACATCTAAAAAACACAGCTTAGAGAGCATAGGGCACTTCCACGCATGGGGGGATAAAGTGGGAAAATTGAAAATCAGCAAGACACAAGCACCCCAAAGTTTAGGGCTGCTCTGTTGACAAGGACCTCCACTTCATTCTACCTTAAATATCCCAGGAAAGCGAAAAATGGATAAAAAAGTTGTGGTCCTTATGTACAATGGAATATCACTCAGCCATGAAATCAATGTCATAAGGCTAGTAGCAGCATGATGAGTGGATTTAGGTAAGACGATTCTAAGTGAAATAAGTCACACAGAAAAGGACACTTCTCATAAGGTGTCACTTATAGAGGGAATGTAAAAACCGTTACACTTGAACTGAATTACAAAACAGAATAGAGTCACACATGCAGAAAACACACTATGGCTGCTTAACGGGAAAGGTGAGGTGGGGTGATACATAAAACAAGAGTTTCAAATTAGCTCAGATACCGTTCCATAAACCCAATATGTAACAGACAAGACCTACTCCTTGCTCAGAGAACTGGACTCAACACGCCCGATTCACCGCACAAGAATATATCTGACTAGTAATAATCTTAAAACCTTTGTATTGATATCTCTCTGTTAGTGTGTCAAGTGGGTGTAAAGCGGCATAAACACAGCCCTGAAAAGCAGCTAAACCCCATTATAAAAATAAATTACTTTTAAAAACCCATGAAAAAAAGACAGGGAAAGAGAGAGAAATTCTTACACAATTCGTTCAGGGGCTGTGATGCAACCTGGATTGACCATATCTAGACCCACAGCTGGATGAGACATAAGGGTGGACACTCTTGGGGCTGAGAGGTTTGGTGAGGTTGGGTGAGCAAACGCAGACCCTTTAAAGTAATAGTGCGTGCTACCCATCGCATGGGTCCCAAATCTCCAGGTTCAAGGGCATCTTCCTACATCGAAAACATGCATGAGAAACCCAGAAGATGGTACACCGTGTGATGGGGAAAGGTTTCTAAAACGCACCTCATTTCTCATCTCCTTGTGCTCGGGTTCGCCATTCCAGCCACTTTACTAGCAATCTCCCTACTTGGAGCATCAGCACCTTTAACCTCCTGTTCCGTACAGGTTGCAATTTGTCCTGAGGATGAACGGGAAGACGGGGAACCAATGAGAGACTAGCTCTTGGTGTTGGGACAGGCACAGGTCACTCTATTTTCCCATCAGGAAGAAGAATTAACCACAGGCTCAGCCTGCCCCCTGGAACCAGAACAGGGCCTGAAGCCATCCTGCGCTTTTGCGGCCAGCTCCCAAAAAAGCGACTTGTAAAATGGAGCTTCAGGGCACTGCAATTCACAAACCTGCAGAGTTATAAATGATAACTCTCGTCCACAAATATATTGAGGGAAGGCAAAGAAGAGGATTTGAAATCAAGGCAGAATTGCAGGAAACAGATTTCAGGAGGTAGATTCGAATCGCCTTTAAAGCACATGAAAAGCGGCAAAACGTTGACAATGATGCCCTTGGCCAAAAAGGGCGTATGCGTTTTTTCCTGAATATATTCAGGAAAAAACGCATACGCCCTTTTTGGCCAACCAAGCAACCTGGAAAGGCAAATCAGCGCTACAAAGAAGTCTCGCTTCCCATCGGTCAAAAGGGCCATGCTGAAAAAAGTGTCAAAACCAGAAATGCAGGACAGGCCATGGAGAAATGGGAGCCTTGCTACACTGATGGGCGGGATGTAAATTGCCAACAGCCACTCTGGAGAAGTGTACGGTGTGTCCTGAAACATCTAAAAAACACAGCTTAGAGAGCATAGGGCACTTCCACGCATGGGGGGATAAAGTGGGAAAATTGAAAATCAGCAAGACACAAGCACCCCAAAGTTTAGGGCTGCTCTGTTGACAAGGACCTCCACTTCATTCTACCTTAAATATCCCAGGAAAGCGAAAAATGGATAAAAAAGTTGTGGTCCTTATGTACAATGGAATATCACTCAGCCATGAAATCAATGTCATAAGGCTAGTAGCAGCATGATGAGTGGATTTAGGTAAGACGATTCTAAGTGAAATAAGTCACACAGAAAAGGACACTTCTCATAAGGTGTCACTTATAGAGGGAATGTAAAAACCGTTACACTTGAACTGAATTACAAAACAGAACAGAGTCACACATGCAGAAAACACACTATGGCTGCTTAACGGGAAAGGTGAGGTGGGGTGATACATAAAACAAGAGTTTCAAATTAGCTCAGATACCGTTCCATAAACCCAATATGTAACAGACAAGACCTACTCCTTGCTCAGAGAACTGGACTCAACACGCCCGATTCACCGCACAAGAATATATCTGACTAGTAATAATCTTAAAACCTATGTATTGATATCTCTCTGTTAGTGTGTCAAGTGGGTGTAAAGCGGCATAAACACAGCCGTGAAAAGCAGCTAAACCCCATTATAAAAATAAATTACTTTTAAAAACCCATGAAAAAAAGACAGGGAAAGAGAGAGAAATTCTTACACAATTCGTTCAGGGGCTGTGATGCAACCTGGATTGACCATATCTAGACCCACAGCTGGATGAGACATAAGGGTGGACACTCTTGGGGCTGAGAGGTTTGGTGAGGTTGGGTGAGCAAACGCAGACCCTTTAAAGTAATAGTGCGTGCTACCCATCGCATGGGTCCCAAATCTCCAGGTTCAAGGGCATCTTCCTACATCGAAAACATGCATGAGAAACCCAGAAGATGGTACACCGTGTGATGGGGAAAGGTTTCTAAAACGCACCTCATTTCTCATCTCCTTGTGCTCGGGTTCGCCATTCCAGCCACTTTACTAGCAATCTCCCTACTTGGAGCATCAGCACCTTTAACCTCCTGTTCCGTACAGGGTGCAATTTGTCCTGAGGATGAACGGGAAGACGGGGAACCAATGAGAGACTAGCTCTTGGTGTTGGGACAGGCAGAGGTCACTCTATTTTCCCATCAGGAAGAAGAATTAACCACAGGCTCAGCCTGCCCCCGGAACCAGAACAGGGCCTGAAGCCATCCTGCGCTTTTGCGGCCAGCTCCCAAAAAAGCGACTTGTAAAATGGAGCTTCAGGGCACTGCAATTCACAAACCTGCAGAGTTATAAATGATAACTCTCGTCCACAAATATATTGAGGGAAGGCAAAGAAGAGGATTTGAAATCAAGGCAGAATTGCAGGAAACAGATTTCAGGAGGTAGATTCGAATCGCCTTTAAAGCACATGAAAAGCGGCAAAACGTTGACAATGATGCCCTTGGCCAAAAAGGGCGTATGCGTTTTTTCCTGAATATATATAGGAAAAAACGCATACGCCCTTTTTGGCCAACCAAGCAACCTGGAAAGGCAAATCAGCGCTACAAAGAAGTCTCGCTTCCCATCGGTCAAAAGGGCCATGCTGAAAAAAGTGTCAAAACCAGAAATGCAGGACAGGCCATGGAGAAATGGGAGCCTTGCTACACTGATGGGCGGGATGTAAATTGCCAACAGCCACTCTGGAGAAGTGTACGGTGTGTCCTGAAACATCTAAAAAACACAGCTTAGAGAGCATAGGGCACTTCCACGCATGGGGGGATAAAGTGGGAAAATTGAAAATCAGCAAGACACAAGCACCCCAAAGTTTAGGGCTGCTCTGTTGACAAGGACCTCCACTTCATTCTACCTTAAATATCCCAGGAAAGCGAAAAATGGATAAAAAAGTTGTGGTCCTTATGTACAATGGAATATCACTCAGCCATGAAATCAATGTCATAAGGCTAGTAGCAGCATGATGAGTGGATTTAGGTAAGACGATTCTAAGTGAAATAAGTCACACAGAAAAGGACACTTCTCATAAGGTGTCACTTATAGAGGGAATGTAAAAACCGTTACACTTGAACTGAATTACAAAACAGAACAGAGTCACACATGCAGAAAACACACTATGGCTGCTTAACGGGAAAGGTGAGGTGGGGTGATACATAAAACAAGAGTTTCAAATTAGCTCAGATACCGTTCCATAAACCCAATATGTAACAGACAAGACCTACTCCTTGCTCAGAGAACTGGACTCAACACGCCCGATTCACCGCACAAGAATATATCTGACTAGTAATAATCTTAAAACCTATGTATTGATATCTCTCTGTTAGTGTGTCAAGTGGGTGTAAAGCGGCATAAACACAGCCGTGAAAAGCAGCTAAACCCCATTATAAAAATAAATTACTTTTAAAAACCCATGAAAAAAAGACAGGGAAAGAGAGAGAAATTCTTACACAATTCGTTCAGGGGCTGTGATGCAACCTGGATTGACCATATCTAGACCCACAGCTGGATGAGACATAAGGGTGGACACTCTTGGGGCTGAGAGGTTTGGTGAGGTTGGGTGAGCAAACGCAGACCCTTTAAAGTAATAGTGCGTGCTACCCATCGCATGGGTCCCAAATCTCCAGGTTCAAGGGCATCTTCCTACATCGAAAACATGCATGAGAAACCCAGAAGATGGTACACCGTGTGATGGGGAAAGGTTTCTAAAACGCACCTCATTTCTCATCTCCTTGTGCTCGGGTTCGCCATTCCAGCCACTTTACTAGCAATCTCCCTACTTGGAGCATCAGCACCTTTAACCTCCTGTTCCGTACAGGGTGCAATTTGTCCTGAGGATGAACGGGAAGACGGGGAACCAATGAGAGACTAGCTCTTGGTGTTGGGACAGGCAGAGGTCACTCTATTTTCCCATCAGGAAGAAGAATTAACCACAGGCTCAGCCTGCCCCCGGAACCAGAACAGGGCCTGAAGCCATCCTGCGATTTTGCGGCCAGATCCCAAAAAAGTGACTTGTAAAATGGAGCTTCAGGGCACTGCAATTCACAAACCTGCAGAGTTATAAATGATAACTCTCGTCCACAAATATATTGAGGGAAGGCAAAGAAGAGGATTTGAAATCAAGGCAGAATTGCAGGAAACAGATTTCAGGAGGTAGATTCGAATCGCCTTTAAAGCACATGAAAACCGGCAAAACGTTGACAATGATGCCCTTGGCCAAAAAGGGCGTATGCGTTTTTTCCTGAATATATTCAGGAAAAAACGCATACGCCCTTTTTGGCCAACCAAGCAACCTGGAAAGGCAAATCAGCGCTACAAAGAAGTCTCGCTTCCCATCGGTCAAAAGGGCCATGCTGAAAAAAGTGTCAAAACCAGAAATGCAGGACAGGCCATGGAGAAATGGGAGCCTTGCTACACTGATGGGCGGGATGTAAATTGCCAACAGCCACTCTGGAGAAGTGTACGGTGTGTCCTGAAACATCTAAAAAACACAGCTTAGAGAGCATAGGGCACTTCCACGCATGGGGGGATAACGTGGGAAAATTGAAAATCAGCAAGACACAAGCACCCCAAAGTTTAGGGCTGCTCTGTTGACAAGGACCTCCACTTCATTCTACCTTAAATATCCCAGGAAAGCGAAAAATGGATAAAAAAGTTGTGGTCCTTATGTACAATGGAATATCACTCAGCCATGAAATCAATGTCATAAGGCTAGTAGCAGCATGATGAGTGGATTTAGGTAAGACGATTCTAAGTGAAATAAGTCACACAGAAAAGGACACTTCTCATAAGGTGTCACTTATAGAGGGAATGTAAAAACCGTTACACTTGAACTGAATTACAAAACAGAACAGAGTCACACATGCAGAAAACACACTATGGCTGCTTAACGGGAAAGGTGAGGTGGGGTGATACATAAAACAAGAGTTTCAAATTAGCTCAGATACCGTTCCATAAACCCAATATGTAACAGACAAGACCTACTCCTTGCTCAGAGAACTGGACTCAACACGCCCGATTCACCGCACAAGAATATATCTGACTAGTAATAATCTTAAAACCTATGTATTGATATCTCTCTGTTAGTGTGTCAAGTGGGTGTAAAGCGGCATAAACACAGCCGTGAAAAGCAGCTAAACCCCATTATAAAAATAAATTACTTTTAAAAACCCATGAAAAAAAGACAGGGAAAGAGAGAGAAATTCTTACACAATTCGTTCAGGGGCTGTGATGCAACCTGGATTGACCATATCTAGACCCACAGCTGGATGAGACATAAGGGTGGACACTCTTGGGGCTGAGAGGTTTGGTGAGGTTGGGTGAGCAAACGCAGACCCTTTAAAGTAATAGTGCGTGCTACCCATCGCATGGGTCCCAAATCTCCAGGTTCAAGGGCATCTTCCTACATCGAAAACATGCATGAGAAACCCAGAAGATGGTACACCGTGTGATGGGGAAAGGTTTCTAAAACGCACCTCATTTCTCATCTCCTTGTGCTCGGGTTCGCCATTCCAGCCACTTTACTAGCAATCTCCCTACTTGGAGCATCAGCACCTTTAACCTCCTGTTCCGTACAGGGTGCAATTTGTCCTGAGGATGAACGGGAAGACGGGGAACCAATGAGAGACTAGCTCTTGGTGTTGGGACAGGCAGAGGTCACTCTATTTTCCCATCAGGAAGAAGAATTAACCACAGGCTCAGCCTGCCCCCGGAACCAGAACAGGGCCTGAAGCCATCCTGCGATTTTGCGGCCAGATCCCAAAAAAGTGACTTGTAAAATGGAGCTTCAGGGCACTGCAATTCACAAACCTGCAGAGTTATAAATGATAACTCTCGTCCACAAATATATTGAGGGAAGGCAAAGAAGAGGATTTGAAATCAAGGCAGAATTGCAGGAAACAGATTTCAGGAGGTAGATTCGAATCGCCTTTAAAGCACATGAAAACCGGCAAAACGTTGACAATGATGCCCTTGGCCAAAAAGGGCGTATGCGTTTTTTCCTGAATATATTCAGGAAAAAACGCATACGCCCTTTTTGGCCAACCAAGCAACCTGGAAAGGCAAATCAGCGCTACAAAGAAGTCTCGCTTCCCATCGGTCAAAAGGGCCATGCTGAAAAAAGTGTCAAAACCAGAAATGCAGGACAGGCCATGGAGAAATGGGAGCCTTGCTACACTGATGGGCGGGATGTAAATTGCCAACAGCCACTCTGGAGAAGTGTACGGTGTGTCCTGAAACATCTAAAAAACACAGCTTAGAGAGCATAGGGCACTTCCACGCATGGGGGGATAACGTGGGAAAATTGAAAATCAGCAAGACACAAGCACCCCAAAGTTTAGGGCTGCTCTGTTGACAAGGACCTCCACTTCATTCTACCTTAAATATCCCAGGAAAGCGAAAAATGGATAAAAAAGTTGTGGTCCTTATGTACAATGGAATATCACTCAGCCATGAAATCAATGTCATAAGGCTAGTAGCAGCATGATGAGTGGATTTAGGTAAGACGATTCTAAGTGAAATAAGTCACACAGAAAAGGACACTTCTCATAAGGTGTCACTTATAGAGGGAATGTAAAAACCGTTACACTTGAACTGAATTACAAAACAGAACAGAGTCACACATGCAGAAAACACACTATGGCTGCTTAACGGGAAAGGTGAGGTGGGGTGATACATAAAACAAGAGTTTCAAATTAGCTCAGATACCGTTCCATAAACCCAATATGTAACAGACAAGACCTACTCCTTGCTCAGAGAACTGGACTCAACACGCCCGATTCACCGCACAAGAATATATCTGACTAGTAATAATCTTAAAACCTATGTATTGATATCTCTCTGTTAGTGTGTCAAGTGGGTGTAAAGCGGATTAAACACAGCCGTGAAAAGCAGCTAAACCCCATTATAAAAATAAATTACTTTTAAAAACCCATGAAAAAAAGACAGGGAAAGAGAGAGAAATTCTTACACAATTCGTTCAGGGGCTGTGATGCAACCTGGATTGACCATATCTAGACCCACAGCTGGATGAGACATAAGGGTGGACACTCTTGGGGCTGAGAGGTTTGGTGAGGTTGGGTGAGCAAACGCAGACCCTTTAAAGTAATAGTGCGTGCTACCCATCGCATGGGTCCCAAATCTCCAGGTTCAAGGGCATCTTCCTACATCGAAAACATGCATGAGAAACCCAGAAGATGGTACACCGTGTGATGGGGAAAGGTTTCTAAAACGCACCTCATTTCTCATCTCCTTGTGCTCGGGTTCGCCATTCCAGCCACTTTACTAGCAATCTCCCTACTTGGAGCATCAGCACCTTTAACCTCCTGTTCCGTACAGGTTGCAATTTGTCCTGAGGATGAACGGGAAGACGGGGAACCAATGAGAGACTAGCTCTTGGTGTTGGGACAGGCACAGGTCACTCTATTTTCCCATCAGGAAGAAGAATTAACCACAGGCTCAGCCTGCCCCCTGGAACCAGAACAGGGCCTGAAGCCATCCTGCGCTTTTGCGGCCAGCTCCCAAAAAAGCGACTTGTAAAATGGAGCTTCAGGGCACTGCAATTCACAAACCTGCAGAGTTATAAATGATAACTCTCGTCCACAAATATATTGAGGGAAGGCAAAGAAGAGGATTTGAAATCAAGGCAGAATTGCAGGAAACAGATTTCAGGAGGTAGATTCGAATCGCCTTTAAAGCACATGAAAAGCGGCAAAACGTTGACAATGATGCCCTTGGCCAAAAAGGGCGTATGCGTTTTTTCCTGAATATATTCAGGAAAAAACGCATACGCCCTTTTTGGCCAACCAAGCAACCTGGAAAGGCAAATCAGCGCTACAAAGAAGTCTCGCTTCCCATCGGTCAAAAGGGCCATGCTGAAAAAAGTGTCAAAACCAGAAATGCAGGACAGGCCATGGAGAAATGGGAGCCTTGCTACACTGATGGGCGGGATGTAAATTGCCAACAGCCACTCTGGAGAAGTGTACGGTGTGTCCTGAAACATCTAAAAAACACAGCTTAGAGAGCATCGGGCGCTTCCACGCATGGGTGTATAAAGTGGGAAAATTAAAAATCAGCAAGACACAGGCACCCCGAAGTTTAGGGCTGCTATTTTGACAATGACCTCCACTTCATTCCACCTTAAATATCCCAGGAAAGCGAAAAATGGATAAAAAAGTTGGGGTCCTTATGTACAATGGAATATCACTCAGCCATGAAATCAAAGTCATAAGTCTAGTAGCAGCATGATGAGTGGATTTAGGTAAGACGATTCTAAGTGAAATAAGTCACACAGAAAAGGACACTTCTCATAAGGTGTCACTTATAGAGGGAATGTAAAAACCGTTACACTAGAACTGAATTACAAAACAGAACAGAGTCACACATGCAGAAAACACACTATGGCTGCTTAACGGGAAAGGTGAGGTGGGGTGATACATAAAACAAGAGTTTCAAATTAGCTCAGATACCGTTCCATAAACCCGATATGTAATAGACAAGACCTACTCCTTGCTCAGAGAACTGGACTCAACATTCCCGATTCACCGCACAAGAATATATCTGACTAGTAATAATCTTAAAACCTATATATTGATATCTCTCTGTTAGTGTGTCAAGTGGGTGTAAAGCGGCATAAACACAGCCCTGAAAAGCAGCTAAACCCCATTATAAAAATAAATGACTTTTAAAAACCCATGAAACAAAGACAGGGAAAGAGAGAGAAATTCTTACACAATTCGTTCAGGGGCTGTGATGCAACCTGGATTGACCATATCTAGACCCACAGCTGGATGAGACATAAGGGTGGACACTCTTGGGGCTGAGAGGTTTGGTGAGGTTGGGTGAGCAAACGCAGACCCTTTAAAGTAATACTGCGTGCTACCCATCGCATGGGTCCCAAATCTCCAGGCTCAAGGCCTCTTTCTACATCGAAAACATGCATGAGAAACCCAGAAGATGGTACACCGTGTGATGGGGAAAGGTTTCTAAAACGCACCTCATTTCTCATCTCCTTGTGCTCGGGTTCGCCATTCCAGCCACTTTACTAGCAATCTCCCTACTTGGAGCATCAGCACCTTTAACCTCCTGTTCCGTACAGGTTGCAATTTGTCCTGAGGATGAACGGGAAGACGGGGAACCAATGAGAGACTAGCTCTTGGTGTTGGGACAGGCACAGGTCACTCTATTTTCCCATCAGGAAGAAGAATTAACCACAGGCTCAGCCTGCCCCCCGGAACCAGAACAGGGCCTGAAGCCATCCTGCGCTTTTGCGGCCAGCTCCCAAAAAAGCGACTTGTAAAATGGAGCGTCAGGGCACTGCAATTCACAAAACTGCAGAGTTATAAATGATAACTCTCGTCCACAAATATATGGAGGGAAGGCAAAGAAGAGGATTTGAAATCAAGGCAGAATTGCAGGGAACAGATTTCAGGAGGTAGATTCGAATCGCCTTTAAAGCACATGAAAAGCGGCAAAACGTTGACAATGATGCCCTTGGCCAAAAAGGGCTTACGCGTTTTTTCCTGAATATATTCAAGAAAAAACGCGTACACCCTTTTTGGCCAACCAAGCAACCTGGAAAGGCAAATCAGCGCTACAAAGAAGTCTCGCTTCCCATCGGTCAAAAGGGCCATGCTGAAAAAAGTGTCAAAACCAGAAATGCACGACAGGCCATGGAGAAATGGGAGCCTTGCTATACTGATGGGCGGGATGTAAATTGCCAACAGCCACTCTGGAGAAGTGTACGGTGTGTCCTGAAACATCTAAAAAACAAAGCTTAGAGAGCATAGGGCACTTCCACGCATGGGGGGATAAAGAGGGAAAATTGAAAATCAGCAAGACACAAGCACCCCAAAGTTTAGGGCTGCTCTGTTGACAAGGACCTCCACTTCATTCCACCTTAAATATCCCAGGAAAGCGAAAAATGGATAAAAAGTTGTGGTCCTTATGTACAATGGAATATCACTCAGCCATGAAATCAATGTCATAAGGCTAGTAGCAGCATGATGAGTGGATTTAGGTAAGACGATTCTAAGTGAAATAAGTCACACAGAAAAGGACACTTCTCATAAGGTGTCACTTATAGAGGGAATGTAAAAACCGTTACACTTGAACTGAATTACAAAACAGAACAGAGTCACACATGCAGAAAACACACTATGGCTGCTTAACGGGAAAGGTGAGGTGGGGTGATACATAAAACAAGAGTTTCAAATTACCTCAGATACCGTTCCATAAGCCCAATATGTAATAGACAAGACCTACTCCTTGCTCAGAGAACTGGACTCAACACGCCCGATTCACCGCACAAGAATATATCTGACTAGTAATAATCTTAAAACCTATGTATTGATATCTCTCTGTTAGTGTGTCAAGTGGGTGTAAAGCGGCATAAACACAGCCGTGAAAAGCAGCTAAACCCCATTATAAAAACAAATTACTTTTAAAAACCCATGAAACAAAGACAGGGAAAGAGAGAGAAATTCTTACACAATTCGTTCAGGGGCTGTGATGCAACCTGGATTGACCATATCTAGACCCACAGCTGGATGAGACATAAGGGTGGACACTCTTGGGGCTGAGAGGTTTGGTGAGGTTGGGTGAGCAAACGCAGACCCTTTAAAGTAATACTGCGTGCTACCCATCGCATGGGTCCCAAATCTCCAGGTTCAAGGCCTCTTTCTACATCGAAAACATGCATGAGAAACCCAGAAGATGGTACACCGTGTGATGGGGAAAGGTTTCTAAAACGCACCTCATTTCTCATCTCCTTGTGCTCGGGTTCGCCATTCCAGCCACTTTACTAGCAATCTCCCTACTTGGAGCATCAGCACCTTTAACCTCCTGTTCCGTACAGGTTGCAATTTGTCCTGAGGATGAACGGGAAGACGGGGAACCAATGAGAGACTAGCTCTTGGTGTTGGGACAGGCACAGGTCACTCTATTTTCCCATCAGGAAGAAGAATTAACCACAGGCTCAGCCTGCCCCCCGGAACCAGAACAGGGCCTGAAGCCATCCTGCGCTTTTGCGGCCAGCTCCCAAAAAAGCGACTTGTAAAATGGAGCGTCAGGGCACTGCAATTCACAAAACTGCAGAGTTATAAATGATAACTCTCGTCCACAAATATATGGAGGGAAGGCAAAGAAGAGGATTTGAAATCAAGGCAGAATTGCAGGGAACAGATTTCAGGAGGTAGATTCGAATCGCCTTTAAAGCACATGAAAAGCGGCAAAACGTTGACAATGATGCCCTTGGCCAAAAAGGGCTTACGCGTTTTTTCCTGAATATATTCAAGAAAAAACGCGTACACCCTTTTTGGCCAACCAAGCAACCTGGAAAGGCAAATCAGCGCTACAAAGAAGTCTCGCTTCCCATCGGTCAAAAGGGCCATGCTGAAAAAAGTGTCAAAACCAGAAATGCACGACAGGCCATGGAGAAATGGGAGCCTTGCTACACTGATGGGCGGGATGTAAATTGCCAACAGCCACTCTGGAGAAGTGTACGGTGTGTCCTGAAACATCTAAAAAACAAAGCTTAGAGAGCATAGGGCACTTCCACGCATGGGGGGATAAAGAGGGAAAATTGAAAATCAGCAAGACACAAGCACCCCAAAGTTTAGGGCTGCTCTGTTGACAAGGACCTCCACTTCATTCCACCTTAAATATCCCAGGAAAGCGAAAAATGGATAAAAAGTTGTGGTCCTTATGTACAATGGAATATCACTCAGCCATGAAATCAATGTCATAAGGCTAGTAGCAGCATGATGAGTGGATTTAGGTAAGACGATTCTAAGTGAAATAAGTCACACAGAAAAGGACACTTCTCATAAGGTGTCACTTATAGAGGGAATGTAAAAACCGTTACACTTGAACTGAATTACAAAACAGAACAGAGTCACACATGCAGAAAACACACTATGGCTGCTTAACGGGAAAGGTGAGGTGGGGTGATACATAAAACAAGAGTTTCAAATTACCTCAGATACCGTTCCATAAGCCCAATATGTAATAGACAAGACCTACTCCTTGCTCAGAGAACTGGACTCAACACGCCCGATTCACCGCACAAGAATATATCTGACTAGTAATAATCTTAAAACCTATGTATTGATATCTCTCTGTTAGTGTGTCAAGTGGGTGTAAAGCGGCATAAACACAGCCGTGAAAAGCAGCTAAACCCCATTATAAAAACAAATTACTTTTAAAAACCCATGAAACAAAGACAGGGAAAGAGAGAGAAATTCTTACACAATTCGTTCAGGGGCTGTGATGCAACCTGGATTGACCATATCTAGACCCACAGCTGGATGAGACATAAGGGTGGACACTCTTGGGGCTGAGAGGTTTGGTGAGGTTGGGTGAGCAAACGCAGACCCTTTAAAGTAATAGTGCGTGCTACCCATCGCATGGGTCCCAAATCTCCAGGTTCAAGGGCATCTTCCTACATCGAAAACATGCATGAGAAACCCAGAAGATGGTACACCGTGTGATGGGGAAAGGTTTCTAAAACGCACCTCATTTCTCATCTCCTTGTGCTCGGGTTCGCCATTACAGCCACTTTACTAGCAATCTCCCTACTTGGAGCCTCAGTACCTTTACCCTCCTGTTCCGAACAGGTTGCAATTTGTCCTGAGGATGAACGGGAAGACGGGGAACCAATGAGAGACTAGCTCTTGGTGTTGGGACAGGCACAGGTCACTCTATTTTCCCATCAGGAAGAAGAATTAACCACAGGCTCAGCCTGCCCCCCGGAACCAGAACAGGGCCTGAAGCCATCCTGCGTTTTGCGGACAGCTCCCAAAAAAGAGAGTTGTAAAATGGAGCATCAGGGCACTGCAATTCAAAAACCTGCAGAGTTATAAATGATAACTCTCGTCCACAAATATATTGAGGGAAGGCAAAGAAGAGGATTTCAAATCAAGGCAGAATTGCAGGAAACAGATTTCAGGAGGTAGATTCGAATCGCCTTTAAAGCACATGAAAAGCGGCAAAACGTTGACAATGATGCCCTTGGCCAAAAAGGGCGTATGCGTTTTTTCCTGAATATATTCAGGAAAAAACGCATACGCCCTTTTTGGCCAACCAAGCAACCTGGAAAGGCAAATCAGCGCTACAAAGAAGTCTCGCTTCCCATCGGTCAAAAGGGCCATGCTGAAAAAAGTGTCAAAACCAGAAATGCAGGACAGGCCATGGAGAAATGGGAGCCTTGCTACACTGATGGGCGGGATGTAAATTGCCAACAGCCACTCTGGAGAAGTGTACGGTGTGTCCTGAAACATCTAAAAAACACAGCTTAGAGAGCATAGGGCACTTCCACGCATGGGGGGATAAAGTGGGAAAATTGAAAATCAGCAAGACACAAGCACCCAAAAGTTAAGGGCTGCTCTGTTGACAAGGACCTCCACTTCATTCCACCTTAAATATCCCAGGAAAGCGAAAAATGGATAAAAAAGTTGTGGTCCTTATGTACAATGGAATATCACTCAGCCATTAAATCAATGTCATAAGGCTAGTAGCAGCATGATGAGTGGATTTAGGTACGACGATTCTAAGTGAAATAAGTCACACAGAAAAGGACACTTCTCATAAGATATCACTTATACAGGGAAAGTAAAAACCGTTACACTTGAACTGAATTACAAAACAGAACAGAGTCACACATGCAAAAAACACACTATGGCTGCTTAACGGGAAATGTGACGTGGGGTGATACATAAAACAATGGCTTCAAATTAGCTTAGATAACGTTCCATAAACCCAATATGTAATAGACAAGACCTACTCCTTGCTCAGAGAACTGGACTCAACACCCCTTATTCACCACACAAGGATATATCTGACTAGTAATAATCTTAAAACCTATGTATTGAAATCTCTGTGTTAGTGTGTCAAATGGGTGTAAAGCGGCATAAACACAGCAGTGAAAAGCAGCTAAACCCCATTATAAAAATAAATTACTTTTAAAAACCCATGAAACCAAGACAGTGAAAGAGAGAGAAATTCTTACAAAATTCATTCAGGGGCTGTGATGGAACATGGATTGACCATATCTAGACTCACAGCTGGATGAGACATAAGGGTGGACACTCTTGGGGCTGAGAGGTTTGGTGAGGTTGGGTGAGCAAACGCAGACCCTTTAAAGTAATACTGTTTGGTACCCATCCCATGGGTCCCAAATCTGCAGGTTCAAGGGCATCTTCCTAATTCGAAAACATGCATGTGAAACCCAGAAGATGGTACACCGTGTGATGGGGAAAGGTTTCTAAAACGCACCTCATTTCTCATCTCCTTGTGTTCGGGTTCTCCATTCCAGCCACTTTACTAGCAATCTCCCTATTTGGAGTATCATCACCTTTAACCTCCTGTTCCGTACAGGTTGCAATTTGTGCTGAGGATGAACGGAAAGACGGGGAACCAATGAGAGACTAGCTCTTGGTATTGGGACAGACACAGGTCACTCTATTTTCCTATCAGGAAGAAGAATTAACCACAGGCTCAGCCTGGCCCCCAGAACCAGAACAGGGCCTGAAGCCATCCTGCGCTTTTTTGGCCAGCTCCCAAAAAAGCAAGTTGTAAAATGGAGCTTCAGGGCACTGCAATTCACAAACCTGCAGAGTTATAATGATAACTCTCGAACACAAATATATTGAAGGAAGGCAACGAAGAGGATTTGAAATCAAGGCAGAATTGCAGGAAACAGATTTCATGAGGTAGATCCGAAACGCCTTTAAAGCACATGAAAAGCGGCAAAACGTTGACAATGATGCCCTTTGCCAAAAAGGGCGTATGCGTTTTTTCCTGAATATATTCAGGAAAAAACGCATACGCCCTTTTTGGCCAACCAAGCAACCTGGAAAAGCAAATCAGCGCTACAAAGAAGTCTCGCTTCCCATCGGTCAAAAGGGCCATGCTGAGAAAAGTGTCAAAACCAGAAATGCAGGACAGGCCATGGAGAAATGGGAGCCTTGCTACGCTGATGGGCGGGATGTAATTTGCCAACAGCCACTCTGGAGAAGGGTATGGTGTGTCCTGAAACATCTAAAAAATAAGCTTAGAGAGCATAGGGCACTCCCACGCATGGGGGTATAAATTGGAAAAATTAAAAATCAGCAAGACAGAAGCACACCAAAGTTTAGGGCTGCTCTGTTGCCAAGGACCTCAACTTTATTCCACCTTAAATATCCGAGGAAGGAGAAAAATGGATAAAGAAGTTGTGGTCCTTATGTACAAAGGAATATCACTAAGCCATGAAATTAATGTCATGAGGCTAGTAGCAGCATGATGAGTGGATTTAGGTGCGACGATTCTAAGTGAAATAAGTCACACAGAAAAGGACATTTATCATAAGGTATCACTAATAGAGGGAATGTAAAAACCGTTACACTTGAACTGAATTACAAAACAGAACAGAATCACACTTGCAGAAAACACACTATGGCTGCTTAACGGGAAAGGTGAGGTGGGGTGATACATAAAACAAGGGTTTCAAATTAGCTAAGATACCGTTCCATAAATCCAATATGTAACAGACAAGACCTACTCCTTGCTCAGAGAACTGGACTCAACACGCCCTATTCACCGCACAAGAATATATCTGACTAGTAATAATCTTAAAACCTATGTATTGATATCTCTCTGTTAGTGTGTCATGTGGGTGTAAAGCGGCATAAACACAGCAGTGAAAAGCAGCTAAACCCCATTATAAAAAGAAATTAAAAACCCATGAAACAAAGACAGTTATAGCGAAAGAAATTCTTACAAAATTAGTTCAGGGGCTGTGATGCAACCTGGATTGACCATATCTAGACCCACAGCTGGATGAGACATAAGGGTGTACACTCTTGGGGCTGTGAGGTTTGGTGAGGTTGGGTGAGCAAACGCAGACCCTTTGAAGTAATACTGCGTGGTACCCATCCCATTGGTCCCAAAACTCCAGGTTCAAGGGCATCTTCCTACATCGAAAACACGCATGAGAAACCCACACGACGGTACACTGTGTGATCGGGAAAGGTTTCTAAAATGCACCTCATTTCTCATCTCCTTGTGCTCGGGTTCACCAGTCCAGCCGCTATACTAGCAATCTCCGTACTTGGAGAATCAGCACCTTTAACCTCCTGTTTGGTACAGGTTGCAATTTGTCCTGAGGATGAACGGAAAGAGGGGGAACCAATAAGAGACAAGCTCTAGGTTTTGAGACAGGCACAGGTCACTCTATTTTCCCATCAGGAAAAAGAATTAACCACAGACTCAGCCTGCTGCCTGGAAGTAGAATAGGGCCTGAAGAAATCCTGTGCTTTTGCGGCCAACTCCCAAAAAAGCGAGTTGAGAAATGGAGATCAGGGGCACTGCAATTCACACACCTGCAGAGTTATCAATGATAACTCTCGTCCACAAATATATTGAGGGAAGGCTACGAAGAGGATTTGAAAGCAAGGCAGAATTGCAGAAACAGACTTAAGGAGGTAGATTCGAATCGCGTTTAAAGCACATGAAAAGCGGCAAAACGTCGACAATTATGCCCTTGGCTAAAAAGGGCCTATGCGTTTTTTCCTGAATATATTCAGGAAAAAACGCATAGGCCCTTTTTGGCCAACCAAGCAACCTGGAAAGGCAAATCAGCGCTACAAAGAAATCTCGCTTCCCATCGATCAAAAGGGCCATGCTGAAAAAAGTGTCAAACCAGAAATGCAGCACAGGCCATGGAGAAATGGGAGCCTTGGTACGCTGATGGTGGGATGTAAATTGCCAACAGCCACTCTGGAGAAGTGTACGGTGTGTCCTGAAACATCTAAAAAACACAGCTTAGAGAGCATAGGGCACATCCACTCATTGGCATATAAATTGGGAAAACTAAAAATCAGCAAGACACAGGCACCCCAAAGTTTAGGGCTGCTCTGTTGACAAGGACCTCCACTTCATTCTACCTTAAATATCCCAGGAAAGCGAAAAATGGATAAAAAAGTTGTGGTCCTTATGTACAATGGAATATCACTCAGCCATGAAATCAATGTCATAAGGCTAGTAGCAGCATGATGAGTGGATTTAGGTAAGACGATTCTAAGTGAAATAAGTCACACAGAAAAGGACACTTCTCATAAGGTGTCACTTATAGAGGGAATGTAAAAACCGTTACACTTGAACTGAATTACAAAACAGAACAGAGTCACACATGCAGAAAACACACTATGGCTGCTTAACGGGAAAGGTGAGGTGGGTTGATACATAAAACAAGAGTTTCAAATTAGCTCAGATACCGTTCCATAAACCCAATATGTAACAGACAAGACCTACTACTTGCTCAGAGAACTGGACTCAACACGCCCGATTCACCGCACAAGAATATATCTGACTAGTAATAATCTTAAAACCTATGTATTGATATCTCTCTGTTAGTGTGTCAAGTGGGTGTAAAGCGGCATAAACACAGCCGTGAAAAGCAGCTAAACCCCATTATAAAAATAAATTACTTTTAAAAACCCATGAAACAAAGACAGGGAAAGAGAGAGAAATTCTTACACAATTCGTTCAGGGGCTGTGATGCAACCTGGATTGACCATATCTAGACCCACAGCTGGATGAGACATAAGGGTGGACACTCTTGGGGCTGAGAGGTTTGGTGAGGTTGGGTGAGCAAACGCAGACCCTTTAAAGTAATAGTGCGTGCTACCCATCGCATGGGTCCCAAATCTCCAGGTTCAAGGGCATCTTCCTACATCGAAAACATGCATGAGAAACCCAGAAGATGGTACACCGTGTGATGGGGAAAGGTTTCTAAAACGCACCTCATTTCTCATCTCCTTGTGCTCGGGTTCGCCATTCCAGCCACTTTACTAGCAATCTCCCTACTTGGAGCATCAGCACCTTTAACCTCCTGTTCCGTACAGGTTGCAATTTGTCCTGAGGATGAACGGGAAGACGGGGAACCAATGAGAGACTAGCTCTTGGTGTTGGGACAGGCAGAGGTCACTCTATTTTCCCATCAGGAAGAAGAATTAACCACAGGCTCAGCCTGCCCCCCGGAACCAGAACAGGGCCTGAAGCCATCCTGCGCTTTTGCGGCCAGCTCCCAAAAAAGCGACTTGTAAAATGGAGCTTCAGGGCACTGCAATTCACAAACCTGCAGAGTTATAAATGATAACTCTCGTCCACAAATATATTGAGGGAAGGCAAAGAAGAGGATTTGAAATCAAGGCAGAATTGCAGGAAACAGATTTCAGGAGGTAGATTCGAATCGCCTTTAAAGCACATGAAAAGCGGCAAAACGTTGACAATGATGCCCTTGGCCAAAAAGGGCGTATGCGTTTTTTCCTGAATATATTCAGGAAAAAACGCATACGCCCTTTTTGGCCAACCAAGCAACCTGGAAAGGCAAATCAGCGCTACAAAGAAGTCTCGCTTCCCATCGGTCAAAAGGGCCATGCTGAAAAAAGTGTCAAAACCAGAAATGCAGGACAGGCCATGGAGAAATGGGAGCCTTGCTACACTGATGGGCGGGATGTAAATTGCCAACAGCCACTCTGGAGAAGTGTACGGTGTGTCCTGAAACATCTAAAAAACACAGCTTAGAGAGCATAGGGCACTTCCACGCATGGGGGGATAAAGTGGGAAAATTGAAAATCAGCAAGACACAAGCACCCCAAAGTTTAGGGCTGCTCTGTTGACAAGGACCTCCACTTCATTCCACCTTAAATATCCCAGGAAAGCGAAAAATGGATAAAAAAGTTGTGGTCCTTATGTACAATGGAATATCACTCAGCCATGAAATCAATGTCATAAGGCTAGTAGCAGCCTGATGAGTGGATTTAGGTAAGACGATTCTAAGTGAAATAAGTCACACAGAAAAGGACACTTCTCATAAGGTGTCACTTATAGAGGGAATGTAAAAACCGTTACACTTGAACTGAATTACAAAACAGAACAGAGTCATACATGCAGAAAACACACTATGGCTGCTTAACGGGAAAGGTGAGGTGGGGTGATACATAAAACAAGAGTTTCAAATTAGCTCAGATACCGTTCCATATACCCAATATGTAATAGACAAGACCTACTCCTTGCTCAGAGAACTGGACTCAACACGCCCGATTCACCGCACAAGAATATATCTGACTAGTAATAATCTTAAAACCTATGTATTGATATCTCTCTGTTAGTGTGTCAAGTGGGTGTAAAGCAGCATAAACACAGCCCTGAAAAGCAGCTAAACCCCATTATAAAAATAAATTACTTTTAAAAACCCATGAAACAAAGACAGGGAAAGAGAGAGAAATTCTTACACAATTCGTTCAGGGGCTGTGATGCAACCTGGATTGACCATATCTAGACCCACAGCTGGATGAGACATAAGGGTGGACACTCTTGGGGCTGAGAGGTTTGGTGAGGTTGGGTGAGCAAACGCAGACCCTTTAAAGTAATAGTGCGTGCTACCCATCGCATGGGTCCCAAATCTCCAGGTTCAAGGGCATCTTCCTACATCGAAAACATGCATGAGAAACCCAGAAGATGGTACACCGTGTGATGGGGAAAGGTTTCTAAAACGCACCTCATTTCTCATCTCCTTGTGCTCGGGTTCGCCATTCCAGCCACTTTACTAGCAATCTCCCTACTTGGAGCATCAGCACCTTTAACCTCCTGTTCCGTACAGGTTGCAATTTGTCCTGAGGATGAACGGGAAGACGGGGAACCAATGAGAGACTAGCTCTTGGTGTTGGGACAGGCACAGGTCACTCTATTTTCCCATCAGGAAGAAGAATTAACCACAGGCTCAGCCTGCCCCCTGGAACCAGAACAGGGCCTGAAGCCATCCTGCGCTTTTGCGGCCAGCTCCCAAAAAAGCGACTTGTAAAATGGAGCTTCAGGGCACTGCAATTCACAAACCTGCAGAGTTATAAATGATAACTCTCGTCCACAAATATATTGAGGGAAGGCAAAGAAGAGGATTTAAAATCAAGGCAGAATTGCAGGAAACAGATTTCAGGAGGTAGATTCGAATCGCCTTTAAAGCACATGAAAAGCGGCAAAACGTTGACAATGATGCCCTTGGCCAAAAAGGGCTTACGCGTTTTTTCCTGAATATATTCAAGAAAAAACGCGTACGCCCTTTTTGGCCAACCAAGCAACCTGGAAAGGCAAATCAGCGCTACAAAGAAGTCTCGCTTCCCATCGGTCAAAAGGGCCATGCTGAAAAAAGTGTCAAAACCAGAAATGCATGACAGGCCATGGAGAAATGGGAGCCTTGCTACACTGATGGGCGGGATGTAAATTGCCAACAGCCACTCTGGAGAAGTGTACGGTGTGTCCAGAAACATCTAAAAAACACAGCTTAGAGAGCATCGGGGGCTTCCATGCATGGGGGTATAAAGTGGGAAAATTAAAAATCAACAAGACACAAGCACCCAAAAGTTTAGGGCTGCTCTGTTGACAAGGACCTCCACTTCATTCCACCTTAAATATCCCAGGAAAGCGAAAAATGGATAAAAAAGTTGTGGTCCTTATGTACAATGGAATATCACTCAGCCATGAAATCAAAGTCATAAGGCTAGTAGCAGCATGATGAGTGGATTTAGGTAAGACGATTCTAAGCGAAATAAGTCACACAGAAAAGGACACTTCTCATAAGGTGTCACTTATAGAGGGAATGTAAAAACCGTTACACTTGAACTGAATTACAAAACAGAACAGAGTCACACATGCAGAAAACACACTATGGCTGCTTAACGGGAAAGGTGAGGTGGGGTGATACATAAAACAAGAGTTTCAAATTAGCTCAGATACCGTTCCATAAACCCAATATGTAATAGACAAGACCTACTCCTTGCTCAGAGAACTGGACTCAACACGCCCGATTCACCGCACAAGAATATATCTGACTAGTAATAATCTTAAAACCTATGTATTGATATCTCTCTGTTAGTGTGTCAAGTGGGTGTAAAGCGGCATAAACACAGCCCTGAAAAGCAGCTAAACCCCATTATAAAAATAAATTACTTTTAAAAACCCATGAAACAAAGACAGGGAAAGAGAGAGAAATTCTTACACAATTCGTTCAGGGGCTGTGATGCAACCTGGATTGACCATATCTAGACCCACAGCTGGATGAGACATAAGGGTGGACACTCTTGGGGCTGAGAGGTTTGGTGAGGTTGGGTGAGCAAACGCAGACCCTTTAAAGTAATACTGCGTGCTACCCATCGCATGGGTCCCAAATCTCCAGGTTCAAGGGCATCTTCCTACATCGAAAACATGCATGAGAAACCCAGAAGATGGTACACCGTGTGATGGGGAAAGGTTTCTAAAACGCACCTCATTTCTCATCTCCTTGTGCTCGGGTTCGCCATTCCAGCCACTTTACTAGCAATCTCCCTACTTGGAGCATCAGCACCTTTAACCTCCTGTTCCGTACAGGTTGCAATTTGTCCTGAGGATGAACGGGAAGACGGGGAACCAATGAGAGACTAGCTCTTGGTGTTGGGACAGGCAGAGGTCACTCTATTTTCCCATCAGGAAGAAGAATTAACCACAGGCTCAGCCTGCCCCCTGGAACTAGAATAGGGCCTGAAGCCATCCTGCGCTTTTGCGGCCAGCTCCCAAAAAAGCGACTTGTAAAATGGAGCTTCAGGGCACTGCAATTCACAAACCTGCAGAGTTATAAATGATAACTCTCGTCCACAAATATATTGAGGGAAGGCAAGGAAGAGGATTTGAAATCAAGGCAGAATTGCAGGAAACAGATTTCAGGAGGTAGATTCGAATCGCCTTTAAAGCACATGAAAAGCGGCAAAACGTTGACAATGATGCCCTTGGCCAAAAAGGGCGTATGCGTTTTTTCCTGAATATATTCAGGAAAAAACGCATACGCCCTTTTTGGCCAACCAAGCAACCTGGAAAGGCAAATCAGCGCTACAAAGAAGTCTCGCTTCCCATCGGTCAAAAGGGCCATGCTGAAAAAAGTGTCAAAACCAGAAATGCAGGACAGGCCATGGAGAAATGGGAGCCTTGCTACACTGATGGGCGGGATGTAAATTGCCAACAGCCACTCTGGAGAAGTGTACGGTGTGTCCTGAAACATCTAAAAAACACAGCTTAGAGAGCATAGGGCACTTCCACGCATGGGGGGATAAAGTGGGAAAATTGAAAATCAGCAAGACACAAGCACCCCAAAGTTTAGGGCTGCTCTGTTGACAAGGACCTCCACTTCATTCTACCTTAAATATCCCAGGAAAGCGAAAAATGGATAAAAAAGTTGTGGTCCTTATGTACAATGGAATATCACTCAGCCATGAAATCAATGTCATAAGGCTAGTAGCAGCATGATGAGTGGATTTAGGTAAGACGATTCTAAGTGAAATAAGTCACACAGAAAAGGACACTTCTCATAAGGTGTCACTTATAGAGGGAATGTAAAAACCGTTACACTTGAACTGAATTACAAAACAGAACAGAGTCACACATGCAGAAAACACACTATGGCTGCTTAACGGGAAAGGTGAGGTGGGGTGATACATAAAACAAGAGTTTCAAATTAGCTCAGATACCGTTCCATAAACCCAATATGTAACAGACAAGACCTACTCCTTGCTCAGAGAACTGGACTCAACACGCCCGATTCACCGCACAAGAATATATCTGACTAGTAATAATCTTAAAACCTTTGTATTGATATCTCTCTGTTAGTGTGTCAAGTGGGTGTAAAGCGGCATAAACACAGCCCTGAAAAGCAGCTAAACCCCATTATAAAAATAAATTACTTTTAAAAACCCATGAAAAAAAGACAGGGAAAGAGAGAGAAATTCTTACACAATTCGTTCATGGGCTGTGATGCAACCTGGATTGACCATATCTAGACCCACAGCTGGATGAGACATAAGGGTGGACACTCTTGGGGCTGAGAGGTTTGGTGAGGTTGGGTGAGCAAACGCAGACCCTTTAAAGTAATAGTGCGTGCTACCCATCGCATGGGTCCCAAATCTCCAGGTTCAAGGGCATCTTCCTACATCGAAAACATGCATGAGAAACCCAGAAGATGGTACACCGTGTGATGGGGAAAGGTTTCTAAAACGCACCTCATTTCTCATCTCCTTGTGCTCGGGTTCGCCATTCCAGCCACTTTACTAGCAATCTCCCTACTTGGAGCATCAGCACCTTTAACCTCCTGTTCCGTACAGGTTGCAATTTGTCCTGAGGATGAACGGGAAGACGGGGAACCAATGAGAGACTAGCTCTTGGTGTTGGGACAGGCACAGGTCACTCTATTTTCCCATCAGGAAGAAGAATTAACCACAGGCTCAGCCTGCCCCCTGGAACCAGAACAGGGCCTGAAGCCATCCTGCGCTTTTGCGGCCAGCTCCCAAAAAAGCGACTTGTAAAATGGAGCTTCAGGGCACTGCAATTCACAAACCTGCAGAGTTATAAATGATAACTCTCGTCCACAAATATATTGAGGGAAGGCAAAGAAGAGGATTTGAAATCAAGGCAGAATTGCAGGAAACAGATTTCAGGAGGTAGATTCGAATCGCCTTTAAAGCACATGAAAAGCGGCAAAACGTTGACAATGATGCCCTTGGCCAAAAAGGGCGTATGCGTTTTTTCCTGAATATATTCAGGAAAAAACGCATACGCCCTTTTTGGCCAACCAAGCAACCTGGAAAGGCAAATCAGAGCTACAAAGAAGTCTCGCTTCCCATCGGTCAAAAGGGCCATGCTGAAAAAAGTGTCAAAACCAGAAATGCAGGACAGGCCATGGAGAAATGGGAGCCTTGCTACACTGATGGGCGGGATGTAAATTGCCAACAGCCACTCTGGAGAAGTGTACGGTGTGTCCTGAAACATCTAAAAAACACAGCTTAGAGAGCATAGGGCACTTCCACGCATGGGGGGATAAAGTGGGAAAATTGAAAATCAGCAAGACACAAGCACCCCAAAGTTTAGGGCTGCTCTGTTGACAAGGACCTCCACTTCATTCTACCTTAAATATCCCAGGAAAGCGAAAAATGGATAAAAAAGTTGTGGTCCTTATGTACAATGGAATATCACTCAGCCATGAAATCAATGTCATAAGGCTAGTAGCAGCATGATGAGTGGATTTAGGTAAGACGATTCTAAGTGAAATAAGTCACACAGAAAAGGACACTTCTCATAAGGTGTCACTTATAGAGGGAATGTAAAATCCGTTACACTTGAACTGAATTACAAAACAGAACAGAGTCACACATGCAGAAAACACACTATGGCTGCTTAACGGGAAAGGTGAGGTGGGGTGATACATAAAACAAGAGTTTCAAATTAGCTCAGATACCGTTCCATAAACCCAATATGTAACAGACAAGACCTACTCCTTGCTCAGAGAACTGGACTCAACACGCCCGATTCACCGCACAAGAATATATCTGACTAGTAATAATCTTAAAACCTATGTATTGATATCTCTCTGTTAGTGTGTCAAGTGGGTGTAAAGCGGCATAAACACAGCCCTGAAAAGCAGCTAAACCCCATTATAAAAATAAATTACTTTTAAAAACCCATGAAAAAAAGACAGGGAAAGAGAGAGAAATTCTTACACAATTCGTTCAGGGGCTGTGATGCAACCTGGATTGACCATATCTAGACCCACAGCTGGATGAGACATAAGGGTGGACACTCTTGGGGCTGAGAGGTTTGGTGAGGTTGGGTGAGCAAACGCAGACCCTTTAAAGTAATAGTGCGTGCTACCCATCGCATGGGTCCCAAATCTCCAGGTTCAAGGGCATCTTCCTACATCGAAAACATGCATGAGAAACCCAGAAGATGGTACACCGTGTGATGGGGAAAGGTTTCTAAAACGCACCTCATTTCTCATCTCCTTGTGCTCGGGTTCGCCATTCCAGCCACTTTACTAGCAATCTCCCTACTTGGAGCATCAGCACCTTTAACCTCCTGTTCCGTACAGGTTGCAATTTGTCCTGAGGATGAACGGGAAGACGGGGAACCAATGAGAGACTAGCTCTTGGTGTTGGGACAGGCACAGGTCACTCTATTTTCCCATCAGGAAGAAGAATTAACCACAGGCTCAGCCTGCCCCCTGGAACCAGAACAGGGCCTGAAGCCATCCTGCGCTTTTGCGGCCAGCTCCCAAAAAGCGACTTGTAAAATGGAGCTTCAGGGCACTGCAATTCACAAACCTGCAGAGTTATAAATGATAACTCTCGTCCACAAATATATTGAGGGAAGGCAAAGAAGAGGATTTAAAATCAAGGCAGAATTGCAGGAAACAGATTTCAGGAGGTAGATTCGAATCGCCTTTAAAGCACATGAAAAGCGGCAAAACGTTGACAATGATGCCCTTGGCCAAAAAGGGCTTACGCGTTTTTTCCTGAATATATTCAAGAAAAAACGCGTACGCCCTTTTTGGCCAACCAAGCAACCTGGAAAGGCAAATCAGCGCTACAAAGAAGTCTCGCTTCCCATCGGTCAAAAGGGCCATGCTGAAAAAAGTGTCAAAACCAGAAATGCATGACAGGCCATGGAGAAATGGGAGCCTTGCTACACTGATGGGCGGGATGTAAATTGCCAACAGCCACTCTGGAGAAGTGTACGGTGTGTCCTGAAACATCTAAAAAACACAGCTTAGAGAGCATCGGGGGCTTCCATGCATGGGGGTATAAAGTGGGAAAATTAAAAATCAACAAGACACAAGCACCCAAAAGTTTAGGGCTGCTCTGTTGACAAGGACCTCCACTTCATTCCACCTTAAATATCCCAGGAAAGCGAAAAATGGATAAAAAAGTTGTGGTCCTTATGTACAATGGAATATCACTCAGCCATGAAATCAAAGTCATAAGGCTAGTAGCAGCATGATGAGTGGATTTAGGTAAGACGATTCTAAGTGAAATAAGTCACACAGAAAAGGACACTTCTCATAAGGTGTCACTTATAGAGGGAATGTAAAAACCGTTACACTTGAACTGAATTACAAAACAGAACAGAGTCACACATGCAGAAAACACACTATGGCTGCTTAACGGGAAAGGTGAGGTGGGGTGATACATAAAACAAGAGTTTCAAATTAGCTCAGATACCGTTCCATAAACCCAATATGTAATAGACAAGACCTACTCCTTGCTCAGAGAACTGGACTCAACACGCCCGATTCAGCGCACAAGAATATATCTGACTAGTAATAATCTTAAAACCTATGTATTGATATCTCTCTGTTAGTGTGTCAAGTGGGTGTAAAGCGGCATAAACACAGCCCTGAAAAGCAGCTAAACCCCATTATAAAAATAAATTACTTTTAAAAACCCATGAAACAAAGACAGGGAAAGAGAGAGAAATTCTTACACAATTCGTTCAGGGGCTGTGATGCAACCTGGATTGACCATATCTAGACCCACAGCTGGATGAGACATAAGGGTGGACACTCTTGGGGCTGAGAGGTTTGGTGAGGTTGGGTGAGCAAACGCAGACCCTTTAAAGTAATACTGCGTGCTACCCATCGCATGGGTCCCAAATCTCCAGGTTCAAGGGCATCTTCCTACATCGAAAACATGCATGAGAAACCCAGAAGATGGTACACCGTGTGATGGGGAAAGGTTTCTAAAACGCACCTCATTTCTCATCTCCTTGTGCTCGGGTTCGCCATTCCAGCCACTTTACTAGCAATCTCCCTACTTGGAGCATCAGCACCTTTAACCTCCTGTTCCGTACAGGTTGCAATTTGTCCTGAGGATGAACGGGAAGACGGGGAACCAATGAGAGACTAGCTCTTGGTGTTGGGACAGGCACAGGTCACTCTATTTTCCCATCAGGAAGAAGAATTAACCACAGGCTAAGCCTGCCCCCTGGAACTAGAACAGGGCCTGAAGCCATCCTGCGCTTTTGCGGCCAGCTCCCAAAAAAGCGACTTGTAAAATGGAGCTTCAGGGCACTGCAATTCACAAACCTGCAGAGTTATAAATGATAACTCTCGTCCACAAATATATTGAGGGAAGGCAAGGAAGAGGATTTGAAATCAAGGCAGAATTGCAGGAAACAGATTTCAGGAGGTAGATTCGAATCGCCTTTAAAGCACATGAAAAGCGGCAAAACGTTGACAATGATGCCCTTGGCCAAAAAGGGCGTATGCGTTTTTTCCTGAATATATTCAGGAAAAAACGCATACGCCCTTTTTGGCCAACCAAGCAACCTGGAAAGGCAAATCAGCGCTACAAAGAAGTCTCGCTTCCCATCGGTCAAAAGGGCCATGCTGAAAAAAGTGTCAAAACCAGAAATGCAGGACAGGCCATGGAGAAATGGGAGCCTTGCTACACTGATGGGCGGGATGTAAATTGCCAACAGCCACTCTGGAGAAGTGTACGGTGTGTCCTGAAACATCTAAAAAACACAGCTTAGAGAGCATAGGGCACTTCCACGCATGGGGGGATAAAGTGGGAAAATTGAAAATCAGCAAGACACAAGCACCCCAAAGTTTAGGGCTGCTCTGTTGACAAGGACCTCCACTTCATTCTACCTTAAATATCCCAGGAAAGCGAAAAATGGATAAAAAAGTTGTGGTCCTTATGTACAATGGAATATCACTCAGCCATGAAATCAATGTCATAAGGCTAGTAGCAGCATGATGAGTGGATTTAGGTAAGACGATTCTAAGTGAAATAAGTCACACAGAAAAGGACACTTCTCATAAGGTGTCACTTATAGAGGGAATGTAAAAACCGTTACACTTGAACTGAATTACAAAACAGAACAGAGTCACACATGCAGAAAACACACTATGGCTGCTTAACGGGAAAGGTGAGGTGGGGTGATACATAAAACAAGAGTTTCAAATTAGCTCAGATACCGTTCCATAAACCCAATATGTAACAGACAAGACCTACTCCTTGCTCAGAGAACTGGACTCAACACGCCCGATTCACCGCACAAGAATATATCTGACTAGTAATAATCTTAAAACCTTTGTATTGATATCTCTCTGTTAGTGTGTCAAGTGGGTGTAAAGCGGCATAAACACAGCCCTGAAAAGCAGCTAAACCCCATTATAAAAATAAATTACTTTTAAAAACCCATGAAAAAAAGACAGGGAAAGAGAGAGAAATTCTTACACAATTCGTTCAGGGGCTGTGATGCAACCTGGATTGACCATATCTAGACCCACAGCTGGATGAGACATAAGGGTGGACACTCTTGGGGCTGAGAGGTTTGGTGAGGTTGGGTGAGCAAACGCAGACCCTTTAAAGTAATAGTGCGTGCTACCCATCGCATGGGTCCCAAATCTCCAGGTTCAAGGGCATCTTCCTACATCGAAAACATGCATGAGAAACCCAGAAGATGGTACACCGTGTGATGCGGAAAGGTTTCTAAAACGCACCTCATTTCTCATCTCCTTGTGCTCGGGTTCGCCATTCCAGCCACTTTACTAGCAATCTCCCTACTTGGAGCATCAGCACCTTTAACCTCCTGTTCCGTACAGGTTGCAATTTGTCCTGAGGATGAACGGGAAGACGGGGAACCAATGAGAGACTAGCTCTTGGTGTTGGGACAGGCACAGGTCACTCTATTTTCCCATCAGGAAGAAGAATTAACCACAGGCTCAGCCTGCCCCCTGGAACCAGAACAGGGCCTGAAGCCATCCTGCGCTTTTGCGGCCAGCTCCCAAAAAAGCGACTTGTAAAATGGAGCTTCAGGGCACTGCAATTCACAAACCTGCAGAGTTATAAATGATAACTCTCGTCCACAAATATATTGAGGGAAGGCAAAGAAGAGGATTTGAAATCAAGGCAGAATTGCAGGAAACACATTTCAGGAGGTAGATTCGAATCGCCTTTAAAGCACATGAAAACCGGCAAAACGTTGACAATGATGCCCTTGGCCAAAAAGGGCGTATGCGTTTTTTCCTGAATATATTCAGGAAAAAACGCATACGCCCTTTTTGGCCAACCAAGCAACCTGGAAAGGCAAATCAGCGCTACAAAGAAGTCTCGCTTCCCATCGGTCAAAAGGGCCATGCTGAAAAAAGTGTCAAAACCAGAAATGCAGGACAGGCCATGGAGAAATGGGAGCCTTGCTACACTGATGGGCGGGATGGAAATTGCCAACAGCCACTCTGGAGAAGTGTACGGTGTGTCCTGAAACATCTAAAAAACACAGCTTAGAGAGCATAGGGCACTTCCACGCATGGGGGGATAAAGTGGGAAAATTGAAAATCAGCAAGACACAAGCACCCCAAAGTTTAGGGCTGCTCTGTTGACAAGGACCTCCACTTCATTCTACCTTAAATATCCCAGGAAAGCGAAAAATGGATAAAAAAGTTGTGGTCCTTATGTACAATGGAATATCACTCAGCCATGAAATCAATGTCATAAGGCTAGTAGCAGCATGATGAGTGGATTTAGGTAAGACGATTCTAAGTGAAATAAGTCACACAGAAAAGGACACTTCTCATAAGGTGTCACTTATAGAGGGAATGTAAAAACCGTTACACTTGAACTGAATTACAAAACAGAACAGAGTCACACATGCAGAAAACACACTATGGCTGCTTAACGGGAAAGGTGAGGTGGGGTGATACATAAAACAAGAGTTTCAAATTAGCTCAGATACCGTTCCATAAACCCAATATGTAACAGACAAGACCTACTCCTTGCTCAGAGAACTGGACTCAACACGCCCGATTCACCGCACAAGAATATATCTGACTAGTAATAAGCTTAAAACCTATGTATTGATATCTCTCTGTTAGTGTGTCAAGTGGGTGTAAAGCGGCATAAACACAGCCGTGAAAAGCAGCTAAACCCCATTATAAAAATAAATTACTTTTAAAAACCCATGAAAAAAAGACAGGGAAAGAGAGAGAAATTCTTACACAATTCGTTCAGGGGCTGTGATGCAACGTGGATTGACCATATCTAGACCCACAGCTGGATGAGACATAAGGGTGGACACTCTTGGGGCTGAGAGGTTTGGTGAGGTTGGGTGAGCAAACGCAGACCCTTTAAAGTAATAGTGCGTGCTACCCATCGCATGGGTCCCAAATCTCCAGGTTCAAGGGCATCTTCCTACATCGAAAACATGCATGAGAAACCCAGAAGATGGTACACCGTGTGATGGGGAAAGGTTTCTAAAACGCACCTCATTTCTCATCTCCTTGTGCTCGGGTTCGCCATTCCAGCCACTTTACTAGCAATCTCCCTACTTGGAGCATCAGCACCTTTAACCTCCTGTTCCGTACAGGGTGCAATTTGTCCTGAGGATGAACGGGAAGACGGGGAACCAATGAGAGACTAGCTCTTGGTGTTGGGACAGGCACAGGTCACTCTATTTTCCCATCAGGAAGAAGAATTAACCACAGGCTCAGCCTGCCCCCTGGAACTAGAACAGGGCCTGAAGCCATCCTGCGCTTTTGCGGCCAGCTCCCAAAAAAGCGACTTGTAAAATGGAGCTTCAGGGCACTGCAATTCACAAACCTGCAGAGTTATAAATGATAACTCTCGTCCACAAATATATTGAGGGAAGGCAAGGAAGAGGATTTGAAATCAAGGCAGAATTGCAGGAAACAGATTTCAGGAGGTAGATTCGAATCGCCTTTAAAGCACATGAAAAGCGGCAAAACGTTGACAATGATGCCCTTGGCCAAAAAGGGCGTATGCGTTTTTTCCTGAATATATTCAGGAAAAAACGCATACGCCCTTTTTGGCCAACCAAGCAACCTGGAAAGGCAAATCAGCGCTACAAAGAAGTCTCGCTTCCCATCGGTCAAAAGGGCCATGCTGAAAAAAGTGTCAAAACCAGAAATGCAGGACAGGCCATGGAGAAATGGGAGCCTTGCTACACTGATGGGCGGGATGTAAATTGCCAACAGCCACTCTGGAGAAGTGTACGGTGTGTCCTGAAACATCTAAAAAACACAGCTTAGAGAGCATAGGGCACTTCCACGCATGGGGGGATAAAGTGGGAAAATTGAAAATCAGCAAGACACAAGCACCCCAAAGTTTAGGGCTGCTCTGTTGACAAGGACCTCCACTTCATTCTACCTTAAATATCCCAGGAAAGCGAAAAATGGATAAAAAAGTTGTGGTCCTTATGTACAATGGAATATCACTCAGCCATGAAATCAATGTCATAAGGCTAGTAGCAGCATGATGAGTGGATTTAGGTAAGACGATTCTAAGTGAAATAAGTCACACAGAAAAGGACACTTCTCATAAGGTGTCACTTATAGAGGGAATGTAAAAACCGTTACACTTGAACTGAATTACAAAACAGAACAGAGTCACACATGCAGAAAACACACTATGGCTGCTTAACGGGAAAGGTGAGGTGGGGTGATACATAAAACAAGAGTTTCAAATGAGCTCAGATACCGTTCCATAAACCCAATATGTAACAGACAAGACCTACTCCTTGCTCAGAGAACTGGACTCAACACGCCCGATTCACCGCACAAGAATATATCTGACTAGTAATAATCTTAAAACCTTTGTATTGATATCTCTCTGTTAGTGTGTCAAGTGGGTGTAAAGCGGCATAAACACAGCCCTGAAAAGCAGCTAAACCCCATTATAAAAATAAATTACTTTTAAAAACCCATGAAAAAAAGACAGGGAAAGAGAGAGAAATTCTTACACAATTCGTTCAGGGGCTGTGATGCAACCTGGATTGACCATATCTAGACCCACAGCTGGATGAGACATAAGGGTGGACACTCTTGGGGCTGAGAGGTTTGGTGAGGTTGGGTGAGCAAACGCAGACCCTTTAAAGTAATAGTGCGTGCTACCCATCGCATGGGTCCCAAATCTCCAGGTTCAAGGGCATCTTCCTACATCGAAAACATGCATGAGAAACCCAGAAGATGGTACACCGTGTGATGCGGAAAGGTTTCTAAAACGCACCTCATTTCTCATCTCCTTGTGCTCGGGTTCGCCATTCCAGCCACTTTACTAGCAATCTCCCTACTTGGAGCATCAGCACCTTTAACCTCCTGTTCCGTACAGGTTGCAATTTGTCCTGAGGATGAACGGGAAGACGGGGAACCAATGAGAGACTAGCTCTTGGTGTTGGGACAGGCACAGGTCACTCTATTTTCCCATCAGGAAGAAGAATTAACCACAGGCTCAGCCTGCCCCCTGGAACCAGAACAGGGCCTGAAGCCATCCTGCGCTTTTGCGGCCAGCTCCCAAAAAAGCGACTTGTAAAATGGAGCTTCAGGGCACTGCAATTCACAAACCTGCAGAGTTATAAATGATAACTCTCGTCCACAAATATATTGAGGGAAGGCAAAGAAGAGGATTTGAAATCAAGGCAGAATTGCAGGAAACAGATTTCAGGAGGTAGATTCGAATCGCCTTTAAAGCACATGAAAAGCGGCAAAACGTTGACAATGATGCCCTTGGCCAAAAAGGGCGTATGCGTTTTTTCCTGAATATATTCAGGAAAAAACGCATACGCCCTTTTTGGCCAACCAAGCAACCTGGAAAGGCAAATCAGCGCTACAAAGAAGTCTCGCTTCCCATCGGTCAAAAGGGCCATGCTGAAAAAAGTGTCAAAACCAGAAATGCAGGACAGGCCATGGAGAAATGGGAGCCTTGCTACACTGATGGGCGGGATGGAAATTGCCAACAGCCACTCTGGAGAAGTGTACGGTGTGTCCTGAAACATCTAAAAAACACAGCTTAGAGAGCATAGGGCACTTCCACGCATGGGGGGATAAAGTGGGAAAATTGAAAATCAGCAAGACACAAGCACCCCAAAGTTTAGGGCTGCTCTGTTGACAAGGACCTCCACTTCATTCTACCTTAAATATCCCAGGAAAGCGAAAAATGGATAAAAAAGTTGTGGTCCTTATGTACAATGGAATATCACTCAGCCATGAAATCAATGTCATAAGGCTAGTAGCAGCATGATGAGTGGATTTAGGTAAGACGATTCTAAGTGAAATAAGTCACACAGAAAAGGACACTTCTCATAAGGTGTCACTTATAGAGGGAATGTAAAAACCGTTACACTTGAACTGAATTACAAAACAGAACAGAGTCACACATGCAGAAAACACACTATGGCTGCTTAACGGGAAAGGTGAGGTGGGGTGATACATAAAACAAGAGTTTCAAATTAGCTCAGATACCGTTCCATAAACCCAATATGTAACAGACAAGACCTACTCCTTGCTCAGAGAACTGGACTCAACACGCCCGATTCACCGCACAAGAATATATCTGACTAGTAATAAGCTTAAAACCTATGTATTGATATCTCTCTGTTAGTGTGTCAAGTGGGTGTAAAGCGGCATAAACACAGCCGTGAAAAGCAGCTAAACCCCATTATAAAAATAAATTACTTTTAAAAACCCATGAAAAAAAGACAGGGAAAGAGAGAGAAATTCTTACACAATTCGTTCAGGGGCTGTGATGCAACGTGGATTGACCATATCTAGACCCACAGCTGGATGAGACATAAGGGTGGACACTCTTGGGGCTGAGAGGTTTGGTGAGGTTGGGTGAGCAAACGCAGACCCTTTAAAGTAATAGTGCGTGCTACCCATCGCATGGGTCCCAAATCTCCAGGTTCAAGGGCATCTTCCTACATCGAAAACATGCATGAGAAACCCAGAAGATGGTACACCGTGTGATGGGGAAAGGTTTCTAAAACGCACCTCATTTCTCATCTCCTTGTGCTCGGGTTCGCCATTCCAGCCACTTTACTAGCAATCTCCCTACTTGGAGCATCAGCACCTTTAACCTCCTGTTCCGTACAGGGTGCAATTTGTCCTGAGGATGAACGGGAAGACGGGGAACCAATGAGAGACTAGCTCTTGGTGTTGGGACAGGCACAGGTCACTCTATTTTCCCATCAGGAAGAAGAATTAACCACAGGCTCAGCCTGCCCCCTGGAACTAGAACAGGGCCTGAAGCCATCCTGCGCTTTTGCGGCCAGCTCCCAAAAAAGCGACTTGTAAAATGGAGCTTCAGGGCACTGCAATTCACAAACCTGCAGAGTTATAAATGATAACTCTCGTCCACAAATATATTGAGGGAAGGCAAGGAAGAGGATTTGAAATCAAGGCAGAATTGCAGGAAACAGATTTCAGGAGGTAGATTCGAATCGCCTTTAAAGCACATGAAAAGCGGCAAAACGTTGACAATGATGCCCTTGGCCAAAAAGGGCGTATGCGTTTTTTCCTGAATATATTCAGGAAAAAACGCATACGCCCTTTTTGGCCAACCAAGCAACCTGGAAAGGCAAATCAGCGCTACAAAGAAGTCTCGCTTCCCATCGGTCAAAAGGGCCATGCTGAAAAAAGTGTCAAAACCAGAAATGCAGGACAGGCCATGGAGAAATGGGAGCCTTGCTACACTGATGGGCGGGATGTAAATTGCCAACAGCCACTCTGGAGAAGTGTACGGTGTGTCCTGAAACATCTAAAAAACACAGCTTAGAGAGCATAGGGCACTTCCACGCATGGGGGGATAAAGTGGGAAAATTGAAAATCAGCAAGACACAAGCACCCCAAAGTTTAGGGCTGCTCTGTTGACAAGGACCTCCACTTCATTCTACCTTAAATATCCCAGGAAAGCGAAAAATGGATAAAAAAGTTGTGGTCCTTATGTACAATGGAATATCACTCAGCCATGAAATCAATGTCATAAGGCTAGTAGCAGCATGATGAGTGGATTTAGGTAAGACGATTCTAAGTGAAATAAGTCACACAGAAAAGGACACTTCTCATAAGGTGTCACTTATAGAGGGAATGTAAAAACCGTTACACTTGAACTGAATTACAAAACAGAACAGAGTCACACATGCAGAAAACACACTATGGCTGCTTAACGGGAAAGGTGAGGTGGGGTGATACATAAAACAAGAGTTTCAAATTAGCTCAGATACCGTTCCATAAACCCAATATGTAACAGACAAGACCTACTCCTTGCTCAGAGAACTGGACTCAACACGCCCGATTCACCGCACAAGAATATATCTGACTAGTAATAATCTTAAAACCTTTGTATTGATATCTCTCTGTTAGTGTGTCAAGTGGGTGTAAAGCGGCATAAACACAGCCCTGAAAAGCAGCTAAACCCCATTATAAAAATAAATTACTTTTAAAAACCCATGAAAAAAAGACAGGGAAAGAGAGAGAAATTCTTACACAATTCGTTCAGGGGCTGTGATGCAACCTGGATTGACCATATCTAGACCCACAGCTGGATGAGACATAAGGGTGGACACTCTTGGGGCTGAGAGGTTTGGTGAGGTTGGGTGAGCAAACGCAGACCCTTTAAAGTAATAGTGCGTGCTACCCATCGCATGGGTCCCAAATCTCCAGGTTCAAGGGCATCTTCCTACATCGAAAACATGCATGAGAAACCCAGAAGATGGTACACCGTGTGATGCGGAAAGGTTTCTAAAACGCACCTCATTTCTCATCTCCTTGTGCTCGGGTTCGCCATTCCAGCCACTTTACTAGCAATCTCCCTACTTGGAGCATCAGCACCTTTAACCTCCTGTTCCGTACAGGTTGCAATTTGTCCTGAGGATGAACGGGAAGACGGGGAACCAATGAGAGACTAGCTCTTGGTGTTGGGACAGGCACAGGTCACTCTATTTTCCCATCAGGAAGAAGAATTAACCACAGGCTCAGCCTGCCCCCTGGAACCAGAACAGGGCCTGAAGCCATCCTGCGCTTTTGCGGCCAGCTCCCAAAAAAGCGACTTGTAAAATGGAGCTTCAGGGCACTGCAATTCACAAACCTGCAGAGTTATAAATGATAACTCTCGTCCACAAATATATTGAGGGAAGGCAAAGAAGAGGATTTGAAATCAAGGCAGAATTGCAGGAAACAGATTTCAGGAGGTAGATTCGAATCGCCTTTAAAGCACATGAAAACCGGCAAAACGTTGACAATGATGCCCTTGGCCAAAAAGGGCGTATGCGTTTTTTCCTGAATATATTCAGGAAAAAACGCATACGCCCTTTTTGGCCAACCAAGCAACCTGGAAAGGCAAATCAGCGCTACAAAGAAGTCTCGCTTCCCATCGGTCAAAAGGGCCATGCTGAAAAAAGTGTCAAAACCAGAAATGCAGGACAGGCCATGGAGAAATGGGAGCCTTGCTACACTGATGGGCGGGATGGAAATTGCCAACAGCCACTCTGGAGAAGTGTACGGTGTGTCCTGAAACATCTAAAAAACACAGCTTAGAGAGCATAGGGCACTTCCACGCATGGGGGGATAACGTGGGAAAATTGAAAATCAGCAAGACACAAGCACCCCAAAGTTTAGGGCTGCTCTGTTGACAAGGACCTCCACTTCATTCTACCTTAAATATCCCAGGAAAGCGAAAAATGGATAAAAAAGTTGTGGTCCTTATGTACAATGGAATATCACTCAGCCATGAAATCAATGTCATAAGGCTAGTAGCAGCATGATGAGTGGATTTAGGTAAGACGATTCTAAGTGAAATAAGTCACACAGAAAAGGACACTTCTCATAAGGTGTCACTTATAGAGGGAATGTAAAAACCGTTACACTTGAACTGAATTACAAAACAGAACAGAGTCACACATGCAGAAAACACACTATGGCTGCTTAACGGGAAAGGTGAGGTGGGGTGATACATAAAACAAGAGTTTCAAATTAGCTCAGATACCGTTCCATAAACCCAATATGTAACAGACAAGACCTACTCCTTGCTCAGAGAACTGGACTCAACACGCCCGATTCACCGCACAAGAATATATCTGACTAGTAATAAGCTTAAAACCTATGTATTGATATCTCTCTGTTAGTGTGTCAAGTGGGTGTAAAGCGGCATAAACACAGCCGTGAAAAGCAGCTAAACCCCATTATAAAAATAAATTACTTTTAAAAACCCATGAAAAAAAGACAGGGAAAGAGAGAGAAATTCTTACACAATTCGTTCAGGGGCTGTGATGCAACGTGGATTGACCATATCTAGACCCACAGCTGGATGAGACATAAGGGTGGACACTCTTGGGGCTGAGAGGTTTGGTGAGGTTGGGTGAGCAAACGCAGACCCTTTAAAGTAATAGTGCGTGCTACCCATCGCATGGGTCCCAAATCTCCAGGTTCAAGGGCATCTTCCTACATCGAAAACATGCATGAGAAACCCAGAAGATGGTACACCGTGTGATGGGGAAAGGTTTCTAAAACGCACCTCATTTCTCATCTCCTTGTGCTCGGGTTCGCCATTCCAGCCACTTTACTAGCAATCTCCCTACTTGGAGCATCAGCACCTTTAACCTCCTGTTCCGTACAGGGTGCAATTTGTCCTGAGGATGAACGGGAAGACGGGGAACCAATGAGAGACTAGCTCTTGGTGTTGGGACAGGCACAGGTCACTCTATTTTCCCATCAGGAAGAAGAATTAACCACAGGCTCAGCCTGCCCCCTGGAACTAGAACAGGGCCTGAAGCCATCCTGCGCTTTTGCGGCCAGCTCCCAAAAAAGCGACTTGTAAAATGGAGCTTCAGGGCACTGCAATTCACAAACCTGCAGAGTTATAAATGATAACTCTCGTCCACAAATATATTGAGGGAAGGCAAGGAAGAGGATTTGAAATCAAGGCAGAATTGCAGGAAACAGATTTCAGGAGGTAGATTCGAATCGCCTTTAAAGCACATGAAAAGCGGCAAAACGTTGACAATGATGCCCTTGGCCAAAAAGGGCGTATGCGTTTTTTCCTGAATATATTCAGGAAAAAACGCATACGCCCTTTTTGGCCAACCAAGCAACCTGGAAAGGCAAATCAGCGCTACAAAGAAGTCTCGCTTCCCATCGGTCAAAAGGGCCATGCTGAAAAAAGTGTCAAAACCAGAAATGCAGGACAGGCCATGGAGAAATGGGAGCCTTGCTACACTGATGGGCGGGATGTAAATTGCCAACAGCCACTCTGGAGAAGTGTACGGTGTGTCCTGAAACATCTAAAAAACACAGCTTAGAGAGCATAGGGCACTTCCACGCATGGGGGGATAAAGTGGGAAAATTGAAAATCAGCAAGACACAAGCACCCCAAAGTTTAGGGCTGCTCTGTTGACAAGGACCTCCACTTCATTCTACCTTAAATATCCCAGGAAAGCGAAAAATGGATAAAAAAGTTGTGGTTCTTATGTACAATGGAATATCACTCAGCCATGAAATCAATGTCATAAGGCTAGTAGCAGCATGATGAGTGGATTTAGGTAAGACGATTCTAAGTGAAATAAGTCACACAGAAAAGGACACTTCTCATAAGGTGTCACTTATAGAGGGAATGTAAAAACCGTTACACTTGAACTGAATTACAAAACAGAACAGAGTCACACATGCAGAAAACACACTATGGCTGCTTAACGGGAAAGGTGAGGTGGGGTGATACATAAAACAAGAGTTTCAAATTAGCTCAGATACCGTTCCATAAACCCAATATGTAACAGACAAGACCTACTCCTTGCTCAGAGAACTGGACTCAACACGCCCGATTCACCGCACAAGAATATATCTGACTAGTAATAATCTTAAAACCTTTGTATTGATATCTCTCTGTTAGTGTGTCAAGTGGGTGTAAAGCGGCATAAACACAGCCGTGAAAAGCAGCTAAACCCCATTATAAAAATAAATTACTTTTAAAAACCCATGAAAAAAAGACAGGGAAAGAGAGAGAAATTCTTACACAATTCGTTCAGGGGCTGTGATGCAACCTGGATTGACCATATCTAGACCCACAGCTGGATGAGACATAATGGTGGACACTCTTGGGGCTGAGAGGTTTGGTGAGGTTGGGTGAGCAAACGCAGACCCTTTAAAGTAATAGTGCGTGCTACCCATCGCATGGGTCCCAAATCTCCAGGTTCAAGGGCATCTTCCTACATCGAAAACATGCATGAGAAACCCAGAAGATGGTACACCGTGTGATGGGGAAAGGTTTCTAAAACGCACCTCATTTCTCATCTCCTTGTGCTCGGGTTCGCCATTCCAGCCACTTTACTAGCAATCTCCCTACTTGGAGCATCAGCACCTTTAACCTCCTGTTCCGTACAGGGTGCAATTTGTCCTGAGGATGAACGGGAAGACGGGGAACCAATGAGAGACTAGCTCTTGGTGTTGGGACAGGCAGAGGTCACTCTATTTTCCCATCAGGAAGAAGAATTAACCACAGGCTCAGCCTGCCCCCGGAACCAGAACAGGGCCTGAAGCCATCCTGCGCTTTTGCGGCCAGCTCCCAAAAAAGTGACTTGTAAAATGGAGCTTCAGGGCACTGCAATTCACAAACCTGCAGAGTTATAAATGATAACTCTCGTCCACAAATATATTGAGGGAAGGCAAAGAAGAGGATTTGAAATCAAGGCAGAATTGCAGGAAACAGATTTCAGGAGGTAGATTCGAATCGCCTTTAAAGCACATGAAAACCGGCAAAACGTTGACAATGATGCCCTTGGCCAAAAAGGGCGTATGCGTTTTTTCCTGAATATATTCAGGAAAAAACGCATACGCCCTTTTTGGCCAACCAAGCAACCTGGAAAGGCAAATCAGCGCTACAAAGAAGTCTCGCTTCCCATCGGTCAAAAGGGCCATGCTGAAAAAAGTGTCAAAACCAGAAATGCAGGACAGGCCATGGAGAAATGGGAGCCTTGCTACACTGATGGGCGGGATGTAAATTGCCAACAGCCACTCTGGAGAAGTGTACGGTGTGTCCTGAAACATCTAAAAAACACAGCTTAGAGAGCATAGGGCACTTCCACGCATGGGGGGATAACGTGGGAAAATTGAAAATCAGCAAGACACAAGCACCCCAAAGTTTAGGGCTGCTCTGTTGACAAGGACCTCCACTTCATTCTACCTTAAATATCCCAGGAAAGCGAAAAATGGATAAAAAAGTTGTGGTCCTTATGTACAATGGAATATCACTCAGCCATGAAATCAATGTCATAAGGCTAGTAGCAGCATGATGAGTGGATTTAGGTAAGACGATTCTAAGTGAAATAAGTCACACAGAAAAGGACACTTCTCATAAGGTGTCACTTATAGAGGGAATGTAAAAACCGTTACACTTGAACTGAATTACAAAACAGAACAGAGTCACACATGCAGAAAACACACTATGGCTGCTTAACGGGAAAGGTGAGGTGGGGTGATACATAAAACAAGAGTTTCAAATTAGCTCAGATACCGTTCCATAAACCCAATATGTAACAGACAAGACCTACTCCTTGCTCAGAGAACTGGACTCGACACGCCCGATTCACCGCACAAGAATATATCTGACTAGTAATAATCTTAAAACCTTTGTATTGATATCTCTCTGTTAGTGTGTCAAGTGGGTGTAAAGCGGCATAAACACAGCCGTGAAAAGCAGCTAAACCCCATTATAAAAATAAATTACTTTTAAAAACCCATGAAAAAAAGACAGGGAAAGAGAGAGAAATTCTTACACAATTCGTTCAGGGGCTGTGATGCAACCTGGATTGACCATATCTAGACCCACAGCTGGATGAGACATAAGGGTGGACACTCTTGGGGCTGAGAGGTTTGGTGAGGTTGGGTGAGCAAACGCAGACCCTTTAAAGTAATAGTGCGTGCTACCCATCGCATGGGTCCCAAATCTCCAGGTTCAAGGGCATCTTCCTACATCGAAAACATGCATGAGAAACCCAGAAGATGGTACACCGTGTGATGGGGAAAGGTTTCTAAAACGCACCTCATTTCTCATCTCCTTGTGCTCGGGTTCGCCATTCCAGCCACTTTACTAGCAATCTCCCTACTTGGAGCATCAGCACCTTTAACCTCCTGTTCCGTACAGGGTGCAATTTGTCCTGAGGATGAACGGGAAGACGGGGAACCAATGAGAGACTAGCTCTTGGTGTTGGGACAGGCACAGGTCACTCTATTTTCCCATCAGGAAGAAGAATTAACCACAGGCTCAGCCTGCCCCCTGGAACCAGAACAGGGCCTGAAGCCATCCTGCGCTTTTGCGGCCAGCTCCCAAAAAAGCGACTTGTAAAATGGAGCTTCAGGGCACTGCAATTCACAAACCTGCAGAGTTATAAATGATAACTCTCGTCCACAAATATATTGAGGGAAGGCAAAGAAGAGGATTTGAAATCAAGGCAGAATTGCAGGAAACAGATTTCAGGAGGTAGATTCGAATCGCCTTTAAAGCACATGAAAAGCGGCAAAACGTTGACAATGATGCCCTTGGCCAAAAAGGGCGTATGCGTTTTTTCCTGAATATATTCAGGAAAAAACGCATACGCCCTTTTTGGCCAACCAAGCAACCTGGAAAGGCAAATCAGCGCTACAAAGAAGTCTCGCTTCCCATCGGTCAAAAGGGCCATGCTGAAAAAAGTGTCAAAACCAGAAATGCAGGACAGGCCATGGAGAAATGGGAGCCTTGCTACACTGATGGGCGGGATGTAAATTGCCAACAGCCACTCTGGAGAAGTGTACGGTGTGTCCTGAAACATCTAAAAAACACAGCTTAGAGAGCATAGGGCACTTCCACGCATGGGGGGATAAAGTGGGAAAATTGAAAATCAGCAAGACACAAGCACCCCAAAGTTTAGGGCTGCTCTGTTGACAAGGACCTCCACTTCATTCTACCTTAAATATCCCAGGAAAGCGAAAAATGGATAAAAAAGTTGTGGTCCTTATGTACAATGGAATATCACTCAGCCATGAAATCAATGTCATAAGGCTAGTAGCAGCATGATGAGTGGATTTAGGTAAGACGATTCTAAGTGAAATAAGTCACACAGAAAAGGACACTTCTCATAAGGTGTCACTTATAGAGGGAATGTAAAAACCGTTACACTTGAACTGAATTACAAAACAGAACAGAGTCACACATGCAGAAAACACACTATGGCTGCTTAACGGGAAAGGTGAGGTGGGGTGATACATAAAACAAGAGTTTCAAATTAGCTCAGATACCGTTCCATAAACCCAATATGTAACAGACAAGACCTACTCCTTGCTCAGAGAACTGGACTCAACACGCCCGATTCACCGCACAAGAATATATCTGACTAGTAATAATCTTAAAACCTTTGTATTGATATCTCTCTGTTAGTGTGTCAAGTGGGTGTAAAGCGGCATAAACACAGCCCTGAAAAGCAGCTAAACCCCATTATAAAAATAAATTACTTTTAAAAACCCATGAAAAAAAGACAGGGAAAGAGAGAGAAATTCTTACACAATTCGTTCAGGGGCTGTGATGCAACCTGGATTGACCATATCTAGACCCACAGCTGGATGAGACATAAGGGTGGACACTCTTGGGGCTGAGAGGTTTGGTGAGGTTGGGTGAGCAAACGCAGACCCTTTAAAGTAATAGTGCGTGCTACCCATCGCATGGGTCCCAAATCTCCAGGTTCAAGGGCATCTTCCTACATCGAAAACATGCATGAGAAACCCAGAAGATGGTACACCGTGTGATGCGGAAAGGTTTCTAAAACGCACCTCATTTCTCATCTCCTTGTGCTCGGGTTCGCCATTCCAGCCACTTTACTAGCAATCTCCCTACTTGGAGCATCAGCACCTTTAACCTCCTGTTCCGTACAGGTTGCAATTTGTCCTGAGGATGAACGGGAAGACGGGGAACCAATGAGAGACTAGCTCTTGGTGTTGGGACAGGCACAGGTCACTCTATTTTCCCATCAGGAAGAAGAATTAACCACAGGCTCAGCCTGCCCCCTGGAACCAGAACAGGGCCTGAAGCCATCCTGCGCTTTTGCGGCCAGCTCCCAAAAAAGCGACTTGTAAAATGGAGCTTCAGGGCACTGCAATTCACAAACCTGCAGAGTTATAAATGATAACTCTCGTCCACAAATATATTGAGGGAAGGCAAAGAAGAGGATTTGAAATCAAGGCAGAATTGCAGGAAACAGATTTCAGGAGGTAGATTCGAATCGCCTTTAAAGCACATGAAAACCGGCAAAACGTTGACAATGATGCCCTTGGCCAAAAAGGGCGTATGCGTTTTTTCCTGAATATATTCAGGAAAAAACGCATACGCCCTTTTTGGCCAACCAAGCAACCTGGAAAGGCAAATCAGCGCTACAAAGAAGTCTCGCTTCCCATCGGTCAAAAGGGCCATGCTGAAAAAAGTGTCAAAACCAGAAATGCAGGACAGGCCATGGAGAAATGGGAGCCTTGCTACACTGATGGGCGGGATGGAAATTGCCAACAGCCACTCTGGAGAAGTGTACGGTGTGTCCTGAAACATCTAAAAAACACAGCTTAGAGAGCATAGGGCACTTCCACGCATGGGGGGATAACGTGGGAAAATTGAAAATCAGCAAGACACAAGCACCCCAAAGTTTAGGGCTGCTCTGTTGACAAGGACCTCCACTTCATTCTACCTTAAATATCCCAGGAAAGCGAAAAATGGATAAAAAAGTTGTGGTCCTTATGTACAATGGAATATCACTCAGCCATGAAATCAATGTCATAAGGCTAGTAGCAGCATGATGAGTGGATTTAGGTAAGACGATTCTAAGTGAAATAAGTCACACAGAAAAGGACACTTCTCATAAGGTGTCACTTATAGAGGGAATGTAAAAACCGTTACACTTGAACTGAATTACAAAACAGAACAGAGTCACACATGCAGAAAACACACTATGGCTGCTTAACGGGAAAGGTGAGGTGGGGTGATACATAAAACAAGAGTTTCAAATTAGCTCAGATACCGTTCCATAAACCCAATATGTAACAGACAAGACCTACTCCTTGCTCAGAGAACTGGACTCAACACGCCCGATTCACCGCACAAGAATATATCTGACTAGTAATAAGCTTAAAACCTATGTATTGATATCTCTCTGTTAGTGTGTCAAGTGGGTGTAAAGCGGCATAAACACAGCCGTGAAAAGCAGCTAAACCCCATTATAAAAATAAATTACTTTTAAAAACCCATGAAAAAAAGACAGGGAAAGAGAGAGAAATTCTTACACAATTCGTTCAGGGGCTGTGATGCAACGTGGATTGACCATATCTAGACCCACAGCTGGATGAGACATAAGGGTGGACACTCTTGGGGCTGAGAGGTTTGGTGAGGTTGGGTGAGCAAACGCAGACCCTTTAAAGTAATAGTGCGTGCTACCCATCGCATGGGTCCCAAATCTCCAGGTTCAAGGGCATCTTCCTACATCGAAAACATGCATGAGAAACCCAGAAGATGGTACACCGTGTGATGGGGAAAGGTTTCTAAAACGCACCTCATTTCTCATCTCCTTGTGCTCGGGTTCGCCATTCCAGCCACTTTACTAGCAATCTCCCTACTTGGAGCATCAGCACCTTTAACCTCCTGTTCCGTACAGGGTGCAATTTGTCCTGAGGATGAACGGGAAGACGGGGAACCAATGAGAGACTAGCTCTTGGTGTTGGGACAGGCACAGGTCACTCTATTTTCCCATCAGGAAGAAGAATTAACCACAGGCTCAGCCTGCCCCCTGGAACTAGAACAGGGCCTGAAGCCATCCTGCGCTTTTGCGGCCAGCTCCCAAAAAAGCGACTTGTAAAATGGAGCTTCAGGGCACTGCAATTCACAAACCTGCAGAGTTATAAATGATAACTCTCGTCCACAAATATATTGAGGGAAGGCAAGGAAGAGGATTTGAAATCAAGGCAGAATTGCAGGAAACAGATTTCAGGAGGTAGATTCGAATCGCCTTTAAAGCACATGAAAAGCGGCAAAACGTTGACAATGATGCCCTTGGCCAAAAAGGGCGTATGCGTTTTTTCCTGAATATATTCAGGAAAAAACGCATACGCCCTTTTTGGCCAACCAAGCAACCTGGAAAGGCAAATCAGCGCTACAAAGAAGTCTCGCTTCCCATCGGTCAAAAGGGCCATGCTGAAAAAAGTGTCAAAACCAGAAATGCAGGACAGGCCATGGAGAAATGGGAGCCTTGCTACACTGATGGGCGGGATGTAAATTGCCAACAGCCACTCTGGAGAAGTGTACGGTGTGTCCTGAAACATCTAAAAAACACAGCTTAGAGAGCATAGGGCACTTCCACGCATGGGGGGATAAAGTGGGAAAATTGAAAATCAGCAAGACACAAGCACCCCAAAGTTTAGGGCTGCTCTGTTGACAAGGACCTCCACTTCATTCTACCTTAAATATCCCAGGAAAGCGAAAAATGGATAAAAAAGTTGTGGTTCTTATGTACAATGGAATATCACTCAGCCATGAAATCAATGTCATAAGGCTAGTAGCAGCATGATGAGTGGATTTAGGTAAGACGATGCTAAGTGAAATAAGTCACACAGAAAAGGACACTTCTCATAAGGTGTCACTTATAGAGGGAATGTAAAAACCGTTACACTTGAACTGAATTACAAAACAGAACAGAGTCACACATGCAGAAAACACACTATGGCTGCTTAACGGGAAAGGTGAGGTGGGGTGATACATAAAACAAGAGTTTCAAATTAGCTCAGATACCGTTCCATAAACCCAATATGTAACAGACAAGACCTACTCCTTGCTCAGAGAACTGGACTCAACACGCCCGATTCACCGCACAAGAATATATCTGACTAGTAATAATCTTAAAACCTTTGTATTGATATCTCTCTGTTAGTGTGTCAAGTGGGTGTAAAGCGGCATAAACACAGCCGTGAAAAGCAGCTAAACCCCATTATAAAAATAAATTACTTTTAAAAACCCATGAAAAAAAGACAGGGAAAGAGAGAGAAATTCTTACACAATTCGTTCAGGGGCTGTGATGCAACCTGGATTGACCATATCTAGACCCACAGCTGGATGAGACATAATGGTGGACACTCTTGGGGCTGAGAGGTTTGGTGAGGTTGGGTGAGCAAACGCAGACCCTTTAAAGTAATAGTGCGTGCTACCCATCGCATGGGTCCCAAATCTCCAGGTTCAAGGGCATCTTCCTACATCGAAAACATGCATGAGAAACCCAGAAGATGGTACACCGTGTGATGGGGAAAGGTTTCTAAAACGCACCTCATTTCTCATCTCCTTGTGCTCGGGTTCGCCATTCCAGCCACTTTACTAGCAATCTCCCTACTTGGAGCATCAGCACCTTTAACCTCCTGTTCCGTACAGGGTGCAATTTGTCCTGAGGATGAACGGGAAGACGGGGAACCAATGAGAGACTAGCTCTTGGTGTTGGGACAGGCAGAGGTCACTCTATTTTCCCATCAGGAAGAAGAATTAACCACAGGCTCAGCCTGCCCCCGGAACCAGAACAGGGCCTGAAGCCATCCTGCGCTTTTGCGGCCAGCTCCCAAAAAAGTGACTTGTAAAATGGAGCTTCAGGGCACTGCAATTCACAAACCTGCAGAGTTATAAATGATAACTCTCGTCCACAAATATATTGAGGGAAGGCAAAGAAGAGGATTTGAAATCAAGGCAGAATTGCAGGAAACAGATTTCAGGAGGTAGATTCGAATCGCCTTTAAAGCACATGAAAACCGGCAAAACGTTGACAATGATGCCCTTGGCCAAAAAGGGCGTATGCGTTTTTTCCTGAATATATTCAGGAAAAAACGCATACGCCCTTTTTGGCCAACCAAGCAACCTGGAAAGGCAAATCAGCGCTACAAAGAAGTCTCGCTTCCCATCGGTCAAAAGGGCCATGCTGAAAAAAGTGTCAAAACCAGAAATGCAGGACAGGCCATGGAGAAATGGGAGCCTTGCTACACTGATGGGCGGGATGTAAATTGCCAACAGCCACTCTGGAGAAGTGTACGGTGTGTCCTGAAACATCTAAAAAACACAGCTTAGAGAGCATAGGGCACTTCCACGCATGGGGGGATAACGTGGGAAAATTGAAAATCAGCAAGACACAAGCACCCCAAAGTTTAGGGCTGCTCTGTTGACAAGGACCTCCACTTCATTCTACCTTAAATATCCCAGGAAAGCGAAAAATGGATAAAAAAGTTGTGGTCCTTATGTACAATGGAATATCACTCAGCCATGAAATCAATGTCATAAGGCTAGTAGCAGCATGATGAGTGGATTTAGGTAAGACGATTCTAAGTGAAATAAGTCACACAGAAAAGGACACTTCTCATAAGGTGTCACTTATAGAGGGAATGTAAAAACCGTTACACTTGAACTGAATTACAAAACAGAACAGAGTCACACATGCAGAAAACACACTATGGCTGCTTAACGGGAAAGGTGAGGTGGGGTGATACATAAAACAAGAGTTTCAAATTAGCTCAGATACCGTTCCATAAACCCAATATGTAACAGACAAGACCTACTCCTTGCTCAGAGAACTGGACTCGACACGCCCGATTCACCGCACAAGAATATATCTGACTAGTAATAATCTTAAAACCTTTGTATTGATATCTCTCTGTTAGTGTGTCAAGTGGGTGTAAAGCGGCATAAACACAGCCGTGAAAAGCAGCTAAACCCCATTATAAAAATAAATTACTTTTAAAAACCCATGAAAAAAAGACAGGGAAAGAGAGAGAAATTCTTACACAATTCGTTCAGGGGCTGTGATGCAACCTGGATTGACCATATCTAGACCCACAGCTGGATGAGACATAAGGGTGGACACTCTTGGGGCTGAGAGGTTTGGTGAGGTTGGGTGAGCAAACGCAGACCCTTTAAAGTAATAGTGCGTGCTACCCATCGCATGGGTCCCAAATCTCCAGGTTCAAGGGCATCTTCCTACATCGAAAACATGCATGAGAAACCCAGAAGATGGTACACCGTGTGATGGGGAAAGGTTTCTAAAACGCACCTCATTTCTCATCTCCTTGTGCTCGGGTTCGCCATTCCAGCCACTTTACTAGCAATCTCCCTACTTGGAGCATCAGCACCTTTAACCTCCTGTTCCGTACAGGGTGCAATTTGTCCTGAGGATGAACGGGAAGACGGGGAACCAATGAGAGACTAGCTCTTGGTGTTGGGACAGGCACAGGTCACTCTATTTTCCCATCAGGAAGAAGAATTAACCACAGGCTCAGCCTGCCCCCTGGAACCAGAACAGGGCCTGAAGCCATCCTGCGCTTTTGCGGCCAGCTCCCAAAAAAGCGACTTGTAAAATGGAGCTTCAGGGCACTGCAATTCACAAACCTGCAGAGTTATAAATGATAACTCTCGTCCACAAATATATTGAGGGAAGGCAAAGAAGAGGATTTGAAATCAAGGCAGAATTGCAGGAAACAGATTTCAGGAGGTAGATTCGAATCGCCTTTAAAGCACATGAAAAGCGGCAAAACGTTGACAATGATGCCCTTGGCCAAAAAGGGCGTATGCGTTTTTTCCTGAATATATTCAGGAAAAAACGCATACGCCCTTTTTGGCCAACCAAGCAACCTGGAAAGGCAAATCAGCGCTACAAAGAAGTCTCGCTTCCCATCGGTCAAAAGGGCCATGCTGAAAAAAGTGTCAAAACCAGAAATGCAGGACAGGCCATGGAGAAATGGGAGCCTTGCTACACTGATGGGCGGGATGTAAATTGCCAACAGCCACTCTGGAGAAGTGTACGGTGTGTCCTGAAACATCTAAAAAACACAGCTTAGAGAGCATAGGGCACTTCCACGCATGGGGGGATAAAGTGGGAAAATTGAAAATCAGCAAGACACAAGCACCCCAAAGTTTAGGGCTGCTCTGTTGACAAGGACCTCCACTTCATTCTACCTTAAATATCCCAGGAAAGCGAAAAATGGATAAAAAAGTTGTGGTCCTTATGTACAATGGAATATCACTCAGCCATGAAATCAATGTCATAAGGCTAGTAGCAGCATGATGAGTGGATTTAGGTAAGACGATTCTAAGTGAAATAAGTCACACAGAAAAGGACACTTCTCATAAGGTGTCACTTATAGAGGGAATGTAAAAACCGTTACACTTGAACTGAATTACAAAACAGAACAGAGTCACACATGCAGAAAACACACTATGGCTGCTTAACGGGAAAGGTGAGGTGGGGTGATACATAAAACAAGAGTTTCAAATTAGCTCAGATACCGTTCCATAAACCCAATATGTAACAGACAAGACCTACTCCTTGCTCAGAGAACTGGACTCAACACGCCCGATTCACCGCACAAGAATATATCTGACTAGTAATAATCTTAAAACCTTTGTATTGATATCTCTCTGTTAGTGTGTCAAGTGGGTGTAAAGCGGCATAAACACAGCCCTGAAAAGCAGCTAAACCCCATTATAAAAATAAATTACTTTTAAAAACCCATGAAAAAAAGACAGGGAAAGAGAGAGAAATTCTTACACAATTCGTTCAGGGGCTGTGATGCAACCTGGATTGACCATATCTAGACCCACAGCTGGATGAGACATAAGGGTGGACACTCTTGGGGCTGAGAGGTTTGGTGAGGTTGGGTGAGCAAACGCAGACCCTTTAAAGTAATAGTGCGTGCTACCCATCGCATGGGTCCCAAATCTCCAGGTTCAAGGGCATCTTCCTACATCGAAAACATGCATGAGAAACCCAGAAGATGGTACACCGTGTGATGGGGAAAGGTTTCTAAAACGCACCTCATTTCTCATCTCCTTGTGCTCGGGTTCGCCATTCCAGCCACTTTACTAGCAATCTCCCTACTTGGAGCATCAGCACCTTTAACCTCCTGTTCCGTACAGGTTGCAATTTGTCCTGAGGATGAACGGGAAGACGGGGAACCAATGAGAGACTAGCTCTTGGTGTTGGGACAGGCACAGGTCACTCTATTTTCCCATCAGGAAGAAGAATTAACCACAGGCTCAGCCTGCCCCCTGGAACCAGAACAGGGCCTGAAGCCATCCTGCGCTTTTGCGGCCAGCTCCCAAAAAAGCGACTTGTAAAATGGAGCTTCAGGGCACTGCAATTCACAAACCTGCAGAGTTATAAATGATAACTCTCGTCCACAAATATATTGAGGGAAGGCAAAGAAGAGGATTTGAAATCAAGGCAGAATTGCAGGAAACAGATTTCAGGAGGTAGATTCGAATCGCCTTTAAAGCACATGAAAACCGGCAAAACGTTGACAATGATGCCCTTGGCCAAAAAGGGCGTATGCGTTTTTTCCTGAATATATTCAGGAAAAAACGCATACGCCCTTTTTGGCCAACCAAGCAACCTGGAAAGGCAAATCAGCGCTACAAAGAAGTCTCGCTTCCCATCGGTCAAAAGGGCCATGCTGAAAAAAGTGTCAAAACCAGAAATGCAGGACAGGCCATGGAGAAATGGGAGCCTTGCTACACTGATGGGCGGGATGTAAATTGCCAACAGCCACTCTGGAGAAGTGTACGGTGTGTCCTGAAACATCTAAAAAACACAGCTTAGAGAGCATAGGGCACTTCCACGCATGGGGGGATAACGTGGGAAAATTGAAAATCAGCAAGACACAAGCACCCCAAAGTTTAGGGCTGCTCTGTTGACAAGGACCTCCACTTCATTCTACCTTAAATATCCCAGGAAAGCGAAAAATGGATAAAAAAGTTGTGGTCCTTATGTACAATGGAATATCACTCAGCCATGAAATCAATGTCATAAGGCTAGTAGCAGCATGATGAGTGGATTTAGGTAAGACGATTCTAAGTGAAATAAGTCACACAGAAAAGGACACTTCTCATAAGGTGTCACTTATAGAGGGAATGTAAAAACCGTTACACTTGAACTGAATTACAAAACAGAACAGAGTCACACATGCAGAAAACACACTATGGCTGCTTAACGGGAAAGGTGAGGTGGGGTGATACATAAAACAAGAGTTTCAAATTAGCTCAGATACCGTTCCATAAACCCAATATGTAACAGACAAGACCTACTCCTTGCTCAGAGAACTGGACTCAACACGCCCGATTCACCGCACAAGAATATATCTGACTAGTAATAATCTTAAAACCTATGTATTGATATCTCTCTGTTAGTGTGTCAAGTGGGTGTAAAGCGGATTAAACACAGCCGTGAAAAGCAGCTAAACCCCATTATAAAAATAAATTACTTTTAAAAACCCATGAAAAAAAGACAGGGAAAGAGAGAGAAATTCTTACACAATTCGTTCAGGGGCTGTGATGCAACCTGGATTGACCATATCTAGACCCACAGCTGGATGAGACATAAGGGTGGACACTCTTGGGGCTGAGAGGTTTGGTGAGGTTGGGTGAGCAAACGCAGACCCTTTAAAGTAATAGTGCGTGCTACCCATCGCATGGGTCCCAAATCTCCAGGTTCAAGGGCATCTTCCTACATCGAAAACATGCATGAGAAACCCAGAAGATGGTACACCGTGTGATGGGGAAAGGTTTCTAAAACGCACCTCATTTCTCATCTCCTTGTGCTCGGGTTCGCCATTCCAGCCACTTTACTAGCAATCTCCCTACTTGGAGCATCAGCACCTTTAACCTCCTGTTCCGTACAGGTTGCAATTTGTCCTGAGGATGAACGGGAAGACGGGGAACCAATGAGAGACTAGCTCTTGGTGTTGGGACAGGCACAGGTCACTCTATTTTCCCATCAGGAAGAAGAATTAACCACAGGCTCAGCCTGCCCCCTGGAACCAGAACAGGGCCTGAAGCCATCCTGCGCTTTTGCGGCCAGCTCCCAAAAAAGCGACTTGTAAAATGGAGCTTCAGGGCACTGCAATTCACAAACCTGCAGAGTTATAAATGATAACTCTCGTCCACAAATATATTGAGGGAAGGCAAAGAAGAGGATTTGAAATCAAGGCAGAATTGCAGGAAACAGATTTCAGGAGGTAGATTCGAATCGCCTTTAAAGCACATGAAAACCGGCAAAACGTTGACAATGATGCCCTTGGCCAAAAAGGGCGTATGCGTTTTTTCCTGAATATATTCAGGAAAAAACGCATACGCCCTTTTTGGCCAACCAAGCAACCTGGAAAGGCAAATCAGCGCTACAAAGAAGTCTCGCTTCCCATCGGTCAAAAGGGCCATGCTGAAAAAAGTGTCAAAACCAGAAATGCAGGACAGGCCATGGAGAAATGGGAGCCTTGCTACACTGATGGGCGGGATGTAAATTGCCAACAGCCACTCTGGAGAAGTGTACGGTGTGTCCTGAAACATCTAAAAAACACAGCTTAGAGAGCATAGGGCACTTCCACGCATGGGGGGATAACGTGGGAAAATTGAAAATCAGCAAGACACAAGCACCCCAAAGTTTAGGGCTGCTCTGTTGACAAGGACCTCCACTTCATTCTACCTTAAATATCCCAGGAAAGCGAAAAATGGATAAAAAAGTTGTGGTCCTTATGTACAATGGAATATCACTCAGCCATGAAATCAATGTCATAAGGCTAGTAGCAGCATGATGAGTGGATTTAGGTAAGACGATTCTAAGTGAAATAAGTCACACAGAAAAGGACACTTCTCATAAGGTGTCACTTATAGAGGGAATGTAAAAACCGTTACACTTGAACTGAATTACAAAACAGAACAGAGTCACACATGCAGAAAACACACTATGGCTGCTTAACGGGAAAGGTGAGGTGGGGTGATACATAAAACAAGAGTTTCAAATTAGCTCAGATACCGTTCCATAAACCCAATATGTAACAGACAAGACCTACTCCTTGCTCAGAGAACTGGACTCAACACGCCCGATTCACCGCACAAGAATATATCTGACTAGTAATAATCTTAAAACCTATGTATTGATATCTCTCTGTTAGTGTGTCAAGTGGGTGTAAAGCGGATTAAACACAGCCGTGAAAAGCAGCTAAACCCCATTATAAAAATAAATTACTTTTAAAAACCCATGAAAAAAAGACAGGGAAAGAGAGAGAAATTCTTACACAATTCGTTCAGGGGCTGTGATGCAACCTGGATTGACCATATCTAGACCCACAGCTGGATGAGACATAAGGGTGGACACTCTTGGGGCTGAGAGGTTTGGTGAGGTTGGGTGAGCAAACGCAGACCCTTTAAAGTAATAGTGCGTGCTACCCATCGCATGGGTCCCAAATCTCCAGGTTCAAGGGCATCTTCCTACATCGAAAACATGCATGAGAAACCCAGAAGATGGTACACCGTGTGATGGGGAAAGGTTTCTAAAACGCACCTCATTTCTCATCTCCTTGTGCTCGGGTTCGTCATTCCAGCCACTTTACTAGCAATCTCCCTACTTGGAGCATCAGCACCTTTAACCTCCTGTTCCGTACAGGGTGCAATTTGTCCTGAGGATGAACGGGAAGACGGGGAACCAATGAGAGACTAGCTCTTGGTGTTGGGACAGGCAGAGGTCACTCTATTTTCCCATCAGGAAGAAGAATTAACCACAGGCTCAGCCTGCCCCCGGAACCAGAACAGGGCCTGAAGCCATCCTGCGATTTTGCGGCCAGCTCCCAAAAAAGTGACTTGTAAAATGGAGCTTCAGGGCACTGCAATTCACAAACCTGCAGAGTTATAAATGATAACTCTCGTCCACAAATATATTGAGGGAAGGCAAAGAAGAGGATTTGAAATCAAGGCAGAATTGCAGGAAACAGATTTCAGGAGGTAGATTCGAATCGCCTTTAAAGCACATGAAAACCGGCAAAACGTTGACAATGATGCCCTTGGCCAAAAAGGGCGTATGCGTTTTTTCCTGAATATATTCAGGAAAAAACGCATACGCCCTTTTTGGCCAACCAAGCAACCTGGAAAGGCAAATCAGCGCTACAAAGAAGTCTCGCTTCCCATCGGTCAAAAGGGCCATGCTGAAAAAAGTGTCAAAACCAGAAATGCAGGACAGGCCATGGAGAAATGGGAGCCTTGCTACACTGATGGGCGGGATGTAAATTGCCAACAGCCACTCTGGAGAAGTGTACGGTGTGTCCTGAAACATCTAAAAAACACAGCTTAGAGAGCATAGGGCACTTCCACGCATGGGGGGATAACGTGGGAAAATTGAAAATCAGCAAGACACAAGCACCCCAAAGTTTAGGGCTGCTCTGTTGACAAGGACCTCCACTTCATTCTACCTTAAATATCCCAGGAAAGCGAAAAATGGATAAAAAAGTTGTGGTCCTTATGTACAATGGAATATCACTCAGCCATGAAATCAATGTCATAAGGCTAGTAGCAGCATGATGAGTGGATTTAGGTAAGACGATTCTAAGTGAAATAAGTCACACAGAAAAGGACACTTCTCATAAGGTGTCACTTATAGAGGGAATGTAAAAACCGTTACACTTGAACTGAATTACAAAACAGAACAGAGTCACACATGCAGAAAACACACTATGGCTGCTTAACGGGAAAGGTGAGGTGGGGTGATACATAAAACAAGAGTTTCAAATTAGCTCAGATACCGTTCCATAAACCCAATATGTAACAGACAAGACCTACTCCTTGCTCAGAGAACTGGACTCAACACGCCCGATTCACCGCACAAGAATATATCTGACTAGTAATAATCTTAAAACATATATTGATATCTCTCTGTTAGTGTGTCAAGTGGGTGTAAAGCGGATTAAACACAGCCGTGAAAAGCAGCTAAACCCCATTATAAAAATAAATTACTTTTAAAAACCCATGAAAAAAAGACAGGGAAAGAGAGAGAAATTCTTACACAATTCGTTCAGGGGCTGTGATGCAACCTGGATTGACCATATCTAGACCCACAGCTGGATGAGACATAAGGGTGGACACTCTTGGGGCTGAGAGGTTTGGTGAGGTTGGGTGAGCAAACGCAGACCCTTTAAAGTAATAGTGCGTGCTACCCATCGCATGGGTCCCAAATCTCCAGGTTCAAGGGCATCTTCCTACATCGAAAACATGCATGAGAAACCCAGAAGATGGTACACCGTGTGATGGGGAAAGGTTTCTAAAACGCACCTCATTTCTCATCTCCTTGTGCTCGGGTTCGCCATTCCAGCCACTTTACTAGCAATCTCCCTACTTGGAGCATCAGCACCTTTAACCTCCTGTTCCGTACAGGTTGCAATTTGTCCTGAGGATGAACGGGAAGACGGGGAACCAATGAGAGACTAGCTCTTGGTGTTGGGACAGGCACAGGTCACTCTATTTTCCCATCAGGAAGAAGAATTAACCACAGGCTCAGCCTGCCCCCTGGAACCAGAACAGGGCCTGAAGCCATCCTGCGCTTTTGCGGCCAGCTCCCAAAAAAGCGACTTGTAAAATGGAGCTTCAGGGCACTGCAATTCACAAACCTGCAGAGTTATAAATGATAACTCTCGTCCACAAATATATTGAGGGAAGGCAAAGAAGAGGATTTGAAATCAAGGCAGAATTGCAGGAAACAGATTTCAGGAGGTAGATTCGAATCGCCTTTAAAGCACATGAAAACCGGCAAAACGTTGACAATGATGCCCTTGGCCAAAAAGGGCGTATGCGTTTTTTCCTGAATATATTCAGGAAAAAACGCATACGCCCTTTTTGGCCAACCAAGCAACCTGGAAAGGCAAATCAGCGCTACAAAGAAGTCTCGCTTCCCATCGGTCAAAAGGGCCATGCTGAAAAAAGTGTCAAAACCAGAAATGCAGGACAGGCCATGGAGAAATGGGAGCCTTGCTACACTGATGGGCGGGATGTAAATTGCCAACAGCCACTCTGGAGAAGTGTACGGTGTGTCCTGAAACATCTAAAAAACACAGCTTAGAGAGCATAGGGCACTTCCACGCATGGGGGGATAACGTGGGAAAATTGAAAATCAGCAAGACACAAGCACCCCAAAGTTTAGGGCTGCTCTGTTGACAAGGACCTCCACTTCATTCTACCTTAAATATCCCAGGAAAGCGAAAAATGGATAAAAAAGTTGTGGTCCTTATGTACAATGGAATATCACTCAGCCATGAAATCAATGTCATAAGGCTAGTAGCAGCATGATGAGTGGATTTAGGTAAGACGATTCTAAGTGAAATAAGTCACACAGAAAAGGACACTTCTCATAAGGTGTCACTTATAGAGGGAATGTAAAAACCGTTACACTTGAACTGAATTACAAAACAGAACAGAGTCACACATGCAGAAAACACACTATGGCTGCTTAACGGGAAAGGTGAGGTGGGGTGATACATAAAACAAGAGTTTCAAATTAGCTCAGATACCGTTCCATAAACCCAATATGTAACAGACAAGACCTAATCCTTGCTCAGAGAACTAGACTCAACACGCCCGATTCACCGCACAAGAATATATCTGACTAGTAATAATCTTAAAACCTATGTATTGATATCTCTCTGTTAGTGTGTCAAGTGGGTGTAAAGCGGATTAAACACAGCCGTGAAAAGCAGCTAAACCCCATTATAAAAATAAATTACTTTTAAAAACCCATGAAAAAAAGACAGGGAAAGAGAGAGAAATTCTTACACAATTCGTTCAGGGGCTGTGATGCAACCTGGATTGACCATATCTAGACCCACAGCTGGATGAGACATAAGGGTGGACACTCTTGGGGCTGAGAGGTTTGGTGAGGTTGGGTGAGCAAACGCAGACCCTTTAAAGTAATAGTGCGTGCTACCCATCGCATGGGTCCCAAATCTCCAGGTTCAAGGGCATCTTCCTACATCGAAAACATGCATGAGAAACCCAGAAGATGGTACACCGTGTGATGGGGAAAGGTTTCTAAAACGCACCTCATTTCTCATCTCCTTGTGCTCGGGTTCGCCATTCCAGCCACTTTACTAGCAATCTCCCTACTTGGAGCATCAGCACCTTTAACCTCCTGTTCCGTACAGGGTGCAATTTGTCCTGAGGATGAACGGGAAGACGGGGAACCAATGAGAGACTAGCTCTTGGTGTTGGGACAGGCAGAGGTCACTCTATTTTCCCATCAGGAAGAAGAATTAACCACAGGCTCAGCCTGCCCCCGGAACCAGAACAGGGCCTGAAGCCATCCTGCGATTTTGCGGCCAGCTCCCAAAAAAGTGACTTGTAAAATGGAGCTTCAGGGCACTGCAATTCACAAACCTGCAGAGTTATAAATGATAACTCTCGTCCACAAATATATTGAGGGAAGGCAAAGAAGAGGATTTGAAATCAAGGCAGAATTGCAGGAAACAGATTTCAGGAGGTAGATTCGAATCGCCTTTAAAGCACATGAAAACCGGCAAAACGTTGACAATGATGCCCTTGGCCAAAAAGGGCGTATGCGTTTTTTCCTGAATATATTCAGGAAAAAACGCATACGCCCTTTTTGGCCAACCAAGCAACCTGGAAAGGCAAATCAGCGCTACAAAGAAGTCTCGCTTCCCATCGGTCAAAAGGGCCATGCTGAAAAAAGTGTCAAAACCAGAAATGCAGGACAGGCCATGGAGAAATGGGAGCCTTGCTACACTGATGGGCGGGATGTAAATTGCCAACAGCCACTCTGGAGAAGTGTACGGTGTGTCCTGAAACATCTAAAAAACACAGCTTAGAGAGCATAGGGCACTTCCACGCATGGGGGGATAACGTGGGAAAATTGAAAATCAGCAAGACACAAGCACCCCAAAGTTTAGGGCTGCTCTGTTGACAAGGACCTCCACTTCATTCTACCTTAAATATCCCAGGAAAGCGAAAAATGGATAAAAAAGTTGTGGTCCTTATGTACAATGGAATATCACTCAGCCATGAAATCAATGTCATAAGGCTAGTAGCAGCATGATGAGTGGATTTAGGTAAGACGATTCTAAGTGAAATAAGTCACACAGAAAAGGACACTTCTCATAAGGTGTCACTTATAGAGGGAATGTAAAAACCGTTACACTTGAACTGAATTACAAAACAGAACAGAGTCACACATGCAGAAAACACACTATGGCTGCTTAACGGGAAAGGTGAGGTGGGGTGATACATAAAACAAGAGTTTCAAATTAGCTCAGATACCGTTCCATAAACCCAATATGTAACAGACAAGACCTACTCCTTGCTCAGAGAACTGGACTCAACACGCCCGATTCACCGCACAAGAATATATCTGACTAGTAATAATCTTAAAACATATATTGATATCTCTCTGTTAGTGTGTCAAGTGGGTGTAAAGCGGATTAAACACAGCCGTGAAAAGCAGCTAAACCCCATTATAAAAATAAATTACTTTTAAAAACCCATGAAAAAAAGACAGGGAAAGAGAGAGAAATTCTTACACAATTCGTTCAGGGGCTGTGATGCAACCTGGATTGACCATATCTAGACCCACAGCTGGATGAGACATAAGGGTGGACACTCTTGGGGCTGAGAGGTTTGGTGAGGTTGGGTGAGCAAACGCAGACCCTTTAAAGTAATACTGCGTGCTACCCATCGCATGGGTCCCAAATCTCCAGGTTCAAGGGCATCTTCCTACATCGAAAACATGCATGAGAAACCCAGAAGATGGTACACCGTGTGATGGGGAAAGGTTTCTAAAACGCACCTCATTTCTCATCTCCTTGTGCTCGGGTTCGCCATTCCAGCCACTTTACTAGCAATCTCCCTACTTGGAGCATCAGCACCTTTAACCTCCTGTTCCGTACAGGGTGCAATTTGTCCTGAGGATGAACGGGAAGACGGGGAACCAATGAGAGACTAGCTCTTGGTGTTGGGACAGGCAGAGGTCACTCTATTTTCCCATCAGGAAGAAGAATTAACCACAGGCTCAGCCTGCCCCCGGAACCAGAACAGGGCCTGAAGCCATCCTGCGATTTTGCGGCCAGCTCCCAAAAAAGTGACTTGTAAAATGGAGCTTCAGGGCACTGCAATTCACAAACCTGCAGAGTTATAAATGATAACTCTCGTCCACAAATATATTGAGGGAAGGCAAAGAAGAGGATTTGAAATCAAGGCAGAATTGCAGGAAACAGATTTCAGGAGGTAGATTCGAATCGCCTTTAAAGCACATGAAAACCGGCAAAACGTTGACAATGATGCCCTTGGCCAAAAAGGGCGTATGCGTTTTTTCCTGAATATATTCAGGAAAAAACGCATACGCCCTTTTTGGCCAACCAAGCAACCTGGAAAGGCAAATCAGCGCTACAAAGAAGTCTCGCTTCCCATCGGTCAAAAGGGCCATGCTGAAAAAAGTGTCAAAACCAGAAATGCAGGACAGGCCATGGAGAAATGGGAGCCTTGCTACACTGATGGGCGGGATGTAAATTGCCAACAGCCACTCTGGAGAAGTGTACGGTGTGTCCTGAAACATCTAAAAAACACAGCTTAGAGAGCATAGGGCACTTCCACGCATGGGGGGATAACGTGGGAAAATTGAAAATCAGCAAGACACAAGCACCCCAAAGTTTAGGGCTGCTCTGTTGACAAGGACCTCCACTTCATTCTACCTTAAATATCCCAGGAAAGCGAAAAATGGATAAAAAAGTTGTGGTCCTTATGTACAATGGAATATCACTCAGCCATGAAATCAATGTCATAAGGCTAGTAGCAGCATGATGAGTGGATTTAGGTAAGACGATTCTAAGTGAAATAAGTCACACAGAAAAGGACACTTCTCATAAGGTGTCACTTATAGAGGGAATGTAAAAACCGTTACACTTGAACTGAATTACAAAACAGAACAGAGTCACACATGCAGAAAACACACTATGGCTGCTTAACGGGAAAGGTGAGGTGGGGTGATACATAAAACAAGAGTTTCAAATTAGCTCAGATACCGTTCCATAAACCCAATATGTAACAGACAAGACCTACTCCTTGCTCAGAGAACTGGACTCAACACGCCCGATTCACCGCACAAGAATATATCTGACTAGTAATAATCTTAAAACATATATTGATATCTCTCTGTTAGTGTGTCAAGTGGGTGTAAAGCGGATTAAACACAGCCGTGAAAAGCAGCTAAACCCCATTATAAAAATAAATTACTTTTAAAAACCCATGAAAAAAAGACAGGGAAAGAGAGAGAAATTCTTACACAATTCGTTCAGGGGCTGTGATGCAACCTGGATTGACCATATCTAGACCCACAGCTGGATGAGACATAAGGGTGGACACTCTTGGGGCTGAGAGGTTTGGTGAGGTTGGGTGAGCAAACGCAGACCCTTTAAAGTAATAGTGCGTGCTACCCATCGCATGGGTCCCAAATCTCCAGGTTCAAGGGCATCTTCCTACATCGAAAACATGCATGAGAAACCCAGAAGATGGTACACCGTGTGATGGGGAAAGGTTTCTAAAACGCACCTCATTTCTCATCTCCTTGTGCTCGGGTTCGCCATTCCAGCCACTTTACTAGCAATCTCCCTACTTGGAGCATCAGCACCTTTAACCTCCTGTTCCGTACAGGTTGCAATTTGTCCTGAGGATGAACGGGAAGACGGGGAACCAATGAGAGACTAGCTCTTGGTGTTGGGACAGGCACAGGTCACTCTATTTTCCCATCAGGAAGAAGAATTAACCACAGGCTCAGCCTGCCCCCTGGAACCAGAACAGGGCCTGAAGCCATCCTGCGCTTTTGCGGCCAGCTCCCAAAAAAGCGACTTGTAAAATGGAGCTTCAGGGCACTGCAATTCACAAACCTGCAGAGTTATAAATGATAACTCTCGTCCACAAATATATTGAGGGAAGGCAAAGAAGAGGATTTGAAATCAAGGCAGAATTGCAGGAAACAGATTTCAGGAGGTAGATTCGAATCGCCTTTAAAGCACATGAAAAGCGGCAAAACGTTGACAATGATGCCCTTGGCCAAAAAGGGCGTATGCGTTTTTTCCTGAATATATTCAGGAAAAAACGCATACGCCCTTTTTGGCCAACCAAGCAACCTGGAAAGGCAAATCAGCGCTACAAAGAAGTCTCGCTTCCCATCGGTCAAAAGGGCCATGCTGAAAAAAGTGTCAAAACCAGAAATGCAGGACAGGCCATGGAGAAATGGGAGCCTTGCTACACTGATGGGCGGGATGTAAATTGCCAACAGCCACTCTGGAGAAGTGTACGGTGTGTCCTGAAACATCTAAAAAACACAGCTTAGAGAGCATAGGGCACTTCCACGCATGGGGGGATAAAGTGGGAAAATTGAAAATCAGCAAGACACAAGCACCCCAAAGTTTAGGGCTGCTCTGTTGACAAGGACCTCCACTTCATTCTACCTTAAATATCCCAGGAAAGCGAAAAATGGATAAAAAAGTTGTGGTCCTTATGTACAATGGAATATCACTCAGCCATGAAATCAATGTCATAAGGCTAGTAGCAGCATGATGAGTGGATTTAGGTAAGACGATTCTAAGTGAAATAAGTCACACAGAAAAGGACACTTCTCATAAGGTGTCACTTATAGAGGGAATGTAAAAACCGTTACACTTGAACTGAATTACAAAACAGAACAGAGTCACACATGCAGAAAACACACTATGGCTGCTTAACGGGAAAGGTGAGGTGGGGTGATACATAAAACAAGAGTTTCAAATTAGCTCAGATACCGTTCCATAAACCCAATATGTAACAGACAAGACCTACTCCTTGCTCAGAGAACTGGACTCAACACGCCCGATTCACCGCACAAGAATATATCTGACTAGTAATAATCTTAAAACCTATGTATTGATATCTCTCTGTTAGTGTGTCAAGTGGGTGTAAAGCGGCATAAACACAGCCGTGAAAAGCAGCTAAACCCCATTATAAAAATAAATTACTTTTAAAAACCCATGAAAAAAAGACAGGGAAAGAGAGAGAAATTCTTACACAATTCGTTCAGGGGCTGTGATGCAACCTGGATTGACCATATCTAGACCCACAGCTGGATGAGACATAATGGTGGACACTCTTGGGGCTGAGAGGTTTGGTGAGGTTGGGTGAGCAAACGCAGACCCTTTAAAGTAATAGTGCGTGCTACCCATCGCATGGGTCCCAAATCTCCAGGTTCAAGGGCATCTTCCTACATCGAAAACATGCATGAGAAACCCAGAAGATGGTACACCGTGTGATGGGGAAAGGTTTCTAAAACGAACCTCATTTCTCATCTCCTTGTGCTCGGGTTCGCCATTCCAGCCACTTTACTAGCAATCTCCCTACTTGGAGCATGAGCACCTTTAACCTCCTGTTCCGTACAGGGTGCAATTTGTCCTGAGGATGAACAGGAAGACGGGGAACCAATGAGAGACTAGCTCTTGGTGTTGGGACAGGCAGAGGTCACTCTATTTTCCCATCAGGAAGAAGAATTAACCACAGGCTCAGACTGCCCCCGGAACCAGAACAGGGCCTGAAGCCATCCTGCGCTTTTGCGGCCAGCTCCCAAAAAAGTGACTTGTAAAATGGAGCTTCAGGGCACTGCAATTCACAAACCTGCAGAGTTATAAATGATAACTCTCGTCCACAAATATATTGAGGGAAGGCAAAGAAGAGGATTTGAAATCAAGGCAGAATTGCAGGAAACAGATTTCAGGAGGTAGATTCGAATCGCCTTTAAAGCACATGAAAACCGGCAAAACGTTGACAATGATGCCCTTGGCCAAAAAGGGCGTATGCGTTTTTTCCTGAATATATTCAGGAAAAAACGCATACGCCCTTTTTGGCCAACCAAGCAACCTGGAAAGGCAAATCAGCGCTACAAAGAAGTCTCGCTTCCCATCGGTCAAAAGGGCCATGCTGAAAAAAGTGTCAAAACCAGAAATGCAGGACAGGCCATGGAGAAATGGGAGCCTTGCTACACTGATGGGCGGGATGTAAATTGCCAACAGCCACTCTGGAGAAGTGTACGGTGTGTCCTGAAACATCTAAAAAACACAGCTTAGAGAGCATAGGGCACTTCCACGCATGGGGGGATAACGTGGGAAAATTGAAAATCAGCAAGACACAAGCACCCCAAAGTTTAGGGCTGCTCTGTTGACAAGGACCTCCACTTCATTCTACCTTAAATATCCCAGGAAAGCGAAAAATGGATAAAAAAGTTGTGGTCCTTATGTACAATGGAATATCACTCAGCCATGAAATCAATGTCATAAGGCTAGTAGCAGCATGATGAGTGGATTTAGGTAAGACGATTCTAAGTGAAATAAGTCACACAGAAAAGGACACTTCTCATAAGGTGTCACTTATAGAGGGAATGTAAAAACCGTTACACTTGAACTGAATTACAAAACAGAACAGAGTCACACATGCAGAAAACACACTATGGCTGCTTAACGGGAAAGGTGAGGTGGGGTGATACATAAAACAAGAGTTTCAAATTAGCTCAGATACCGTTCCATAAACCCAATATGTAACAGACAAGACCTACTCCTTGCTCAGAGAACTGGACTCGACACGCCCGATTCACCGCACAAGAATATATCTGACTAGTAATAATCTTAAAACCTATGTATTGATATCTCTCTGTTAGTGTGTCAAGTGGGTGTAAAGCGGCATAAACACAGCCGTGAAAAGCAGCTAAACCCCATTATAAAAATAAATTACTTTTAAAAACCCATGAAAAAAAGACAGGGAAAGAGAGAGAAATTCTTACACAATTCGTTCAGGGGCTGTGATGCAACCTGGATTGACCATATCTAGACCCACAGCTGGATGAGACATAAGGGTGGACACTCTTGGGGCTGAGAGGTTTGGTGAGGTTGGGTGAGCAAACGCAGACCCTTTAAAGTAATAGTGCGTGCTACCCATCGCATGGGTCCCAAATCTCCAGGTTCAAGGGCATCTTCCTACATCGAAAACATGCATGAGAAACCCAGAAGATGGTACACCGTGTGATGGGGAAAGGTTTCTAAAACGCACCTCATTTCTCATCTCCTTGTGCTCGGGTTCGCCATTCCAGCCACTTTACTAGCAATCTCCCTACTTGGAGCATCAGCACCTTTAACCTCCTGTTCCGTACAGGTTGCAATTTGTCCTGAGGATGAACGGGAAGACGGGGAACCAATGAGAGACTAGCTCTTGGTGTTGGGACAGGCACAGGTCACTCTATTTTCCCATCAGGAAGAAGAATTAACCACAGGCTCAGCCTGCCCCCTGGAACCAGAACAGGGCCTGAAGCCATCCTGCGCTTTTGCGGCCAGCTCCCAAAAAAGCGACTTGTAAAATGGAGCTTCAGGGCACTGCAATTCACAAACCTGCAGAGTTATAAATGATAACTCTCGTCCACAAATATATTGAGGGAAGGCAAAGAAGAGGATTTGAAATCAAGGCAGAATTGCAGGAAACAGATTTCAGGAGGTAGATTCGAATCGCCTTTAAAGCACATGAAAAGCGGCAAAACGTTGACAATGATGCCCTTGGCCAAAAAGGGCGTATGCGTTTTTTCCTGAATATATTCAGGAAAAAACGCATACGCCCTTTTTGGCCAACCAAGCAACCTGGAAAGGCAAATCAGCGCTACAAAGAAGTCTCGCTTCCCATCGGTCAAAAGGGCCATGCTGAAAAAAGTGTCAAAACCAGAAATGCAGGACAGGCCATGGAGAAATGGGAGCCTTGCTACACTGATGGGCGGGATGTAAATTGCCAACAGCCACTCTGGAGAAGTGTACGGTGTGTCCTGAAACATCTAAAAAACACAGCTTAGAGAGCATAGGGCACTTCCACGCATGGGGGGATAAAGTGGGAAAATTGAAAATCAGCAAGACACAAGCACCCCAAAGTTTAGGGCTGCTCTGTTGACAAGGACCTCCACTTCATTCTACCTTAAATATCCCAGGAAAGCGAAAAATGGATAAAAAAGTTGTGGTCCTTATGTACAATGGAATATCACTCAGCCATGAAATCAATGTCATAAGGCTAGTAGCAGCATGATGAGTGGATTTAGGTAAGACGATTCTAAGTGAAATAAGTCACACAGAAAAGGACACTTCTCATAAGGTGTCACTTATAGAGGGAATGTAAAAACCGTTACACTTGAACTGAATTACAAAACAGAACAGAGTCACACATGCAGAAAACACACTATGGCTGCTTAACGGGAAAGGTGAGGTGGGGTGATACATAAAACAAGAGTTTCAAATTAGCTCAGATACCGTTCCATAAACCCAATATGTAACAGACAAGACCTACTCCTTGCTCAGAGAACTGGACTCAACACGCCCGATTCACCGCACAAGAATATATCTGACTAGTAATAATCTTAAAACCTATGTATTGATATCTCTCTGTTAGTGTGTCAAGTGGGTGTAAAGCGGCATAAACACAGCCGTGAAAAGCAGCTAAACCCCATTATAAAAATAAATTACTTTTAAAAACCCATGAAACAAAGACAGGGAAAGAGAGAGAAATTCTTACACAATTCGTTCAGGGGCTGTGATGCAACCTGGATTGACCATATCTAGACCCACAGCTGGATGAGACATAAGGGTGGACACTCTTGGGGCTGAGAGGTTTGGTGAGGTTGGGTGAGCAAACGCAGACCCTTTAAAGTAATACTGCGTGCTACCCATCGCATGGGTCCCAAATCTCCAGGTTCAAGGGCATCTTCCTACATCGAAAACATGCATGAGAAACCCAGAAGATGGTACACCGTGTGATGGGGAAAGGTTTCTAAAACGCACCTCATTTCTCATCTCCTTGTGCTCGGGTTCGCCATTCCAGCCACTTTACTAGCAATCTCCCTACTTGGAGCATCAGCACCTTTAACCTCCTGTTCCGTACAGGTTGCAATTTGTCCTGAGGATGAACGGGAAGACGGGGAACCAATGAGAGACTAGCTCTTGGTGTTGGGACAGGCACAGGTCACTCTATTTTCCCATCAGGAAGAAGAATTAACCACAGGCTCAGCCTGCCCCCTGGAACCAGAACAGGGCCTGAAGCCATCCTGCGCTTTTGCGGCCAGCTCCCAAAAAAGCGACTTGTAAAATGGAGCTTCAGGGCACTGCAATTCACAAACCTGCAGAGTTATAAATGATAACTCTCGTCCACAAATATATTGAGGGAAGGCAAAGAAGAGGATTTGAAATCAAGGCAGAATTGCAGGAAACAGATTTCAGGAGGTAGATTCGAATCGCCTTTAAAGCACATGAAAAGCGGCAAAACGTTGACAATGATGCCCTTGGCCAAAAAGGGCGTATGCGTTTTTTCCTGAATATATTCAGGAAAAAACGCATACGCCCTTTTTGGCCAACCAAGCAACCTGGAAAGGCAAATCAGCGCTACAAAGAAGTCTCGCTTCCCATCGGTCAAAAGGGCCATGCTGAAAAAAGTGTCAAAACCAGAAATGCAGGACAGGCCATGGAGAAATGGGAGCCTTGCTACACTGATGGGCGGGATGTAAATTGCCAACAGCCACTCTGGAGAAGTGTACGGTGTGTCCTGAAACATCTAAAAAACACAGCTTAGAGAGCATAGGGCACTTCCACGCATGGGGGGATAAAGTGGGAAAATTGAAAATCAGCAAGACACAAGCACCCCAAAGTTTAGGGCTGCTCTGTTGACAAGGACCTCCACTTCATTCTACCTTAAATATCCCAGGAAAGCGAAAAATGGATAAAAAAGTTGTGGTCCTTATGTACAATGGAATATCACTCAGCCATGAAATCAATGTCATAAGGCTAGTAGCAGCATGATGAGTGGATTTAGGTAAGACGATTCTAAGTGAAATAAGTCACACAGAAAAGGACACTTCTCATAAGGTGTCACTTATAGAGGGAATGTAAAAACCGTTACACTTGAACTGAATTACAAAACAGAACAGAGTCACACATGCAGAAAACACACTATGGCTGCTTAACGGGAAAGGTGAGGTGGGGTGATACATAAAACAAGAGTTTCAAATTAGCTCAGATACCGTTCCATAAACCCAATATGTAACAGACAAGACCTACTCCTTGCTCAGAGAACTGGACTCAACACGCCCGATTCACCGCACAAGAATATATCTGACTAGTAATAATCTTAAAACCTATGTATTGATATCTCTCTGTTAGTGTGTCAAGTGGGTGTAAAGCGGCATAAACACAGCCGTGAAAAGCAGCTAAACCCCATTATAAAAATAAATTACTTTTAAAAACCCATGAAAAAAAGACAGGGAAAGAGAGAGAAATTCTTACACAATTCGTTCAGGGGCTGTGATGCAACCTGGATTGACCATATCTAGACCCACAGCTGGATGAGACATAATGGTGGACACTCTTGGGGCTGAGAGGTTTGGTGAGGTTGGGTGAGCAAACGCAGACCCTTTAAAGTAATAGTGCGTGCTACCCATCGCATGGGTCCCAAATCTCCAGGTTCAAGGGCATCTTCCTACATCGAAAACATGCATGAGAAACCCAGAAGATGGTACACCGTGTGATGGGGAAAGGTTTCTAAAACGCACCTCATTTCTCATCTCCTTGTGCTCGGGTTCGCCATTCCAGCCACTTTACTAGCAATCTCCCTACTTGGAGCATCAGCACCTTTAACCTCCTGTTCCGTACAGGGTGCAATTTGTCCTGAGGATGAACAGGAAGACGGGGAACCAATGAGAGACTAGCTCTTGGTGTTGGGACAGGCAGAGGTCACTCTATTTTCCCATCAGGAAGAAGAATTAACCACAGGCTCAGCCTGCCCCCGGAACCAGAACAGGGCCTGAAGCCATCCTGCGCTTTTGCGGCCAGCTCCCAAAAAAGTGACTTGTAAAATGGAGCTTCAGGGCACTGCAATTCACAAACCTGCAGAGTTATAAATGATAACTCTCGTCCACAAATATATTGAGGGAAGGCAAAGAAGAGGATTTGAAATCAAGGCAGAATTGCAGGAAACAGATTTCAGGAGGTAGATTCGAATCGCCTTTAAAGCACATGAAAACCGGCAAAACGTTGACAATGATGCCCTTGGCCAAAAAGGGCGTATGCGTTTTTTCCTGAATATATTCAGGAAAAAACGCATACGCCCTTTTTGGCCAACCAAGCAACCTGGAAAGGCAAATCAGCGCTACAAAGAAGTCTCGCTTCCCATCGGTCAAAAGGGCCATGCTGAAAAAAGTGTCAAAACCAGAAATGCAGGACAGGCCATGGAGAAATGGGAGCCTTGCTACACTGATGGGCGGGATGTAAATTGCCAACAGCCACTCTGGAGAAGTGTACGGTGTGTCCTGAAACATCTAAAAAACACAGCTTAGAGAGCATAGGGCACTTCCACGCATGGGGGGATAACGTGGGAAAATTGAAAATCAGCAAGACACAAGCACCCCAAAGTTTAGGGCTGCTCTGTTGACAAGGACCTCCACTTCATTCTACCTTAAATATCCCAGGAAAGCGAAAAATGGATAAAAAAGTTGTGGTCCTTATGTACAATGGAATATCACTCAGCCATGAAATCAATGTCATAAGGCTAGTAGCAGCATGATGAGTGGATTTAGGTAAGACGATTCTAAGTGAAATAAGTCACACAGAAAAGGACACTTCTCATAAGGTGTCACTTATAGAGGGAATGTAAAAACCGTTACACTTGAACTGAATTACAAAACAGAACAGATTCACACATGCAGAAAACACACTATGGCTGCTTAACGGGAAAGGTGAGGTGGGGTGATACATAAAACAAGAGTTTCAAATTAGCTCAGATACCGTTCCATAAACCCAATATGTAACAGACAAGACCTACTCCTTGCTCAGAGAACTGGACTCGACACGCCCGATTCACCGCACAAGAATATATCTGACTAGTAATAATCTTAAAACCTATGTATTGATATCTCTCTGTTAGTGTGTCAAGTGGGTGTAAAGCGGCATAAACACAGCCGTGAAAAGCAGCTAAACCCCATTATAAAAATAAATTACTTTTAAAAACCCATGAAAAAAAGACAGGGAAAGAGAGAGAAATTCTTACACAATTCGTTCAGGGGCTGTGATGCAACCTGGATTGACCATATCTAGACCCACAGCTGGATGAGACATAAGGGTGGACACTCTTGGGGCTGAGAGGTTTGGTGAGGTTGGGTGAGCAAACGCAGACCCTTTAAAGTAATAGTGCGTGCTACCCATCGCATGGGTCCCAAATCTCCAGGTTCAAGGGCATCTTCCTACATCGAAAACATGCATGAGAAACCCAGAAGATGGTACACCGTGTGATGGGGAAAGGTTTCTAAAACGCACCTCATTTCTCATCTCCTTGTGCTCGGGTTGGCCATTCCAGCCACTTTACTAGCAATCTCCCTACTTGGAGCATCAGCACCTTTAACCTCCTGTTCCGTACAGGTTGCAATTTGTCCTGAGGATGAACGGGAAGACGGGGAACCAATGAGAGACTAGCTCTTGGTGTTGGGACAGGCACAGGTCACTCTATTTTCCCATCAGGAAGAAGAATTAACCACAGGCTCAGCCTGCCCCCTGGAACCAGAACAGGGCCTGAAGCCATCCTGCGCTTTTGCGGCCAGCTCCCAAAAAAGCGACTTGTAAAATGGAGCTTCAGGGCACTGCAATTCACAAACCTGCAGAGTTATAAATGATAACTCTCGTCCACAAATATATTGAGGGAAGGCAAAGAAGAGGATTTGAAATCAAGGCAGAATTGCAGGAAACAGATTTCAGGAGGTAGATTCGAATCGCCTTTAAAGCACATGAAAAGCGGCAAAACGTTGACAATGATGCCCTTGGCCAAAAAGGGCGTATGCGTTTTTTCCTGAATATATTCAGGAAAAAACGCATACGCCCTTTTTGGCCAACCAAGCAACCTGGAAAGGCAAATCAGCGCTACAAAGAAGTCTCGCTTCCCATCGGTCAAAAGGGCCATGCTGAAAAAAGTGTCAAAACCAGAAATGCAGGACAGGCCATGGAGAAATGGGAGCCTTGCTACACTGATGGGCGGGATGTAAATTGCCAACAGCCACTCTGGAGAAGTGTACGGTGTGTCCTGAAACATCTAAAAAACACAGCTTAGAGAGCATAGGGCACTTCCACGCATGGGGGGATAAAGTGGGAAAATTGAAAATCAGCAAGACACAAGCACCCCAAAGTTTAGGGCTGCTCTGTTGACAAGGACCTCCACTTCATTCTACCTTAAATATCCCAGGAAAGCGAAAAATGGATAAAAAAGTTGTGGTCCTTATGTACAATGGAATATCACTCAGCCATGAAATCAATGTCATAAGGCTAGTAGCAGCATGATGAGTGGATTTAGGTAAGACGATTCTAAGTGAAATAAGTCACACAGAAAAGGACACTTCTCATAAGGTGTCACTTATAGAGGGAATGTAAAAACCGTTACACTTGAACTGAATTACAAAACAGAACAGAGTCACACATGCAGAAAACACACTATGGCTGCTTAACGGGAAAGGTGAGGTGGGGTGATACATAAAACAAGAGTTTCAAATTAGCTCAGATACCGTTCCATAAACCCAATATGTAACAGACAAGACCTACTCCTTGCTCAGAGAACTGGACTCAACACGCCCGATTCACCGCACAAGAATATATCTGACTAGTAATAATCTTAAAACCTATGTATTGATATCTCTCTGTTAGTGTGTCAAGTGGGTGTAAAGCGGCATAAACACAGCCGTGAAAAGCAGCTAAACCCCATTATAAAAATAAATTACTTTTAAAAACCCATGAAACAAAGACAGGGAAAGAGAGAGAAATTCTTACACAATTCGTTCAGGGGCTGTGATGCAACCTGGATTGACCATATCTAGACCCACAGCTGGATGAGACATAAGGGTGGACACTCTTGGGGCTGAGAGGTTTGGTGAGGTTGGGTGAGCAAACGCAGACCCTTTAAAGTAATACTGCGTGCTACCCATCGCATGGGTCCCAAATCTCCAGGTTCAAGGGCATCTTCCTACATCGAAAACATGCATGAGAAACCCAGAAGATGGTACACCGTGTGATGGGGAAAGGTTTCTAAAACGCACCTCATTTCTCATCTCCTTGTGCTCGGGTTCGCCATTCCAGCCACTTTACTAGCAATCTCCCTACTTGGAGCATCAGCACCTTTAACCTCCTGTTCCGTACAGGTTGCAATTTGTCCTGAGGATGAACGGGAAGACGGGGAACCAATGAGAGACTAGCTCTTGGTGTTGGGACAGGCAGAGGTCACTCTATTTTCCCATCAGGAAGAAGAATTAACCACAGGCTCAGCCTGCCCCCCGGAACCAGAACAGGGCCTGAAGCCATCCTGCGCTTTTGCGGCCAGCTCCCAAAAAAGCGACTTGTAAAATGGAGCTTCAGGGCACTGCAATTCACAAACCTGCAGAGTTATAAATGATAACTCTCGTCCACAAATATATTGAGGGAAGGCAAAGAAGAGGATTTGAAATCAAGGCAGAATTGCAGGAAACAGATTTCAGGAGGTAGATTCGAATCGCCTTTAAAGCACATGAAAAGCGGCAAAACGTTGACAATGATGCCCTTGGCCAAAAAGGGCGTATGCGTTTTTTCCTGAATATATTCAGGAAAAAACGCGTACGCCCTTTTTGGCCAACCAAGCAACCTGGAAAGGCAAATCAGCGCTACAAAGAAGTCTCGCTTCCCATCGGTCAAAAGGGCCATGCTGAAAAAAGTGTCAAAACCAGAAATGCAGGACAGGCCATGGAGAAATGGGAGCCTTGCTACACTGATGGGCGGGATGTAAATTGCCAACAGCCACTCTGGAGAAGTGTACGGTGTGTCCTGAAACATCTAAAAAACACAGCTTAGAGAGCATAGGGCACTTCCACGCATGGGGGGATAAAGTGGGAAAATTGAAAATCAGCAAGACACAAGCACCCCAAAGTTTAGGGCTGCTCTGTTGACAAGGACCTCCACTTCATTCTACCTTAAATATCCCAGGAAAGCGAAAAATGGATAAAAAAGTTGTGGTCCTTATGTACAATGGAATATCACTCAGCCATGAAATCAATGTCATAAGGCTAGTAGCAGCATGATGAGTGGATTTAGGTAAGACGATTCTAAGTGAAATAAGTCACACAGAAAAGGACACTTCTCATAAGGTGTCACTTATAGAGGGAATGTAAAAACCGTTACACTTGAACTGAATTACAAAACAGAACAGAGTCACACATGCAGAAAACACACTATGGCTGCTTAACGGGAAAGGTGAGGTGGGGTGATACATAAAACAAGAGTTTCAAATTAGCTCAGATACCGTTCCATAAACCCAATATGTAACAGACAAGACCTACTCCTTGCTCAGAGAACTGGACTCAACACGCCCGATTCACCGCACAAGAATATATCTGACTAGTAATAATCTTAAAACCTATGTATTGATATCTCTCTGTTAGTGTGTCAAGTGGGTGTAAAGCGGCATAAACACAGCCGTGAAAAGCAGCTAAACCCCATTATAAAAATAAATTACTTTTAAAAACCCATGAAAAAAAGACAGGGAAAGAGAGAGAAATTCTTACACAATTCGTTCAGGGGCTGTGATGCAACCTGGATTGACCATATCTAGACCCACAGCTGGATGAGACATAATGGTGGACACTCTTGGGGCTGAGAGGTTTGGTGAGGTTGGGTGAGCAAACGCAGACCCTTTAAAGTAATAGTGCGTGCTACCCATCGCATGGGTCCCAAATCTCCAGGTTCAAGGGCATCTTCCTACATCGAAAACATGCATGAGAAACCCAGAAGATGGTACACCGTGTGATGGGGAAAGGTTTCTAAAACGCACCTCATTTCTCATCTCCTTGTGCTCGGGTTCGCCATTCCAGCCACTTTACTAGCAATCTCCCTACTTGGAGCATCAGCACCTTTAACCTCCTGTTCCGTACAGGGTGCAATTTGTCCTGAGGATGAACAGGAAGACGGGGAACCAATGAGAGACTAGCTCTTGGTGTTGGGACAGGCAGAGGTCACTCTATTTTCCCATCAGGAAGAAGAATTAACCACAGGCTCAGCCTGCCCCCGGAACCAGAACAGGGCCTGAAGCCATCCTGCGCTTTTGCGGCCAGCTCCCAAAAAAGTGACTTGTAAAATGGAGCTTCAGGGCACTGCAATTCACAAACCTGCAGAGTTATAAATGATAACTCTCGTCCACAAATATATTGAGGGAAGGCAAAGAAGAGGATTTGAAATCAAGGCAGAATTGCAGGAAACAGATTTCAGGAGGTAGATTCGAATCGCCTTTAAAGCACATGAAAACCGGCAAAACGTTGACAATGATGCCCTTGGCCAAAAAGGGCGTATGCGTTTTTTCCTGAATATATTCAGGAAAAAACGCATACGCCCTTTTTGGCCAACCAAGCAACCTGGAAAGGCAAATCAGCGCTACAAAGAAGTCTCGCTTCCCATCGGTCAAAAGGGCCATGCTGAAAAAAGTGTCAAAACCAGAAATGCAGGACAGGCCATGGAGAAATGGGAGCCTTGCTACACTGATGGGCGGGATGTAAATTGCCAACAGCCACTCTGGAGAAGTGTACGGTGTGTCCTGAAACATCTAAAAAACACAGCTTAGAGAGCATAGGGCACTTCCACGCATGGGGGGATAACGTGGGAAAATTGAAAATCAGCAAGACACAAGCACCCCAAAGTTTAGGGCTGCTCTGTTGACAAGGACCTCCACTTCATTCTACCTTAAATATCCCAGGAAAGCGAAAAATGGATAAAAAAGTTGTGGTCCTTATGTACAATGGAATATCACTCAGCCATGAAATCAATGTCATAAGGCTAGTAGCAGCATGATGAGTGGATTTAGGTAAGACGATTCTAAGTGAAATAAGTCACACAGAAAAGGACACTTCTCATAAGGTGTCACTTATAGAGGGAATGTAAAAACCGTTACACTTGAACTGAATTACAAAACAGAACAGAGTCACACATGCAGAAAACACACTATGGCTGCTTAACGGGAAAGGTGAGGTGGGGTGATACATAAAACAAGAGTTTCAAATTAGCTCAGATACCGTTCCATAAACCCAATATGTAACAGACAAGACCTACTCCTTGCTCAGAGAACTGGACTCGACACGCCCGATTCACCGCACAAGAATATATCTGACTAGTAATAATCTTAAAACCTATGTATTGATATCTCTCTGTTAGTGTGTCAAGTGGGTGTAAAGCGGCATAAACACAGCCGTGAAAAGCAGCTAAACCCCATTATAAAAATAAATTACTTTTAAAAACCCATGAAAAAAAGACAGGGAAAGAGAGAGAAATTCTTACACAATTCGTTCAGGGGCTGTGATGCAACCTGGATTGACCATATCTAGACCCACAGCTGGATGAGACATAAGGGTGGACACTCTTGGGGCTGAGAGGTTTGGTGAGGTTGGGTGAGCAAACGCAGACCCTTTAAAGTAATAGTGCGTGCTACCCATCGCATGGGTCCCAAATCTCCAGGTTCAAGGGCATCTTCCTACATCGAAAACATGCATGAGAAACCCAGAAGATGGTACACCGTGTGATGGGGAAAGGTTTCTAAAACGCACCTCATTTCTCATCTCCTTGTGCTCGGGTTGGCCATTCCAGCCACTTTACTAGCAATCTCCCTACTTGGAGCATCAGCACCTTTAACCTCCTGTTCCGTACAGGTTGCAATTTGTCCTGAGGATGAACGGGAAGACGGGGAACCAATGAGAGACTAGCTCTTGGTGTTGGGACAGGCACAGGTCACTCTATTTTCCCATCAGGAAGAAGAATTAACCACAGGCTCAGCCTGCCCCCTGGAACCAGAACAGGGCCTGAAGCCATCCTGCGCTTTTGCGGCCAGCTCCCAAAAAAGCGACTTGTAAAATGGAGCTTCAGGGCACTGCAATTCACAAACCTGCAGAGTTATAAATGATAACTCTCGTCCACAAATATATTGAGGGAAGGCAAAGAAGAGGATTTGAAATCAAGGCAGAATTGCAGGAAACAGATTTCAGGAGGTAGATTCGAATCGCCTTTAAAGCACATGAAAAGCGGCAAAACGTTGACAATGATGCCCTTGGCCAAAAAGGGCATATGCGTTTTTTCCTGAATATATTCAGGAAAAAACGCATACGCCCTTTTTGGCCAACCAAGCAACCTGGAAAGGCAAATCAGCGCTACAAAGAAGTCTCGCTTCCCATCGGTCAAAAGGGCCATGCTGAAAAAAGTGTCAAAACCAGAAATGCAGGACAGGCCATGGAGAAATGGGAGCCTTGCTACACTGATGGGCGGGATGTAAATTGCCAACAGCCACTCTGGAGAAGTGTACGGTGTGTCCTGAAACATCTAAAAAACACAGCTTAGAGAGCATAGGGCACTTCCACGCATGGGGGGATAAAGTGGGAAAATTGAAAATCAGCAAGACACAAGCACCCCAAAGTTTAGGGCTGCTCTGTTGACAAGGACCTCCACTTCATTCTACCTTAAATATCCCAGGAAAGCGAAAAATGGATAAAAAAGTTGTGGTCCTTATGTACAATGGAATATCACTCAGCCATGAAATCAATGTCATAAGGCTAGTAGCAGCATGATGAGTGGATTTAGGTAAGACGATTCTAAGTGAAATAAGTCACACAGAAAAGGACACTTCTCATAAGGTGTCACTTATAGAGGGAATGTAAAAACCGTTACACTTGAACTGAATTACAAAACAGAACAGAGTCACACATGCAGAAAACACACTATGGCTGCTTAACGGGAAAGGTGAGGTGGGGTGATACATAAAACAAGAGTTTCAAATTAGCTCAGATACCGTTCCATAAACCCAATATGTAACAGACAAGACCTACTCCTTGCTCAGAGAACTGGACTCAACACGCCCGATTCACCGCACAAGAATATATCTGACTAGTAATAATCTTAAAACCTATGTATTGATATCTCTCTGTTAGTGTGTCAAGTGGGTGTAAAGCGGCATAAACACAGCCGTGAAAAGCAGCTAAACCCCATTATAAAAATAAATTACTTTTAAAAACCCATGAAACAAAGACAGGGAAAGAGAGAGAAATTCTTACACAATTCGTTCAGGGGCTGTGATGCAACCTGGATTGACCATATCTAGACCCACAGCTGGATGAGACATAAGGGTGGACACTCTTGGGGCTGAGAGGTTTGGTGAGGTTGGGTGAGCAAACGCAGACCCTTTAAAGTAATACTGCGTGCTACCCATCGCATGGGTCCCAAATCTCCAGGTTCAAGGGCATCTTCCTACATCGAAAACATGCATGAGAAACCCAGAAGATGGTACACCGTGTGATGGGGAAAGGTTTCTAAAACGCACCTCATTTCTCATCTCCTTGTGCTCGGGTTCGCCATTCCAGCCACTTTACTAGCAATCTCCCTACTTGGAGCATCAGCACCTTTAACCTCCTGTTCCGTACAGGTTGCAATTTGTCCTGAGGATGAACGGGAAGACGGGGAACCAATGAGAGACTAGCTCTTGGTGTTGGGACAGGCAGAGGTCACTCTATTTTCCCATCAGGAAGAAGAATTAACCACAGGCTCAGCCTGCCCCCCGGAACCAGAACAGGGCCTGAAGCCATCCTGCGCTTTTGCGGCCAGCTCCCAAAAAAGCGACTTGTAAAATGGAGCTTCAGGGCACTGCAATTCACAAACCTGCAGAGTTATAAATGATAACTCTCGTCCACAAATATATTGAGGGAAGGCAAAGAAGAGGATTTGAAATCAAGGCAGAATTGCAGGAAACAGATTTCAGGAGGTAGATTCGAATCGCCTTTAAAGCACATGAAAAGCGGCAAAACGTTGACAATGATGCCCTTGGCCAAAAAGGGCTTACGCGTTTTTTCCTGAATATATTCAAGAAAAAACGCGTACGCCCTTTTTGGCCAACCAAGCAACCTGGAAAGGCAAATCAGCGCTACAAAGAAGTCTCGCTTCCCATCGGTCAAAAGGGCCATGCTGAAAAAAGTGTCAAAACCAGAAATGCACGTCAGGCCATGGAGAAATGGGAGCCTTGTTACACTGATGGGAGGGATGTAAATTGCCAACAGCCACTCTGGAGAAGTGTACGGTGTGTCCTGAAACATCTAAAAAACACAGCTTAGAGAGCATCGGGCGCTTCCACGCATGGGTGTATAAAGTGGGAAAATTAAAAATCAGCAAGACACAGGCACCCCAAAGTTTAGGGCTGCTATTTTGACAATGACCTCCACTTCATTCCACCTTAAATATCCCAGGAAAGCGAAAAATGGATAAAAAAGTTGGGGTCCTTATGTACAATGGAATATCACTCAGCCATGAAATCAAAGTCATAAGTCTAGTAGCAGCATGATGAGTGGATTTAGGTAAGACGATTCTAAGTGAAATAAGTCACACAGAAAAGGACACTTCTCATAAGGTGTCACTTATAGAGGGAATGTAAAAACCGTTACACTTGAACTGAATTACAAAACAGAACAGAGTCACACATGCAGAAAACACACTATGGCTGCTTAACGGGAAAGGTGAGGTGGGGTGATACATAAAACAAGAGTTTCAAATTAGCTCAGATACCGTTCCATAAACCCGATATGTAATAGACAAGACCTACTCCTTGCTCAGAGAACTGGACTCAACATTCCCGATTCACCGCACAAGAATATATCTGACTAGTAATAATCTTAAAACCTATGTATTGATATCTCTCTGTTAGTGTGTCAAGTGGGTGTAAAGCGGCATAAACACAGCCGTGAAAAGCAGCTAAACCCCATTATAAAAATAAATTACTTTTAAAAACCCATGAAACAAAGACAGGGAAAGAGAGAGAAATTCTTACACAATTCGTTCAGGGGCTGTGATGCAACCTGGATTGACCATATCTAGACCCACAGCTGGATGAGACATAAGGGTGGACACTCTTGGGGCTGAGAGGTTTGGTGAGGTTGGGTGAGCAAACGCAGACCCTTTAAAGTAATACTGCGTGCTACCCATCGCATGGGTCCCAAATCTCCAGGCTCAAGGCCTCTTTCTACATCGAAAACATGCATGAGAAACCCAGAAGATGGTACACCGTGTGATGGGGAAAGGTTTCTAAAACGCACCTCATTTCTCATCTCCTTGTGCTCGGGTTCGCCATTCCAGCCACTTTACTAGCAATCTCCCTACTTGGAGCATCAGCACCTTTAACCTCCTGTTCCGTACAGGTTGCAATTTGTCCTGAGGATGAACGGGAAGACGGGGAACCAATGAGAGACTAGCTCTTGGTGTTGGGACAGGCACAGGTCACTCTATTTTCCCATCAGGAAGAAGAATTAACCACAGGCTCAGCCTGCCCCCCGGAACCAGAACAGGGCCTGAAGCCATCCTGCGCTTTTGCGGCCAGCTCCCAAAAAAGCGACTTGTAAAATGGAGCGTCAGGGCACTGCAATTCACAAAACTGCAGAGTTATAAATGATAACTCTCGTCCACAAATATATGGAGGGAAGGCAAAGAAGAGGATTTGAAATCAAGGCAGAATTGCAGGGAACAGATTTCAGGAGGTAGATTCGAATCGCCTTTAAAGCACATGAAAAGCGGCAAAACGTTGACAATGATGCCCTTGGCCAAAAAGGGCTTACGCGTTTTTTCCTGAATATATTCAAGAAAAAACGCGTACACCCTTTTTGGCCAACCAAGCAACCTGGAAAGGCAAATCAGCGCTACAAAGAAGTCTCGCTTCCCATCGGTCAAAAGGGCCATGCTGAAAAAAGTGTCAAAACCAGAAATGCACGACAGGCCATGGAGAAATGGGAGCCTTGCTACACTGATGGGCGGGATGTAAATTGCCAACAGCCACTCTGGAGAAGTGTACGGTGTGTCCTGAAACATCTAAAAAACAAAGCTTAGAGAGCATAGGGCACTTCCACGCATGGGGGGATAAAGAGGGAAAATTGAAAATCAGCAAGACACAAGCACCCCAAAGTTTAGGGCTGCTCTGTTGACAAGGACCTCCACTTCATTCCACCTTAAATATCCCAGGAAAGCGAAAAATGGATAAAAAGTTGTGGTCCTTATGTACAATGGAATATCACTCAGCCATGAAATCAATGTCATAAGGCTAGTAGCAGCATGATGAGTGGATTTAGGTAAGACGATTCTAAGTGAAATAAGTCACACAGAAAAGGACACTTCTCATAAGGTGTCACTTATAGAGGGAATGTAAAAACCGTTACACTTGAACTGAATTACAAAACAGAACAGAGTCACACATGCAGAAAACACATTATGGCTGCTTAACGGGAAAGGTGAGGTGGGGTGATACATAAAACAAGAGTTTCAAATTACCTCAGATACCGTTCCATAAGCCCAATATGTAATAGACAAGACCTACTCCTTGCTCAGAGAACTGGACTCAACACGCCCGATTCACCGCACAAGAATATATCTGACTAGTAATAATCTTAAAACCTATGTATTGATATCTCTCTGTTAGTGTGTCAAGTGGGTGTAAAGCGGCATAAACACAGCCGTGAAAAGCAGCTAAACCCCATTATAAAAACAAATTACTTTTAAAAACCCATGAAACAAAGACAGGGAAAGAGAGAGAAATTCTTACACAATTCGTTCAGGGGCTGTGATGCAACCTGGATTGACCATATCTAGACCCACAGCTGGATGAGACATAAGGGTGGACACTCTTGGGGCTGAGAGGTTTGGTGAGGTTGGGTGAGCAAACGCAGACCCTTTAAAGTAATACTGCGTGCTACCCATCGCATGGGTCCCAAATCTCCAGGTTCAAGGCCTCTTTCTACATCGAAAACATGCATGAGAAACCCAGAAGATGGTACACCGTGTGATGGGGAAAGGTTTCTAAAACGCACCTCATTTCTCATCTCCTTGTGCTCGGGTTCGCCATTCCAGCCACTTTACTAGCAATCTCCCTACTTGGAGCATCAGCACCTTTAACCTCCTGTTCCGTACAGGTTGCAATTTGTCCTGAGGATGAACGGGAAGACGGGGAACCAATGAGAGACTAGCTCTTGGTGTTGGGACAGGCACAGGTCACTCTATTTTCCCATCAGGAAGAAGAATTAACCACAGGCTCAGCCTGCCCCCCGGAACCAGAACAGGGCCTGAAGCCATCCTGCGCTTTTGCGGCCAGCTCCCAAAAAAGCGACTTGTAAAATGGAGCGTCAGGGCACTGCAATTCACAAAACTGCAGAGTTATAAATGATAACTCTCGTCCACAAATATATGGAGGGAAGGCAAAGAAGAGGATTTGAAATCAAGGCAGAATTGCAGGGAACAGATTTCAGGAGGTAGATTCGAATCGCCTTTAAAGCACATGAAAAGCGGCAAAACGTTGACAATGATGCCCTTGGCCAAAAAGGGCTTACGTGTTTTTTCCTGAATATATTCAAGAAAAAACGCGTACACCCTTTTTGGCCAACCAAGCAACCTGGAAAGGCAAATCAGCGCTACAAAGAAGTCTCGCTTCCCATCGGTCAAAAGGGCCATGCTGAAAAAAGTGTCAAAACCAGAAATGCACGACAGGCCATGGAGAAATGGGAGCCTTGCTACACTGATGGGCGGGATGTAAATTGCCAACAGCCACTCTGGAGAAGTGTACGGTGTGTCCTGAAACATCTAAAAAACAAAGCTTAGAGAGCATAGGGCACTTCCACGCATGGGGGGATAAAGAGGGAAAATTGAAAATCAGCAAGACACAAGCACCCCAAAGTTTAGGGCTGCTCTGTTGACAAGGACCTCCACTTCATTCTACCTTAAATATCCCAGGAAAGCGAAAAATGGATAAAAAGTTGTGGTCCTTATGTACAATGGAATATCACTCAGCCATGAAATCAATGTCATAAGGCTAGTAGCAGCATGATGAGTGGATTTAGGTAAGACGATTCTAAGTGAAATAAGTCACACAGAAAAGGACACTTCTCATAAGGTGTCACTTATAGAGGGAATGTAAAAACCGTTACACTTGAACTGAATTACAAAACAGAACAGAGTCACACATGCAGAAAACACACTATGGCTGCTTAACGGGAAAGGTGAGGTGGGGTGATACATAAAACAACGGCTTCAAATTAGCTTAGATAACGTTCCATAAACCCAATATGTAATAGACAAGACCTACTCCTTGCTCAGAGAACTGGACTCAACACCCCTTATTCACCACACAAGGATATATCTGACTAGTAATAATCTTAAAACCTATGTATTGAAATCTCTGTGTTAGTGTGTCAAATGGGTGTAAAGCGGCATAAACACAGCAGTGAAAAGCAGCTAAACCCCATTATAAAAATAAATTACTTTTAAAAACCCATGAAACCAAGACAGTGAAAGAGAGAGAAATTCTTACAAAATTCATTCAGGGGCTGTGATGGAACATGGATTGACCATATCTAGACTCACAGCTGGATGAGACATAAGGGTGGACACTCTTGGGGCTGAGAGGTTTGGTGAGGTTGGGTGAGCAAACGCAGACCCTTTAAAGTAATACTGTTTGGTACCCATCCCATGGGTCCCAAATCTGCAGGTTCAAGGGCATCTTCCTAATTCGAAAACATGCATGTGAAACCCAGAAGATGGTACACCGTGTGATGGGGAAAGGTTTCTAAAACGCACCTCATTTCTCATCTCCTTGTGCTCGGGTTCTCCATTCCAGCCACTTTACTAGCAATCTCCCTATTTGGAGTATCATCACCTTTAACCTCCTGTTCCGTACAGGTTGCAATTTGTGCTGAGGATGAACGGAAAGACGGGGAACCAATGAGAGACTAGCTCTTGGTATTGGGACAGACACAGGTCACTCTATTTTCCTATCAGGAAGAAGAATTAACCACAGGCTCAGCCTGGCCCCCAGAACCAGAACAGGGCCTGAAGCCATCCTGCGCTTTTTTGGCCAGCTCCCAAAAAAGCAAGTTGTAAAATGGAGCTTCAGGGCACTGCAATTCACAAACCTGCAGAGTTATAATGATAACTCTCGAACACAAATATATTGAAGGAAGGCAACGAAGAGGATTTGAAATCAAGGCAGAATTGCAGGAAACAGATTTCATGAGGTAGATCCGAAACGCCTTTAAAGCACATGAAAAGCGGCAAAACGTTGACAATGATGCCCTTTGCCAAAAAGGGCGTATGCGTTTTTTCCTGAATATATTCAGGAAAAAACGCATACGCCCTTTTTGGCCAACCAAGCAACCTGGAAAAGCAAATCAGCGCTACAAAGAAGTCTCGCTTCCCATCGGTCAAAAGGGCCATGCTGAGAAAAGTGTCAAAACCAGAAATGCAGGACAGGCCATGGAGAAATGGGAGCCTTGCTACGCTGATGGGCGGGATGTAATTTGCCAACAGCCACTCTGGAGAAGGGTATGGTGTGTCCTGAAACATCTAAAAAATAAGCTTAGAGAGCATAGGGCACTCCCACGCATGGGGGTATAAATTGGAAAAATTAAAAATCAGCAAGACAGAAGCACACCAAAGTTTAGGGCTGCTCTGTTGCCAAGGACCTCAACTTTATTCCACCTTAAATATCCGAGGAAGGAGAAAAATGGATAAAGAAGTTGTGGTCCTTATGTACAAAGGAATATCACTAAGCCATGAAATTAATGTCATGAGGCTAGTAGCAGCATGATGAGTGGATTTAGGTGCGACGATTCTAAGTGAAATAAGTCACACAGAAAAGGACATTTATCATAAGGTATCACTAATAGAGGGAATGTAAAAACCGTTACACTTGAACTGAATTACAAAACAGAACAGAATCACACTTGCAGAAAACACACTATGGCTGCTTAACGGGAAAGGTGAGGTGGGGTGATACATAAAACAAGGGTTTCAAATTAGCTAAGATACCGTTCCATAAATCCAATATGTAACAGACAAGACCTACTCCTTGCTCAGAGAACTGGACTCAACACGCCCTATTCACCGCACAAGAATATATCTGACTAGTAATAATCTTAAAACCTATGTATTGATATCTCTCTGTTAGTGTGTCATGTGGGTGTAAAGCGGCATAAACACAGCAGTGAAAAGCAGCTAAACCCCATTATAAAAAGAAATTAAAAACCCATGAAACAAAGACAGTTATAGCGAAAGAAATTCTTACAAAATTAGTTCAGGGGCTGTGATGCAACCTGGATTGACCATATCTAGACCCACAGCTGGATGAGACATAAGGGTGTACACTCTTGGGGCTGTGAGGTTTGGTGAGGTTGGGTGAGCAAACGCAGACCCTTTGAAGTAATACTGCGTGGTACCCATCCCATTGGTCCCAAAACTCCAGGTTCAAGGGCATCTTCCTACATCGAAAACACGCATGAGAAACCCACACGACGGTACACTGTGTGATCGGGAAAGGTTTCTAAAATGCACCTCATTTCTCATCTCCTTGTGCTCGGGTTCACCAGTCCAGCCGCTATACTAGCAATCTCCGTACTTGGAGAATCAGCACCTTTAACCTCCTGTTTGGTACAGGTTGCAATTTGTCCTGAGGATGAACGGAAAGAGGGGGAACCAATAAGAGACAAGCTCTAGGTTTTGGGACAGGCACAGGTCACTCTATTTTCCCATCAGGAAAAAGAATTAACCACAGACTCAGCCTGCTGCCTGGAAGTAGAATAGGGCCTGAAGAAATCCTGTGCTTTTGCGGCCAACTCCCAAAAAAGCGAGTTGAGAAATGGAGATCAGGGGCACTGCAATTCACACACCTGCAGAGTTATCAATGATAACTCTCGTCCACAAATATATTGAGGGAAGGCTACGAAGAGGATTTGAAAGCAAGGCAGAATTGCAGAAACAGACTTAAGGAGGTAGATTCGAATCGCGTTTAAAGCACATGAAAAGCGGCAAAACGTCGACAATTATGCCCTTGGCTAAAAAGGGCCTATGCGTTTTTTCCTGAATATATTCAGGAAAAAACGCATAGGCCCTTTTTGGCCAACCAAGCAACCTGGAAAGGCAAATCAGCGCTACAAAGAAATCTCGCTTCCCATCGATCAAAAGGGCCATGCTGAAAAAAGTGTCAAACCAGAAATGCAGCACAGGCCATGGAGAAATGGGAGCCTTGGTACGCTGATGGTGGGATGTAAATTGCCAACAGCCACTCTGGAGAAGTGTACGGTGTGTCCTGAAACATCTAAAAAACACAGCTTAGAGAGCATAGGGCACATCCACTCATTGGCATATAAATTGGGAAAACTAAAAATCAGCAAGACACAGGCACCCCAAAGTTTAGGGCTGCTCTGTTGACAAGAACCTCCACTTCCTTACACCTTAAATATCCCAGGAAAGAGAAAAATGGATCCAAAAGTTGTTGTCCTTATGTACAATGGAATATCACTCAGCCATGAAATCAAAGTCATAAGGCTAGTAGCAGCATGATGAGTGGATTTAGGTAAGACGATTCTAAGTGAAATAAGTCACACAGAAAAGGACACTTCTCATAAGGTGTCACTTATAGAGGGAATGTAAAAACCGTTACACTTGAACTGAATTACAAAACAGAACAGAGTCACACATGCAGAAAACACACTATGGCTGCTTAACGGGAAAGGTGAGGTGGGGTGATACATAAAACAAGAGTTTCAAATTAGCTCAGATACCGTTCCATAAACCCAATATGTAACAGACAAGACCTACTCCTTGCTCAGAGAACTGGACTCAACACGCCCGATTCACCGCACAAGAATATATCTGACTAGTAATAATCTTAAAACCTATGTATTGATATCTCTCTGTTAGTGTGTCAAGTGGGTGTAAAGCGGCATAAACACAGCCGTGAAAAGCAGCTAAACCCCATTATAAAAATAAATTACTTTTAAAAACCCATGAAACAAAGACAGGGAAAGAGAGAGAAATTCTTACACAATTCGTTCAGGGGCTGTGATGCAACCTGGATTGACCATATCTAGACCCACAGCTGGATGAGACATAAGGGTGGACACTCTTGGGGCTGAGAGGTTTGGTGAGGTTGGGTGAGCAAACGCAGACCCTTTAAAGTAATACTGCGTGCTACCCATCGCATGGGTCCCAAATCTCCAGGTTCAAGGGCATCTTCCTACATCGAAAACATGCATGAGAAACCCAGAAGATGGTACACCGTGTGATGGGGAAAGGTTTCTAAAACGCACCTCATTTCTCATCTCCTTGTGCTCGGGTTCGCCATTCCAGCCACTTTACTAGCAATCTCCCTACTTGGAGCATCAGCACCTTTAACCTCCTGTTCCGTACAGGTTGCAATTTGTCCTGAGGATGAACGGGAAGACGGGGAACCAATGAGAGACTAGCTCTTGGTGTTGGGACAGGCAGAGGTCACTCTATTTTCCCATCAGGAAGAAGAATTAACCACAGGCTCAGCCTGCCCCCCGGAACCAGAACAGGGCCTGAAGCCATCCTGCGCTTTTGCGGCCAGCTCCCAAAAAAGCGACTTGTAAAATGGAGCTTCAGGGCACTGCAATTCACAAACCTGCAGAGTTATAAATGATAACTCTCGTCCACAAATATATTGAGGGAAGGCAAAGAAGAGGATTTGAAATCAAGGCAGAATTGCAGGAAACAGATTTCAGGAGGTAGATTCGAATCGCCTTTAAAGCACATGAAAAGCGGCAAAACGTTGACAATGATGCCCTTGGCCAAAAAGGGCTTACGCGTTTTTTCCTGAATATATTCAAGAAAAAACGCGTACGCCCTTTTTGGCCAACCAAGCAACCTGGAAAGGCAAATCAGCGCTACAAAGAAGTCTCGCTTCCCATCGGTCAAAAGGGCCATGCTGAAAAAAGTGTCAAAACCAGAAATGCACGTCAGGCCATGGAGAAATGGGAGCCTTGTTACACTGATGGGAGGGATGTAAATTGCCAACAGCCACTCTGGAGAAGTGTACGGTGTGTCCTGAAACATCTAAAAAACACAGCTTAGAGAGCATCGGGCGCTTCCACGCATGGGTGTATAAAGTGGGAAAATTAAAAATCAGCAAGACACAGGCACCCCAAAGTTTAGGGCTGCTATTTTGACAATGACCTCCACTTCATTCCACCTTAAATATCCCAGGAAAGCGAAAAATGGATAAAAAAGTTGGGGTCCTTATGTACAATGGAATATCACTCAGCCATGAAATCAAAGTCATAAGTCTAGTAGCAGCATGATGAGTGGATTTAGGTAAGACGATTCTAAGTGAAATAAGTCACACAGAAAAGGACACTTCTCATAAGGTGTCACTTATAGAGGGAATGTAAAAACCGTTACACTTGAACTGAATTACAAAACAGAACAGAGTCACACATGCAGAAAACACACTATGGCTGCTTAACGGGAAAGGTGAGGTGGGGTGATACATAAAACAAGAGTTTCAAATTAGCTCAGATACCGTTCCATAAACCCGATATGTAATAGACAAGACCTACTCCTTGCTCAGAGAACTGGACTCAACATTCCCGATTCACCGCACAAGAATATATCTGACTAGTAATAATCTTAAAACCTATGTATTGATATCTCTCTGTTAGTGTGTCAAGTGGGTGTAAAGCGGCATAAACACAGCCGTGAAAAGCAGCTAAACCCCATTATAAAAATAAATTACTTTTAAAAACCCATGAAACAAAGACAGGGAAAGAGAGAGAAATTCTTACACAATTCGTTCAGGGGCTGTGATGCAACCTGGATTGACCATATCTAGACCCACAGCTGGATGAGACATAAGGGTGGACACTCTTGGGGCTGAGAGGTTTGGTGAGGTTGGGTGAGCAAACGCAGACCCTTTAAAGTAATACTGCGTGCTACCCATCGCATGGGTCCCAAATCTCCAGGCTCAAGGCCTCTTTCTACATCGAAAACATGCATGAGAAACCCAGAAGATGGTACACCGTGTGATGGGGAAAGGTTTCTAAAACGCACCTCATTTCTCATCTCCTTGTGCTCGGGTTCGCCATTCCAGCCACTTTACTAGCAATCTCCCTACTTGGAGCATCAGCACCTTTAACCTCCTGTTCCGTACAGGTTGCAATTTGTCCTGAGGATGAACGGGAAGACGGGGAACCAATGAGAGACTAGCTCTTGGTGTTGGGACAGGCACAGGTCACTCTATTTTCCCATCAGGAAGAAGAATTAACCACAGGCTCAGCCTGCCCCCCGGAACCAGAACAGGGCCTGAAGCCATCCTGCGCTTTTGCGGCCAGCTCCCAAAAAAGCGACTTGTAAAATGGAGCGTCAGGGCACTGCAATTCACAAAACTGCAGAGTTATAAATGATAACTCTCGTCCACAAATATATGGAGGGAAGGCAAAGAAGAGGATTTGAAATCAAGGCAGAATTGCAGGGAACAGATTTCAGGAGGTAGATTCGAATCGCCTTTAAAGCACATGAAAAGCGGCAAAACGTTGACAATGATGCCCTTGGCCAAAAAGGGCTTACGCGTTTTTTCCTGAATATATTCAAGAAAAAACGCGTACACCCTTTTTGGCCAACCAAGCAACCTGGAAAGGCAAATCAGCGCTACAAAGAAGTCTCGCTTCCCATCGGTCAAAAGGGCCATGCTGAAAAAAGTGTCAAAACCAGAAATGCACGACAGGCCATGGAGAAATGGGAGCCTTGCTACACTGATGGGCGGGATGTAAATTGCCAACAGCCACTCTGGAGAAGTGTACGGTGTGTCCTGAAACATCTAAAAAACAAAGCTTAGAGAGCATAGGGCACTTCCACGCATGGGGGGATAAAGAGGGAAAATTGAAAATCAGCAAGACACAAGCACCCCAAAGTTTAGGGCTGCTCTGTTGACAAGGACCTCCACTTCATTCCACCTTAAATATCCCAGGAAAGCGAAAAATGGATAAAAAGTTGTGGTCCTTATGTACAATGGAATATCACTCAGCCATGAAATCAATGTCATAAGGCTAGTAGCAGCATGATGAGTGGATTTAGGTAAGACGATTCTAAGTGAAATAAGTCACACAGAAAAGGACACTTCTCATAAGGTGTCACTTATAGAGGGAATGTAAAAACCGTTACACTTGAACTGAATTACAAAACAGAACAGAGTCACACATGCAGAAAACACATTATGGCTGCTTAACGGGAAAGGTGAGGTGGGGTGATACATAAAACAAGAGTTTCAAATTACCTCAGATACCGTTCCATAAGCCCAATATGTAATAGACAAGACCTACTCCTTGCTCAGAGAACTGGACTCAACACGCCCGATTCACCGCACAAGAATATATCTGACTAGTAATAATCTTAAAACCTATGTATTGATATCTCTCTGTTAGTGTGTCAAGTGGGTGTAAAGCGGCATAAACACAGCCGTGAAAAGCAGCTAAACCCCATTATAAAAACAAATTACTTTTAAAAACCCATGAAACAAAGACAGGGAAAGAGAGAGAAATTCTTACACAATTCGTTCAGGGGCTGTGATGCAACCTGGATTGACCATATCTAGACCCACAGCTGGATGAGACATAAGGGTGGACACTCTTGGGGCTGAGAGGTTTGGTGAGGTTGGGTGAGCAAACGCAGACCCTTTAAAGTAATACTGCGTGCTACCCATCGCATGGGTCCCAAATCTCCAGGTTCAAGGCCTCTTTCTACATCGAAAACATGCATGAGAAACCCAGAAGATGGTACACCGTGTGATGGGGAAAGGTTTCTAAAACGCACCTCATTTCTCATCTCCTTGTGCTCGGGTTCGCCATTCCAGCCACTTTACTAGCAATCTCCCTACTTGGAGCATCAGCACCTTTAACCTCCTGTTCCGTACAGGTTGCAATTTGTCCTGAGGATGAACGGGAAGACGGGGAACCAATGAGAGACTAGCTCTTGGTGTTGGGACAGGCACAGGTCACTCTATTTTCCCATCAGGAAGAAGAATTAACCACAGGCTCAGCCTGCCCCCCGGAACCAGAACAGGGCCTGAAGCCATCCTGCGCTTTTGCGGCCAGCTCCCAAAAAAGCGACTTGTAAAATGGAGCGTCAGGGCACTGCAATTCACAAAACTGCAGAGTTATAAATGATAACTCTCGTCCACAAATATATGGAGGGAAGGCAAAGAAGAGGATTTGAAATCAAGGCAGAATTGCAGGGAACAGATTTCAGGAGGTAGATTCGAATCGCCTTTAAAGCACATGAAAAGCGGCAAAACGTTGACAATGATGCCCTTGGCCAAAAAGGGCTTACGTGTTTTTTCCTGAATATATTCAAGAAAAAACGCGTACACCCTTTTTGGCCAACCAAGCAACCTGGAAAGGCAAATCAGCGCTACAAAGAAGTCTCGCTTCCCATCGGTCAAAAGGGCCATGCTGAAAAAAGTGTCAAAACCAGAAATGCACGACAGGCCATGGAGAAATGGGAGCCTTGCTACACTGATGGGCGGGATGTAAATTGCCAACAGCCACTCTGGAGAAGTGTACGGTGTGTCCTGAAACATCTAAAAAACAAAGCTTAGAGAGCATAGGGCACTTCCACGCATGGGGGGATAAAGAGGGAAAATTGAAAATCAGCAAGACACAAGCACCCCAAAGTTTAGGGCTGCTCTGTTGACAAGGACCTCCACTTCATTCTACCTTAAATATCCCAGGAAAGCGAAAAATGGATAAAAAGTTGTGGTCCTTATGTACAATGGAATATCACTCAGCCATGAAATCAATGTCATAAGGCTAGTAGCAGCATGATGAGTGGATTTAGGTAAGACGATTCTAAGTGAAATAAGTCACACAGAAAAGGACACTTCTCATAAGGTGTCACTTATAGAGGGAATGTAAAAACCGTTACACTTGAACTGAATTACAAAACAGAACAGAGTCACACATGCAGAAAACACACTATGGCTGCTTAACGGGAAAGGTGAGGTGGGGTGATACATAAAACAACGGCTTCAAATTAGCTTAGATAACGTTCCATAAACCCAATATGTAATAGACAAGACCTACTCCTTGCTCAGAGAACTGGACTCAACACCCCTTATTCACCACACAAGGATATATCTGACTAGTAATAATCTTAAAACCTATGTATTGAAATCTCTGTGTTAGTGTGTCAAATGGGTGTAAAGCGGCATAAACACAGCAGTGAAAAGCAGCTAAACCCCATTATAAAAATAAATTACTTTTAAAAACCCATGAAACCAAGACAGTGAAAGAGAGAGAAATTCTTACAAAATTCATTCAGGGGCTGTGATGGAACATGGATTGACCATATCTAGACTCACAGCTGGATGAGACATAAGGGTGGACACTCTTGGGGCTGAGAGGTTTGGTGAGGTTGGGTGAGCAAACGCAGACCCTTTAAAGTAATACTGTTTGGTACCCATCCCATGGGTCCCAAATCTGCAGGTTCAAGGGCATCTTCCTAATTCGAAAACATGCATGTGAAACCCAGAAGATGGTACACCGTGTGATGGGGAAAGGTTTCTAAAACGCACCTCATTTCTCATCTCCTTGTGCTCGGGTTCTCCATTCCAGCCACTTTACTAGCAATCTCCCTATTTGGAGTATCATCACCTTTAACCTCCTGTTCCGTACAGGTTGCAATTTGTGCTGAGGATGAACGGAAAGACGGGGAACCAATGAGAGACTAGCTCTTGGTATTGGGACAGACACAGGTCACTCTATTTTCCTATCAGGAAGAAGAATTAACCACAGGCTCAGCCTGGCCCCCAGAACCAGAACAGGGCCTGAAGCCATCCTGCGCTTTTTTGGCCAGCTCCCAAAAAAGCAAGTTGTAAAATGGAGCTTCAGGGCACTGCAATTCACAAACCTGCAGAGTTATAATGATAACTCTCGAACACAAATATATTGAAGGAAGGCAACGAAGAGGATTTGAAATCAAGGCAGAATTGCAGGAAACAGATTTCATGAGGTAGATCCGAAACGCCTTTAAAGCACATGAAAAGCGGCAAAACGTTGACAATGATGCCCTTTGCCAAAAAGGGCGTATGCGTTTTTTCCTGAATATATTCAGGAAAAAACGCATACGCCCTTTTTGGCCAACCAAGCAACCTGGAAAAGCAAATCAGCGCTACAAAGAAGTCTCGCTTCCCATCGGTCAAAAGGGCCATGCTGAGAAAAGTGTCAAAACCAGAAATGCAGGACAGGCCATGGAGAAATGGGAGCCTTGCTACGCTGATGGGCGGGATGTAATTTGCCAACAGCCACTCTGGAGAAGGGTATGGTGTGTCCTGAAACATCTAAAAAATAAGCTTAGAGAGCATAGGGCACTCCCACGCATGGGGGTATAAATTGGAAAAATTAAAAATCAGCAAGACAGAAGCACACCAAAGTTTAGGGCTGCTCTGTTGCCAAGGACCTCAACTTTATTCCACCTTAAATATCCGAGGAAGGAGAAAAATGGATAAAGAAGTTGTGGTCCTTATGTACAAAGGAATATCACTAAGCCATGAAATTAATGTCATGAGGCTAGTAGCAGCATGATGAGTGGATTTAGGTGCGACGATTCTAAGTGAAATAAGTCACACAGAAAAGGACATTTATCATAAGGTATCACTAATAGAGGGAATGTAAAAACCGTTACACTTGAACTGAATTACAAAACAGAACAGAATCACACTTGCAGAAAACACACTATGGCTGCTTAACGGGAAAGGTGAGGTGGGGTGATACATAAAACAAGGGTTTCAAATTAGCTAAGATACCGTTCCATAAATCCAATATGTAACAGACAAGACCTACTCCTTGCTCAGAGAACTGGACTCAACACGCCCTATTCACCGCACAAGAATATATCTGACTAGTAATAATCTTAAAACCTATGTATTGATATCTCTCTGTTAGTGTGTCATGTGGGTGTAAAGCGGCATAAACACAGCAGTGAAAAGCAGCTAAACCCCATTATAAAAAGAAATTAAAAACCCATGAAACAAAGACAGTTATAGCGAAAGAAATTCTTACAAAATTAGTTCAGGGGCTGTGATGCAACCTGGATTGACCATATCTAGACCCACAGCTGGATGAGACATAAGGGTGTACACTCTTGGGGCTGTGAGGTTTGGTGAGGTTGGGTGAGCAAACGCAGACCCTTTGAAGTAATACTGCGTGGTACCCATCCCATTGGTCCCAAAACTCCAGGTTCAAGGGCATCTTCCTACATCGAAAACACGCATGAGAAACCCACACGACGGTACACTGTGTGATCGGGAAAGGTTTCTAAAATGCACCTCATTTCTCATCTCCTTGTGCTCGGGTTCACCAGTCCAGCCGCTATACTAGCAATCTCCGTACTTGGAGAATCAGCACCTTTAACCTCCTGTTTGGTACAGGTTGCAATTTGTCCTGAGGATGAACGGAAAGAGGGGGAACCAATAAGAGACAAGCTCTAGGTTTTGGGACAGGCACAGGTCACTCTATTTTCCCATCAGGAAAAAGAATTAACCACAGACTCAGCCTGCTGCCTGGAAGTAGAATAGGGCCTGAAGAAATCCTGTGCTTTTGCGGCCAACTCCCAAAAAAGCGAGTTGAGAAATGGAGATCAGGGGCACTGCAATTCACACACCTGCAGAGTTATCAATGATAACTCTCGTCCACAAATATATTGAGGGAAGGCTACGAAGAGGATTTGAAAGCAAGGCAGAATTGCAGAAACAGACTTAAGGAGGTAGATTCGAATCGCGTTTAAAGCACATGAAAAGCGGCAAAACGTCGACAATTATGCCCTTGGCTAAAAAGGGCCTATGCGTTTTTTCCTGAATATATTCAGGAAAAAACGCATAGGCCCTTTTTGGCCAACCAAGCAACCTGGAAAGGCAAATCAGCGCTACAAAGAAATCTCGCTTCCCATCGATCAAAAGGGCCATGCTGAAAAAAGTGTCAAACCAGAAATGCAGCACAGGCCATGGAGAAATGGGAGCCTTGGTACGCTGATGGTGGGATGTAAATTGCCAACAGCCACTCTGGAGAAGTGTACGGTGTGTCCTGAAACATCTAAAAAACACAGCTTAGAGAGCATAGGGCACATCCACTCATTGGCATATAAATTGGGAAAACTAAAAATCAGCAAGACACAGGCACCCCAAAGTTTAGGGCTGCTCTGTTGACAAGAACCTCCACTTCCTTACACCTTAAATATCCCAGGAAAGAGAAAAATGGATCCAAAAGTTGTTGTCCTTATGTACAATGGAATATCACTCAGCCATGAAATCAAAGTCATAAGGCTAGTAGCAGCATGATGAGTGGATTTAGGTAAGACGATTCTAAGTGAAATAAGTCACACAGAAAAGGACACTTCTCATAAGGTGTCACTTATAGAGGGAATGTAAAAACCGTTACACTTGAACTGAATTACAAAACAGAACAGAGTCACACATGCAGAAAACACACTATGGCTGCTTAACGGGAAAGGTGAGGTGGGGTGATACATAAAACAAGAGTTTCAAATTAGCTCAGATACCGTTCCATAAACCCAATATGTAACAGACAAGACCTACTCCTTGCTCAGAGAACTGGACTCAACACGCCCGATTCACCGCACAAGAATATATCTGACTAGTAATAATCTTAAAACCTATGTATTGATATCTCTCTGTTAGTGTGTCAAGTGGGTGTAAAGCGGCATAAACACAGCCATGAAAAGCAGCTAAACCCCATTATAAAAATAAATTACTTTTAAAAACCCATGAAACAAAGACAGGGAAAGAGAGAGAAATTCTTACACAATTCGTTCAGGGGCTGTGATGCAACCTGGATTGACCATATCTAGACCCACAGCTGGATGAGACATAAGGGTGGACACTCTTGGGGCTGAGAGGTTTGGTGAGGTTGGGTGAGCAAACGCAGACCCTTTAAAGTAATACTGCGTGCTACCCATCGCATGGGTCCCAAATCTCCAGGTTCAAGGGCATCTTCCTACATCGAAAACATGCATGAGAAACCCAGAAGATGGTACACCGTGTGATGGGGAAAGGTTTCTAAAACGCACCTCATTTCTCATCTCCTTGCGCTCGGGTTCGCCATTCCAGCCACTTTACTAGCAATCTCCCTACTTGGAGCATCAGCACCTTTAACCTCCTGTTCCGTACAGGTTGCAATTTGTCCTGAGGATGAACGGGAAGACGGGGAACCAATGAGAGACTAGCTCTTGGTGTTGGGACAGGCACAGGTCACTCTATTTTCCCATCAGGAAGAAGAATTAACCACAGGCTCAGCCTGCCCCCCGGAACCAGAACAGGACCTGAAGCCATCCTGCGCTTTTGCGGCCAGCTCCCAAAAAAGCGACTTGTAAAATGCAGCTTCAGGGCACTGCAATTCACAAACCTGCAGAGTTATAAATGATAACTCTCGTCCACAAATATATTGAGGGAAGGCAAAGAAGAGGATTTGAAATCAAGGCAGAATTGCAGGAAACAGATTTCAGGAGGTAGATTCGAATCGCCTTTAAAGCACATGAAAAGCGGCAAAACGTTGACAATGATGCCCTTGGCCAAAAAGGGCGTATGCGTTGTTTCCTGAATATATTCAGGAAAAAACGCATACGCCCTTTTTGGCCAACCAAGCAACCTGGAAAGGCAAATCAGCGCTACAAAGAAGTCTCGCTTCCCATCGGTCAAAAGGGCCATGCTGAAAAAAGTGTCAAAACCAGAAATGCAGGAAAGGAAATGGAGAAATGGGTGCCTTGCTACACTGATGGGCGGGATGTAAATTGCCAACAGCCACTCTGGAGATGTGTACGGTGTGTCCTGAAACATCTAAAAAACACAGCTTAGAGAGCATAGGGCACTTCCACGCATGGGGGGATAAAGTGGGAAAATTGTAAATCAGCAAGACACAAGCACCCCAAAGTTTAGGGCTGCTCTGTTGACAAGGACCTCCACTTCATTCCACCTTAAATATCCCAGGAAAGCGAAAAATGGATAAAAAAGTTGTGGTCCTTATGTACAATGGAATATCACTCAGCCATGAAATCAATGTCATAAGGCTAGTAGCAGCATGATGAGTGGATTTAGGTAAGACGATGCTAAGTGAAATAAGTCACACAGAAAAGGACACTTCTCATAAGGTGTCACTTATAGAGGGAATGTAAAAACCGTTACACTTGAACTGAATTACAAAACAGAACAGAGTCACACATGCAGAAAACACACTATGGCTGCTTAACGGGAAAGGTGAGGTGGGGTGATACATAAAACAAGAGTTTCAAATTACCTCAGATACCGTTCCATAAACCCAATATGTAATAGACAAGACCTACTCCTTGCTCAGAGAACTGGACTCAACACGCCCGATTCACCGCACAAGAATATATCTGACTAGTAATAATCTTAAAACCTATGTATTGATATCTCTCTGTTAGTGTGTCAAGTGGGTGTAAAGCGGCATAAACACAGCCGTGAAAAGCAGCTAAACCCCATTATAAAAATAAATTACTTTTAAAAACCCATGAAACAAAGACAGGGAAAGAGAGAGAAATTCTTACACAATTCGTTCAGGGGCTGTGATGCAACCTGGATTGACCATATCTAGACCCACAGCTGGATGAGACATAAGGGTGGACACTCTTGGGGCTGAGAGGTTTGGTGAGGTTGGGTGAGCAAACGCAGACCCTTTAAAGTAATACTGCGTGCTACCCATCGCATGGGTCCCAAATCTCCAGGTTCAAGGGCATCTTCCTACATCGAAAACATGCATGAGAAACCCAGAAGATGGTACACCGTGTGATGGGGAAAGGTTTCTTAAACGCACCTCATTTCTCATCTCCTTGTGCTCGGGTTCGCCATTCCAGCCACTTTACTAGCAATCTCCCTACTTGGAGCATCAGCACCTTTAACCTCCTGTTCCGTACAGGTTGCAATTTGTCCTGAGGATGAACGGGAAGACGGGGAACCAATGAGAGACTAGCTCTTGGTGTTGGGACAGGCACAGGTCACTGTATTTTCCCATCAGGAAGAAGAATTAACAACAGGCTCAGCCTGCCCCCCGGAACCAGAACAGGGCCTGAAGCCATCCTGCGCTTTTGCGGCCAGCTCCCAAAAAAGCGACTTGTAAAATGCCGCTTCAGGGCACTGTAAATCACAAACCTGCAGAGTTATAAATGATAACTCTCGTCCACAAATATATTGAGGGAAGGCAAAGAAGAGGATTTGAAATCAAGGCAGAATTGCAGGAAACAGATTTCAGGAGGTAGATTCGAATCGCCTTTAAAGCACATGAAAACCGGCAAAACGTTGACAATGATGCCCTTGGCCAAAAAGGGCGTATGCGTTTTTTCCTGAATATAATCAGGAAAAAACGCATACGCCATTTTTGGCCAACCAAGCAACCTGGAAAGGCAAATCAGCGCTACAAAGAAGTCTCGCTTCCCATCGGTCAAAAGGGCCATGCTGAAAAAAGTGTCAAAACCAGAAATGCAGGACAGGCCATGGAGAAATGGGAGCCTTGCTACACTGATGGGCGGGATGTAAATTGCCAACAGCCACTCTGGAGAAGTGTACGGTGTGTCCTGAAACATCTAGAAAACACAGCTTAGAGAACATAGGGCACTTCCACGCATGGGGGGATAAAGTGGGAAAATTGAAAATCAGCAAGACACAAGCACCCCAAAGTTTAGGGCTGCTCTGTTGACAAGGACCTCCACTTCATTCCACCTTAAATATCCCAGGAAAGTGAAAAATGGATAAAAAAGTTGTGGTCCTTATGTACAATGGAATATCACTCAGCCATGAAATCAATGTCATAAGGCTAGTAGCAGCATGATGAGTGGATTTAGGTAAGACGATTCTAAGTGAAATAAGTCACACAGAAAAGGACACTTCTCATAAGGTGTCACTTATAGAGGGAATGTAAAAACCGTTACACTTGAACTGAATTACAAAACAGAACAGAGTCACACATGCAGAAAACACACTATGGCTGCTTAACGGGAAAGGTGAGGTGGGGTGATACATAAAACAAGAGTTTCAAATTAGCTCAGATACCGTTCCATAAACCCAATATGTAATAGACAAGACCTACTCCTTGCTCAGAGAACTGGACTCAACACGCCCGATTCACCGCACAAGTATATATCTGACTAGTAATAATCTTAAAACCTATGTATTGATATCTCTCTGTTAGTGTGTCAAGTGGGTGTAAAGCGGCATAAACACAGCCGTGAAAAGCAGCTAAACCCCATTATAAAAATAAATTACTTTTAAAAACCCATGAAACAAAGACAGGGAAAGAGAGAGAAATTCTTACACAATTCGTTCAGGGGCTGTGATGCAACCTGGATTGACCATATCTAGACCCACAGCTGGATGAGACATAAGGGTGGACACTCTTGGGGCTGAGAGGTTTGGTGAGGTTGGGTGAGCAAACGCAGACCCTTTAAAGTAATACTGCGTGCTACCCATCGCATGGGTCCCAAATCTCCAGGTTCAAGGGCATCTTCCTACATCGAAAACATGCATGAGAAACCCAGAAGATGGTACACCGTGTGATGGGGAAAGGTTTCTTAAACGCACCTCATTTCTCATCTCCTTGTGCTCGGGTTCGCCATTCCAGCCACTTTACTAGCAATCTCCCTACTTGGAGCATCAGCACCTTTAACCTCCTGTTCCGTACAGGTTGCAATTTGTCCTGAGGATGAACGGGAAGACGGGGAACCAATGAGAGACTAGCTCTTGGTGTTGGGACAGGCAGAGGTCACTCTATTTTCCCATCAGGAAGAAGAATTAACCACAGGCTCAGCCTGCCCCCCGGAACCAGAACAGGGCCTGAAGCCATCCTGCGCTTTTGCGGCCAGCTCCCAAAAAAGCGACTTGTAAAATGGAGCTTCAGGGCACTGCAATTCACAAACCTGCAGAGTTATAAATGATAACTCTCGTCCACAAATATATTGAGGGAAGGCAAAGAAGAGGATTTGAAATCAAGGCAGAATTGCAGGAAACAGATTTCAGGAGGTAGATTCGAATCGCCTTTAAAGCACATGAAAAGCGGCAAAACGTTGACAATGATGCCCTTGGCCAAAAAGGGCGTATGCGTTTTTTCCTGAATATATTCAGGAAAAAACGCGTACGCCCTTTTTGGCCAACCAAGCAACCTGGAAAGGCAAATCAGCGCTACAAAGAAGTCTCGCTTCCCATCGGTCAAAAGGGCCATGCTGAAAAAAGTGTCAAAACCAGAAATGCAGGACAGGCCATGGAGAAATGGGAGCCTTGCTACACTGATGGGCGGGATGTAAATTGCCAACAGCCACTCTGGAGAAGTGTACGGTGTGTCCTGAAACATCTAAAAAACACAGCTTAGAGAGCATAGGGCACTTCCACGCATGGGGGGATAAAGTGGGAAAATTGAAAATCAGCAAGACACAAGCACCCCAAAGTTTAGGGCTGCTCTGTTGACAAGGACCTCCACTTCATTCTACCTTAAATATCCCAGGAAAGCGAAAAATGGATAAAAAAGTTGTGGTCCTTATGTACAATGGAATATCACTCAGCCATGAAATCAATGTCATAAGGCTAGTAGCAGCATGATGAGTGGATTTAGGTAAGACGATTCTAAGTGAAATAAGTCACACAGAAAAGGACACTTCTCATAAGGTGTCACTTATAGAGGGAATGTAAAAACCGTTACACTTGAACTGAATTACAAAACAGAACAGAGTCACACATGCAGAAAACACACTATGGCTGCTTAACGGGAAAGGTGAGGTGGGGTGATACATAAAACAAGAGTTTCAAATTAGCTCAGATACCGTTCCATAAACCCAATATGTAACAGACAAGACCTACTCCTTGCTCAGAGAACTGGACTCAACACGCCCGATTCACCGCACAAGAATATATCTGACTAGTAATAATCTTAAAACCTATGTATTGATATCTCTCTGTTAGTGTGTCAAGTGGGTGTAAAGCGGCATAAACACAGCCGTGAAAAGCAGCTAAACCCCATTATAAAAATAAATTACTTTTAAAAACCCATGAAAAAAAGACAGGGAAAGAGAGAGAAATTCTTACACAATTCGTTCAGGGGCTGTGATGCAACCTGGATTGACCATATCTAGACCCACAGCTGGATGAGACATAATGGTGGACACTCTTGGGGCTGAGAGGTTTGGTGAGGTTGGGTGAGCAAACGCAGACCCTTTAAAGTAATAGTGCGTGCTACCCATCGCATGGGTCCCAAATCTCCAGGTTCAAGGGCATCTTCCTACATCGAAAACATGCATGAGAAACCCAGAAGATGGTACACCGTGTGATGGGGAAAGGTTTCTAAAACGCACCTCATTTCTCATCTCCTTGTGCTCGGGTTCGCCATTCCAGCCACTTTACTAGCAATCTCCCTACTTGGAGCATCAGCACCTTTAACCTCCTGTTCCGTACAGGGTGCAATTTGTCCTGAGGATGAACAGGAAGACGGGGAACCAATGAGAGACTAGCTCTTGGTGTTGGGACAGGCAGAGGTCACTCTATTTTCCCATCAGGAAGAAGAATTAACCACAGGCTCAGCCTGCCCCCGGAACCAGAACAGGGCCTGAAGCCATCCTGCGCTTTTGCGGCCAGCTCCCAAAAAAGTGACTTGTAAAATGGAGCTTCAGGGCACTGCAATTCACAAACCTGCAGAGTTATAAATGATAACTCTCGTCCACAAATATATTGAGGGAAGGCAAAGAAGAGGATTTGAAATCAAGGCAGAATTGCAGGAAACAGATTTCAGGAGGTAGATTCGAATCGCCTTTAAAGCACATGAAAACCGGCAAAACGTTGACAATGATGCCCTTGGCCAAAAAGGGCGTATGCGTTTTTTCCTGAATATATTCAGGAAAAAACGCATACGCCCTTTTTGGCCAACCAAGCAACCTGGAAAGGCAAATCAGCGCTACAAAGAAGTCTCGCTTCCCATCGGTCAAAAGGGCCATGCTGAAAAAAGTGTCAAAACCAGAAATGCAGGACAGGCCATGGAGAAATGGGAGCCTTGCTACACTGATGGGCGGGATGTAAATTGCCAACAGCCACTCTGGAGAAGTGTACGGTGTGTCCTGAAACATCTAAAAAACACAGCTTAGAGAGCATAGGGCACTTCCACGCATGGGGGGATAACGTGGGAAAATTGAAAATCAGCAAGACACAAGCACCCCAAAGTTTAGGGCTGCTCTGTTGACAAGGACCTCCACTTCATTCTACCTTAAATATCCCAGGAAAGCGAAAAATGGATAAAAAAGTTGTGGTCCTTATGTACAATGGAATATCACTCAGCCATGAAATCAATGTCATAAGGCTAGTAGCAGCATGATGAGTGGATTTAGGTAAGACGATTCTAAGTGAAATAAGTCACACAGAAAAGGACACTTCTCATAAGGTGTCACTTATAGAGGGAATGTAAAAACCGTTACACTTGAACTGAATTACAAAACAGAACAGAGTCACACATGCAGAAAACACACTATGGCTGCTTAACGGGAAAGGTGAGGTGGGGTGATACATAAAACAAGAGTTTCAAATTAGCTCAGATACCGTTCCATAAACCCAATATGTAACAGACAAGACCTACTCCTTGCTCAGAGAACTGGACTCGACACGCCCGATTCACCGCACAAGAATATATCTGACTAGTAATAATCTTAAAACCTATGTATTGATATCTCTCTGTTAGTGTGTCAAGTGGGTGTAAAGCGGCATAAACACAGCCGTGAAAAGCAGCTAAACCCCATTATAAAAATAAATTACTTTTAAAAACCCATGAAAAAAAGACAGGGAAAGAGAGAGAAATTCTTACACAATTCGTTCAGGGGCTGTGATGCAACCTGGATTGACCATATCTAGACCCACAGCTGGATGAGACATAAGGGTGGACACTCTTGGGGCTGAGAGGTTTGGTGAGGTTGGGTGAGCAAACGCAGACCCTTTAAAGTAATAGTGCGTGCTACCCATCGCATGGGTCCCAAATCTCCAGGTTCAAGGGCATCTTCCTACATCGAAAACATGCATGAGAAACCCAGAAGATGGTACACCGTGTGATGGGGAAAGGTTTCTAAAACGCACCTCATTTCTCATCTCCTTGTGCTCGGGTTGGCCATTCCAGCCACTTTACTAGCAATCTCCCTACTTGGAGCATCAGCACCTTTAACCTCCTGTTCCGTACAGGTTGCAATTTGTCCTGAGGATGAACGGGAAGACGGGGAACCAATGAGAGACTAGCTCTTGGTGTTGGGACAGGCACAGGTCACTCTATTTTCCCATCAGGAAGAAGAATTAACCACAGGCTCAGCCTGCCCCCTGGAACCAGAACAGGGCCTGAAGCCATCCTGCGCTTTTGCGGCCAGCTCCCAAAAAAGCGACTTGTAAAATGGAGCTTCAGGGCACTGCAATTCACAAACCTGCAGAGTTATAAATGATAACTCTCGTCCACAAATATATTGAGGGAAGGCAAAGAAGAGGATTTGAAATCAAGGCAGAATTGCAGGAAACAGATTTCAGGAGGTAGATTCGAATCGCCTTTAAAGCACATGAAAAGCGGCAAAACGTTGACAATGATGCCCTTGGCCAAAAAGGGCATATGCGTTTTTTCCTGAATATATTCAGGAAAAAACGCATACGCCCTTTTTGGCCAACCAAGCAACCTGGAAAGGCAAATCAGCGCTACAAAGAAGTCTCGCTTCCCATCGGTCAAAAGGGCCATGCTGAAAAAAGTGTCAAAACCAGAAATGCAGGACAGGCCATGGAGAAATGGGAGCCTTGCTACACTGATGGGCGGGATGTAAATTGCCAACAGCCACTCTGGAGAAGTGTACGGTGTGTCCTGAAACATCTAAAAAACACAGCTTAGAGAGCATAGGGCACTTCCACGCATGGGGGGATAAAGTGGGAAAATTGAAAATCAGCAAGACACAAGCACCCCAAAGTTTAGGGCTGCTCTGTTGACAAGGACCTCCACTTCATTCTACCTTAAATATCCCAGGAAAGCGAAAAATGGATAAAAAAGTTGTGGTCCTTATGTACAATGGAATATCACTCAGCCATGAAATCAATGTCATAAGGCTAGTAGCAGCATGATGAGTGGATTTAGGTAAGACGATTCTAAGTGAAATAAGTCACACAGAAAAGGACACTTCTCATAAGGTGTCACTTATAGAGGGAATGTAAAAACCGTTACACTTGAACTGAATTACAAAACAGAACAGAGTCACACATGCAGAAAACACACTATGGCTGCTTAACGGGAAAGGTGAGGTGGGGTGATACATAAAACAAGAGTTTCAAATTAGCTCAGATACCGTTCCATAAACCCAATATGTAACAGACAAGACCTACTCCTTGCTCAGAGAACTGGACTCAACACGCCCGATTCACCGCACAAGAATATATCTGACTAGTAATAATCTTAAAACCTATGTATTGATATCTCTCTGTTAGTGTGTCAAGTGGGTGTAAAGCGGCATAAACACAGCCGTGAAAAGCAGCTAAACCCCATTATAAAAATAAATTACTTTTAAAAACCCATGAAACAAAGACAGGGAAAGAGAGAGAAATTCTTACACAATTCGTTCAGGGGCTGTGATGCAACCTGGATTGACCATATCTAGACCCACAGCTGGATGAGACATAAGGGTGGACACTCTTGGGGCTGAGAGGTTTGGTGAGGTTGGGTGAGCAAACGCAGACCCTTTAAAGTAATACTGCGTGCTACCCATCGCATGGGTCCCAAATCTCCAGGTTCAAGGGCATCTTCCTACATCGAAAACATGCATGAGAAACCCAGAAGATGGTACACCGTGTGATGGGGAAAGGTTTCTAAAACGCACCTCATTTCTCATCTCCTTGTGCTCGGGTTCGCCATTCCAGCCACTTTACTAGCAATCTCCCTACTTGGAGCATCAGCACCTTTAACCTCCTGTTCCGTACAGGTTGCAATTTGTCCTGAGGATGAACGGGAAGACGGGGAACCAATGAGAGACTAGCTCTTGGTGTTGGGACAGGCAGAGGTCACTCTATTTTCCCATCAGGAAGAAGAATTAACCACAGGCTCAGCCTGCCCCCCGGAACCAGAACAGGGCCTGAAGCCATCCTGCGCTTTTGCGGCCAGCTCCCAAAAAAGCGACTTGTAAAATGGAGCTTCAGGGCACTGCAATTCACAAACCTGCAGAGTTATAAATGATAACTCTCGTCCACAAATATATTGAGGGAAGGCAAAGAAGAGGATTTGAAATCAAGGCAGAATTGCAGGAAACAGATTTCAGGAGGTAGATTCGAATCGCCTTTAAAGCACATGAAAAGCGGCAAAACGTTGACAATGATGCCCTTGGCCAAAAAGGGCTTACGCGTTTTTTCCTGAATATATTCAAGAAAAAACGCGTACGCCCTTTTTGGCCAACCAAGCAACCTGGAAAGGCAAATCAGCGCTACAAAGAAGTCTCGCTTCCCATCGGTCAAAAGGGCCATGCTGAAAAAAGTGTCAAAACCAGAAATGCACGTCAGGCCATGGAGAAATGGGAGCCTTGTTACACTGATGGGAGGGATGTAAATTGCCAACAGCCACTCTGGAGAAGTGTACGGTGTGTCCTGAAACATCTAAAAAACACAGCTTAGAGAGCATCGGGCGCTTCCACGCATGGGTGTATAAAGTGGGAAAATTAAAAATCAGCAAGACACAGGCACCCCAAAGTTTAGGGCTGCTATTTTGACAATGACCTCCACTTCATTCCACCTTAAATATCCCAGGAAAGCGAAAAATGGATAAAAAAGTTGGGGTCCTTATGTACAATGGAATATCACTCAGCCATGAAATCAAAGTCATAAGTCTAGTAGCAGCATGATGAGTGGATTTAGGTAAGACGATTCTAAGTGAAATAAGTCACACAGAAAAGGACACTTCTCATAAGGTGTCACTTATAGAGGGAATGTAAAAACCGTTACACTTGAACTGAATTACAAAACAGAACAGAGTCACACATGCAGAAAACACACTATGGCTGCTTAACGGGAAAGGTGAGGTGGGGTGATACATAAAACAAGAGTTTCAAATTAGCTCAGATACCGTTCCATAAACCCGATATGTAATAGACAAGACCTACTCCTTGCTCAGAGAACTGGACTCAACATTCCCGATTCACCGCACAAGAATATATCTGACTAGTAATAATCTTAAAACCTATGTATTGATATCTCTCTGTTAGTGTGTCAAGTGGGTGTAAAGCGGCATAAACACAGCCGTGAAAAGCAGCTAAACCCCATTATAAAAATAAATTACTTTTAAAAACCCATGAAACAAAGACAGGGAAAGAGAGAGAAATTCTTACACAATTCGTTCAGGGGCTGTGATGCAACCTGGATTGACCATATCTAGACCCACAGCTGGATGAGACATAAGGGTGGACACTCTTGGGGCTGAGAGGTTTGGTGAGGTTGGGTGAGCAAACGCAGACCCTTTAAAGTAATACTGCGTGCTACCCATCGCATGGGTCCCAAATCTCCAGGCTCAAGGCCTCTTTCTACATCGAAAACATGCATGAGAAACCCAGAAGATGGTACACCGTGTGATGGGGAAAGGTTTCTAAAACGCACCTCATTTCTCATCTCCTTGTGCTCGGGTTCGCCATTCCAGCCACTTTACTAGCAATCTCCCTACTTGGAGCATCAGCACCTTTAACCTCCTGTTCCGTACAGGTTGCAATTTGTCCTGAGGATGAACGGGAAGACGGGGAACCAATGAGAGACTAGCTCTTGGTGTTGGGACAGGCACAGGTCACTCTATTTTCCCATCAGGAAGAAGAATTAACCACAGGCTCAGCCTGCCCCCCGGAACCAGAACAGGGCCTGAAGCCATCCTGCGCTTTTGCGGCCAGCTCCCAAAAAAGCGACTTGTAAAATGGAGCGTCAGGGCACTGCAATTCACAAAACTGCAGAGTTATAAATGATAACTCTCGTCCACAAATATATGGAGGGAAGGCAAAGAAGAGGATTTGAAATCAAGGCAGAATTGCAGGGAACAGATTTCAGGAGGTAGATTCGAATCGCCTTTAAAGCACATGAAAAGCGGCAAAACGTTGACAATGATGCCCTTGGCCAAAAAGGGCTTACGCGTTTTTTCCTGAATATATTCAAGAAAAAACGCGTACACCCTTTTTGGCCAACCAAGCAACCTGGAAAGGCAAATCAGCGCTACAAAGAAGTCTCGCTTCCCATCGGTCAAAAGGGCCATGCTGAAAAAAGTGTCAAAACCAGAAATGCACGACAGGCCATGGAGAAATGGGAGCCTTGCTACACTGATGGGCGGGATGTAAATTGCCAACAGCCACTCTGGAGAAGTGTACGGTGTGTCCTGAAACATCTAAAAAACAAAGCTTAGAGAGCATAGGGCACTTCCACGCATGGGGGGATAAAGAGGGAAAATTGAAAATCAGCAAGACACAAGCACCCCAAAGTTTAGGGCTGCTCTGTTGACAAGGACCTCCACTTCATTCCACCTTAAATATCCCAGGAAAGCGAAAAATGGATAAAAAGTTGTGGTCCTTATGTACAATGGAATATCACTCAGCCATGAAATCAATGTCATAAGGCTAGTAGCAGCATGATGAGTGGATTTAGGTAAGACGATTCTAAGTGAAATAAGTCACACAGAAAAGGACACTTCTCATAAGGTGTCACTTATAGAGGGAATGTAAAAACCGTTACACTTGAACTGAATTACAAAACAGAACAGAGTCACACATGCAGAAAACACATTATGGCTGCTTAACGGGAAAGGTGAGGTGGGGTGATACATAAAACAAGAGTTTCAAATTACCTCAGATACCGTTCCATAAGCCCAATATGTAATAGACAAGACCTACTCCTTGCTCAGAGAACTGGACTCAACACGCCCGATTCACCGCACAAGAATATATCTGACTAGTAATAATCTTAAAACCTATGTATTGATATCTCTCTGTTAGTGTGTCAAGTGGGTGTAAAGCGGCATAAACACAGCCGTGAAAAGCAGCTAAACCCCATTATAAAAACAAATTACTTTTAAAAACCCATGAAACAAAGACAGGGAAAGAGAGAGAAATTCTTACACAATTCGTTCAGGGGCTGTGATGCAACCTGGATTGACCATATCTAGACCCACAGCTGGATGAGACATAAGGGTGGACACTCTTGGGGCTGAGAGGTTTGGTGAGGTTGGGTGAGCAAACGCAGACCCTTTAAAGTAATACTGCGTGCTACCCATCGCATGGGTCCCAAATCTCCAGGTTCAAGGCCTCTTTCTACATCGAAAACATGCATGAGAAACCCAGAAGATGGTACACCGTGTGATGGGGAAAGGTTTCTAAAACGCACCTCATTTCTCATCTCCTTGTGCTCGGGTTCGCCATTCCAGCCACTTTACTAGCAATCTCCCTACTTGGAGCATCAGCACCTTTAACCTCCTGTTCCGTACAGGTTGCAATTTGTCCTGAGGATGAACGGGAAGACGGGGAACCAATGAGAGACTAGCTCTTGGTGTTGGGACAGGCACAGGTCACTCTATTTTCCCATCAGGAAGAAGAATTAACCACAGGCTCAGCCTGCCCCCCGGAACCAGAACAGGGCCTGAAGCCATCCTGCGCTTTTGCGGCCAGCTCCCAAAAAAGCGACTTGTAAAATGGAGCGTCAGGGCACTGCAATTCACAAAACTGCAGAGTTATAAATGATAACTCTCGTCCACAAATATATGGAGGGAAGGCAAAGAAGAGGATTTGAAATCAAGGCAGAATTGCAGGGAACAGATTTCAGGAGGTAGATTCGAATCGCCTTTAAAGCACATGAAAAGCGGCAAAACGTTGACAATGATGCCCTTGGCCAAAAAGGGCTTACGTGTTTTTTCCTGAATATATTCAAGAAAAAACGCGTACACCCTTTTTGGCCAACCAAGCAACCTGGAAAGGCAAATCAGCGCTACAAAGAAGTCTCGCTTCCCATCGGTCAAAAGGGCCATGCTGAAAAAAGTGTCAAAACCAGAAATGCACGACAGGCCATGGAGAAATGGGAGCCTTGCTACACTGATGGGCGGGATGTAAATTGCCAACAGCCACTCTGGAGAAGTGTACGGTGTGTCCTGAAACATCTAAAAAACAAAGCTTAGAGAGCATAGGGCACTTCCACGCATGGGGGGATAAAGAGGGAAAATTGAAAATCAGCAAGACACAAGCACCCCAAAGTTTAGGGCTGCTCTGTTGACAAGGACCTCCACTTCATTCTACCTTAAATATCCCAGGAAAGCGAAAAATGGATAAAAAGTTGTGGTCCTTATGTACAATGGAATATCACTCAGCCATGAAATCAATGTCATAAGGCTAGTAGCAGCATGATGAGTGGATTTAGGTAAGACGATTCTAAGTGAAATAAGTCACACAGAAAAGGACACTTCTCATAAGGTGTCACTTATAGAGGGAATGTAAAAACCGTTACACTTGAACTGAATTACAAAACAGAACAGAGTCACACATGCAGAAAACACACTATGGCTGCTTAACGGGAAAGGTGAGGTGGGGTGATACATAAAACAACGGCTTCAAATTAGCTTAGATAACGTTCCATAAACCCAATATGTAATAGACAAGACCTACTCCTTGCTCAGAGAACTGGACTCAACACCCCTTATTCACCACACAAGGATATATCTGACTAGTAATAATCTTAAAACCTATGTATTGAAATCTCTGTGTTAGTGTGTCAAATGGGTGTAAAGCGGCATAAACACAGCAGTGAAAAGCAGCTAAACCCCATTATAAAAATAAATTACTTTTAAAAACCCATGAAACCAAGACAGTGAAAGAGAGAGAAATTCTTACAAAATTCATTCAGGGGCTGTGATGGAACATGGATTGACCATATCTAGACTCACAGCTGGATGAGACATAAGGGTGGACACTCTTGGGGCTGAGAGGTTTGGTGAGGTTGGGTGAGCAAACGCAGACCCTTTAAAGTAATACTGTTTGGTACCCATCCCATGGGTCCCAAATCTGCAGGTTCAAGGGCATCTTCCTAATTCGAAAACATGCATGTGAAACCCAGAAGATGGTACACCGTGTGATGGGGAAAGGTTTCTAAAACGCACCTCATTTCTCATCTCCTTGTGCTCGGGTTCTCCATTCCAGCCACTTTACTAGCAATCTCCCTATTTGGAGTATCATCACCTTTAACCTCCTGTTCCGTACAGGTTGCAATTTGTGCTGAGGATGAACGGAAAGACGGGGAACCAATGAGAGACTAGCTCTTGGTATTGGGACAGACACAGGTCACTCTATTTTCCTATCAGGAAGAAGAATTAACCACAGGCTCAGCCTGGCCCCCAGAACCAGAACAGGGCCTGAAGCCATCCTGCGCTTTTTTGGCCAGCTCCCAAAAAAGCAAGTTGTAAAATGGAGCTTCAGGGCACTGCAATTCACAAACCTGCAGAGTTATAATGATAACTCTCGAACACAAATATATTGAAGGAAGGCAACGAAGAGGATTTGAAATCAAGGCAGAATTGCAGGAAACAGATTTCATGAGGTAGATCCGAAACGCCTTTAAAGCACATGAAAAGCGGCAAAACGTTGACAATGATGCCCTTTGCCAAAAAGGGCGTATGCGTTTTTTCCTGAATATATTCAGGAAAAAACGCATACGCCCTTTTTGGCCAACCAAGCAACCTGGAAAAGCAAATCAGCGCTACAAAGAAGTCTCGCTTCCCATCGGTCAAAAGGGCCATGCTGAGAAAAGTGTCAAAACCAGAAATGCAGGACAGGCCATGGAGAAATGGGAGCCTTGCTACGCTGATGGGCGGGATGTAATTTGCCAACAGCCACTCTGGAGAAGGGTATGGTGTGTCCTGAAACATCTAAAAAATAAGCTTAGAGAGCATAGGGCACTCCCACGCATGGGGGTATAAATTGGAAAAATTAAAAATCAGCAAGACAGAAGCACACCAAAGTTTAGGGCTGCTCTGTTGCCAAGGACCTCAACTTTATTCCACCTTAAATATCCGAGGAAGGAGAAAAATGGATAAAGAAGTTGTGGTCCTTATGTACAAAGGAATATCACTAAGCCATGAAATTAATGTCATGAGGCTAGTAGCAGCATGATGAGTGGATTTAGGTGCGACGATTCTAAGTGAAATAAGTCACACAGAAAAGGACATTTATCATAAGGTATCACTAATAGAGGGAATGTAAAAACCGTTACACTTGAACTGAATTACAAAACAGAACAGAATCACACTTGCAGAAAACACACTATGGCTGCTTAACGGGAAAGGTGAGGTGGGGTGATACATAAAACAAGGGTTTCAAATTAGCTAAGATACCGTTCCATAAATCCAATATGTAACAGACAAGACCTACTCCTTGCTCAGAGAACTGGACTCAACACGCCCTATTCACCGCACAAGAATATATCTGACTAGTAATAATCTTAAAACCTATGTATTGATATCTCTCTGTTAGTGTGTCATGTGGGTGTAAAGCGGCATAAACACAGCAGTGAAAAGCAGCTAAACCCCATTATAAAAAGAAATTAAAAACCCATGAAACAAAGACAGTTATAGCGAAAGAAATTCTTACAAAATTAGTTCAGGGGCTGTGATGCAACCTGGATTGACCATATCTAGACCCACAGCTGGATGAGACATAAGGGTGTACACTCTTGGGGCTGTGAGGTTTGGTGAGGTTGGGTGAGCAAACGCAGACCCTTTGAAGTAATACTGCGTGGTACCCATCCCATTGGTCCCAAAACTCCAGGTTCAAGGGCATCTTCCTACATCGAAAACACGCATGAGAAACCCACACGACGGTACACTGTGTGATCGGGAAAGGTTTCTAAAATGCACCTCATTTCTCATCTCCTTGTGCTCGGGTTCACCAGTCCAGCCGCTATACTAGCAATCTCCGTACTTGGAGAATCAGCACCTTTAACCTCCTGTTTGGTACAGGTTGCAATTTGTCCTGAGGATGAACGGAAAGAGGGGGAACCAATAAGAGACAAGCTCTAGGTTTTGGGACAGGCACAGGTCACTCTATTTTCCCATCAGGAAAAAGAATTAACCACAGACTCAGCCTGCTGCCTGGAAGTAGAATAGGGCCTGAAGAAATCCTGTGCTTTTGCGGCCAACTCCCAAAAAAGCGAGTTGAGAAATGGAGATCAGGGGCACTGCAATTCACACACCTGCAGAGTTATCAATGATAACTCTCGTCCACAAATATATTGAGGGAAGGCTACGAAGAGGATTTGAAAGCAAGGCAGAATTGCAGAAACAGACTTAAGGAGGTAGATTCGAATCGCGTTTAAAGCACATGAAAAGCGGCAAAACGTCGACAATTATGCCCTTGGCTAAAAAGGGCCTATGCGTTTTTTCCTGAATATATTCAGGAAAAAACGCATAGGCCCTTTTTGGCCAACCAAGCAACCTGGAAAGGCAAATCAGCGCTACAAAGAAATCTCGCTTCCCATCGATCAAAAGGGCCATGCTGAAAAAAGTGTCAAACCAGAAATGCAGCACAGGCCATGGAGAAATGGGAGCCTTGGTACGCTGATGGTGGGATGTAAATTGCCAACAGCCACTCTGGAGAAGTGTACGGTGTGTCCTGAAACATCTAAAAAACACAGCTTAGAGAGCATAGGGCACATCCACTCATTGGCATATAAATTGGGAAAACTAAAAATCAGCAAGACACAGGCACCCCAAAGTTTAGGGCTGCTCTGTTGACAAGAACCTCCACTTCCTTACACCTTAAATATCCCAGGAAAGAGAAAAATGGATCCAAAAGTTGTTGTCCTTATGTACAATGGAATATCACTCAGCCATGAAATCAAAGTCATAAGGCTAGTAGCAGCATGATGAGTGGATTTAGGTAAGACGATTCTAAGTGAAATAAGTCACACAGAAAAGGACACTTCTCATAAGGTGTCACTTATAGAGGGAATGTAAAAACCGTTACACTTGAACTGAATTACAAAACAGAACAGAGTCACACATGCAGAAAACACACTATGGCTGCTTAACGGGAAAGGTGAGGTGGGGTGATACATAAAACAAGAGTTTCAAATTAGCTCAGATACCGTTCCATAAACCCAATATGTAACAGACAAGACCTACTCCTTGCTCAGAGAACTGGACTCAACACGCCCGATTCACCGCACAAGAATATATCTGACTAGTAATAATCTTAAAACCTATGTATTGATATCTCTCTGTTAGTGTGTCAAGTGGGTGTAAAGCGGCATAAACACAGCCGTGAAAAGCAGCTAAACCCCATTATAAAAATAAATTACTTTTAAAAACCCATGAAACAAAGACAGGGAAAGAGAGAGAAATTCTTACACAATTCGTTCAGGGGCTGTGATGCAACCTGGATTGACCATATCTAGACCCACAGCTGGATGAGACATAAGGGTGGACACTCTTGGGGCTGAGAGGTTTGGTGAGGTTGGGTGAGCAAACGCAGACCCTTTAAAGTAATACTGCGTGCTACCCATCGCATGGGTCCCAAATCTCCAGGTTCAAGGGCATCTTCCTACATCGAAAACATGCATGAGAAACCCAGAAGATGGTACACCGTGTGATGGGGAAAGGTTTCTAAAACGCACCTCATTTCTCATCTCCTTGCGCTCGGGTTCGCCATTCCAGCCACTTTACTAGCAATCTCCCTACTTGGAGCATCAGCACCTTTAACCTCCTGTTCCGTACAGGTTGCAATTTGTCCTGAGGATGAACGGGAAGACGGGGAACCAATGAGAGACTAGCTCTTGGTGTTGGGACAGGCACAGGTCACTCTATTTTCCCATCAGGAAGAAGAATTAACCACAGGCTCAGCCTGCCCCCCGGAACCAGAACAGGACCTGAAGCCATCCTGCGCTTTTGCGGCCAGCTCCCAAAAAAGCGACTTGTAAAATGCAGCTTCAGGGCACTGCAATTCACAAACCTGCAGAGTTATAAATGATAACTCTCGTCCACAAATATATTGAGGGAAGGCAAAGAAGAGGATTTGAAATCAAGGCAGAATTGCAGGAAACAGATTTCAGGAGGTAGATTCGAATCGCCTTTAAAGCACATGAAAAGCGGCAAAACGTTGACAATGATGCCCTTGGCCAAAAAGGGCGTATGCGTTGTTTCCTGAATATATTCAGGAAAAAACGCATACGCCCTTTTTGGCCAACCAAGCAACCTGGAAAGGCAAATCAGCGCTACAAAGAAGTCTCGCTTCCCATCGGTCAAAAGGGCCATGCTGAAAAAAGTGTCAAAACCAGAAATGCAGGAAAGGAAATGGAGAAATGGGTGCCTTGCTACACTGATGGGCGGGATGTAAATTGCCAACAGCCACTCTGGAGATGTGTACGGTGTGTCCTGAAACATCTAAAAAACACAGCTTAGAGAGCATAGGGCACTTCCACGCATGGGGGGATAAAGTGGGAAAATTGTAAATCAGCAAGACACAAGCACCCCAAAGTTTAGGGCTGCTCTGTTGACAAGGACCTCCACTTCATTCCACCTTAAATATCCCAGGAAAGCGAAAAATGGATAAAAAAGTTGTGGTCCTTATGTACAATGGAATATCACTCAGCCATGAAATCAATGTCATAAGGCTAGTAGCAGCATGATGAGTGGATTTAGGTAAGACGATGCTAAGTGAAATAAGTCACACAGAAAAGGACACTTCTCATAAGGTGTCACTTATAGAGGGAATGTAAAAACCGTTACACTTGAACTGAATTACAAAACAGAACAGAGTCACACATGCAGAAAACACACTATGGCTGCTTAACGGGAAAGGTGAGGTGGGGTGATACATAAAACAAGAGTTTCAAATTACCTCAGATACCGTTCCATAAACCCAATATGTAATAGACAAGACCTACTCCTTGCTCAGAGAACTGGACTCAACACGCCCGATTCACCGCACAAGAATATATCTGACTAGTAATAATCTTAAAACCTATGTATTGATATCTCTCTGTTAGTGTGTCAAGTGGGTGTAAAGCGGCATAAACACAGCCGTGAAAAGCAGCTAAACCCCATTATAAAAATAAATTACTTTTAAAAACCCATGAAACAAAGACAGGGAAAGAGAGAGAAATTCTTACACAATTCGTTCAGGGGCTGTGATGCAACCTGGATTGACCATATCTAGACCCACAGCTGGATGAGACATAAGGGTGGACACTCTTGGGGCTGAGAGGTTTGGTGAGGTTGGGTGAGCAAACGCAGACCCTTTAAAGTAATACTGCGTGCTACCCATCGCATGGGTCCCAAATCTCCAGGTTCAAGGGCATCTTCCTACATCGAAAACATGCATGAGAAACCCAGAAGATGGTACACCGTGTGATGGGGAAAGGTTTCTTAAACGCACCTCATTTCTCATCTCCTTGTGCTCGGGTTCGCCATTCCAGCCACTTTACTAGCAATCTCCCTACTTGGAGCATCAGCACCTTTAACCTCCTGTTCCGTACAGGTTGCAATTTGTCCTGAGGATGAACGGGAAGACGGGGAACCAATGAGAGACTAGCTCTTGGTGTTGGGACAGGCACAGGTCACTGTATTTTCCCATCAGGAAGAAGAATTAACAACAGGCTCAGCCTGCCCCCCGGAACCAGAACAGGGCCTGAAGCCATCCTGCGCTTTTGCGGCCAGCTCCCAAAAAAGCGACTTGTAAAATGCCGCTTCAGGGCACTGTAAATCACAAACCTGCAGAGTTATAAATGATAACTCTCGTCCACAAATATATTGAGGGAAGGCAAAGAAGAGGATTTGAAATCAAGGCAGAATTGCAGGAAACAGATTTCAGGAGGTAGATTCGAATCGCCTTTAAAGCACATGAAAACCGGCAAAACGTTGACAATGATGCCCTTGGCCAAAAAGGGCGTATGCGTTTTTTCCTGAATATAATCAGGAAAAAACGCATACGCCATTTTTGGCCAACCAAGCAACCTGGAAAGGCAAATCAGCGCTACAAAGAAGTCTCGCTTCCCATCGGTCAAAAGGGCCATGCTGAAAAAAGTGTCAAAACCAGAAATGCAGGACAGGCCATGGAGAAATGGGAGCCTTGCTACACTGATGGGCGGGATGTAAATTGCCAACAGCCACTCTGGAGAAGTGTACGGTGTGTCCTGAAACATCTAGAAAACACAGCTTAGAGAACATAGGGCACTTCCACGCATGGGGGGATAAAGTGGGAAAATTGAAAATCAGCAAGACACAAGCACCCCAAAGTTTAGGGCTGCTCTGTTGACAAGGACCTCCACTTCATTCCACCTTAAATATCCCAGGAAAGTGAAAAATGGATAAAAAAGTTGTGGTCCTTATGTACAATGGAATATCACTCAGCCATGAAATCAATGTCATAAGGCTAGTAGCAGCATGATGAGTGGATTTAGGTAAGACGATTCTAAGTGAAATAAGTCACACAGAAAAGGACACTTCTCATAAGGTGTCACTTATAGAGGGAATGTAAAAACCGTTACACTTGAACTGAATTACAAAACAGAACAGAGTCACACATGCAGAAAACACACTATGGCTGCTTAACGGGAAAGGTGAGGTGGGGTGATACATAAAACAAGAGTTTCAAATTAGCTCAGATACCGTTCCATAAACCCAATATGTAATAGACAAGACCTACTCCTTGCTCAGAGAACTGGACTCAACACGCCCGATTCACCGCACAAGTATATATCTGACTAGTAATAATCTTAAAACCTATGTATTGATATCTCTCTGTTAGTGTGTCAAGTGGGTGTAAAGCGGCATAAACACAGCCGTGAAAAGCAGCTAAACCCCATTATAAAAATAAATTACTTTTAAAAACCCATGAAACAAAGACAGGGAAAGAGAGAGAAATTCTTACACAATTCGTTCAGGGGCTGTGATGCAACCTGGATTGACCATATCTAGACCCACAGCTGGATGAGACATAAGGGTGGACACTCTTGGGGCTGAGAGGTTTGGTGAGGTTGGGTGAGCAAACGCAGACCCTTTAAAGTAATACTGCGTGCTACCCATCGCATGGGTCCCAAATCTCCAGGTTCAAGGGCATCTTCCTACATCGAAAACATGCATGAGAAACCCAGAAGATGGTACACCGTGTGATGGGGAAAGGTTTCTTAAACGCACCTCATTTCTCATCTCCTTGTGCTCGGGTTCGCCATTCCAGCCACTTTACTAGCAATCTCCCTACTTGGAGCATCAGCACCTTTAACCTCCTGTTCCGTACAGGTTGCAATTTGTCCTGAGGATGAACGGGAAGACGGGGAACCAATGAGAGACTAGCTCTTGGTGTTGGGACAGGCACAGGTCACTCTATTTTCCCATCAGGAAGAAGAATTAACCACAGGCTCAGCCTGCCCCCCGGAACCAGAACAGGGCCTGAAGCCATCCTGCGCTTTTGCGGCCAGCTCCCAAAAAAGCGACTTGTAAAATGCAGCTTCAGGGCACTGTAATTCACAAACCTGCAGAGTTATAAATGATAACTCTCGTCCACAAATATATTGAGGGAAGGCAAAGAAGAGGATTTGAAATCAAGGCAGAATTGCAGGAAACAGATTTCAGGAGGTAGATTCGAATCGCCTTTAAAGCACATGAAAAGCGGCAAAACGTTGACAATGATGCCCTTGGCCAAAAAGGGCGTATGCGTTTTTTCCTGAATATATTCAGGAAAAAACGCATACGCCCTTTTTGGCCAACCAAGCAACCTGGAAAGGCAAATCAGCGCTACAAAGAAGTCTCGCTTCCCATCGGTCAAAAGGGCCATGCTGAAAAAAGTGTCAAAACCAGAAATGCAGGACAGGCCATGGAGAAATGGGAGCCTTGCTACACTGATGGGCGGGATGTAAATTGCCAACAGCCACTCTGGAGAAGTGTACGGTGTGTCCTGAAACATCTAAAAAACACAGCTTAGAGAGCATAGGGCACTTCCACGCATGGGGGGATAAAGTGGGAAAATTGAAAATCAGCAAGACACAAGCACCCCAAAGTTTAGGGCTGCTCTGTTGACAAGGACCTCCACTTCATTCCACCTTAAATATCCCAGGAAAGCGAAAAATGGATAAAAAAGTTGTGGTCATTATGTACAATGGAATATCACTCAGCCATGAAATCAATGTCATAAGGCTAGTAGCAGCATGATGAGTGGATTTAGGTAAGACGATTCTAAGTGAAATAAGTCACACAGAAAAGGACACTTCTCATAAGGTGTCACTTATAGAGGGAATGTAAAAACCGTTACACTTGAACTGAATTACAAAACAGAACAGAGTCACACATGCAGAAAACACACTATGGCTGCTTAACGGGAAAGGTGAGGTGGGGTGATACATAAAACAAGAGCTTCAAATTAGCTCAGATACCGTTCCATCAACCCAATATGTAATAGACAAGACCTACTCCTTGCTCAGAGAACTGGACTCAACACGCCCGATTCACCGCACAAGAATATATCTGACTAGTAATAATCTTAAAACCTATGTATTGATATCTCTCTGTTAGTGTGTCAAGTGGGTGTAAAGCGGCATAAACACAGCCGTGAAAAGCAGCTAAACCCCATTATAAAAATAAATTACTTTTAAAAACCCATGAAACAAAGACAGGGAAAGAGAGAGAAATTCTTACACAATTCGTTCAGGGGCTGTGATGCAACCTGGATTGACCATATCTAGACCCACAGCTGGATGAGACATAAGGGTGGACACTCTTGGGGCTGAGAGGTTTGGTGAGGTTGGGTGAGCAAACGCAGACCCTTTAAAGTAATACTGCGTGCTACCCATCGCATGGGTCCCAAATCTCCAGGTTCAAGGGCATCTTCCTACATCGAAAACATGCATGAGAAACCCAGAAGATGGTACACCGTGTGATGGGGAAAGGTTTCTTAAACGCACCTCATTTCTCATCTCCTTGTGCTCGGGTTCGCCATTCCAGCCACTTTACTAGCAATCTCCCTACTTGGAGCCTCAGCACCTTTAACCTCCTGTTCCGTACAGGTTGCAATTTGTCCTGAGGATGAACGGGAAGACGGGGAACCAATGAGAGACTAGCTCTTGTTGTTGGGACAGGCACAGGTCACTCTATTTTCCCATCAGGAAGAAGAATTAACCACAGGCTCAGCCTGCCCCCCGGAACCAGAACAGGGCCTGAAGCCATCCTGCGCTTTTGCGGCCAGCTCCCAAAAAAGCGACTTGTAAAATGTAGCTTCAGGGCACTGCAATTCACAAACCTGCAGAGTTATAAATGATAACTCTCGTCCACAAATATATTGAGGGAAGGCAAAGAAGAGGATTTGAAATCAAGGCAGAATTGCAGGAAACAGATTTCAGGAGGTAGATTCGAATCGCCTTTAAAGCACATGAAAAGCGGCAAAACGTTGACAATGATGCCCTTGGCCAAAAAGGGCGTATGCGTTTTTTCCTGAATATATTCAGGAAAAAACGCATACGCCCTTTTTGGCCAACCAAGCAACCTGCAAAGGCAAATCAGCGCTACAAAGAAGTCTCGCTTCCCATCGGTCAAAAGGGCCATGCTGAAAAAAGTGTCAAAACCAGAAATGCAGGACAGGCCATGGAGAAATGGGAGCCTTGCTACACTGATGGGCGGGATGTAAATTGCCAACAGCCACTCTGGAGAAGGGTACGGTGTGTCCTGAAACATCTAAAAAACACAGCTTAGAGAGCATAGGGCACTTCCACGCATGGGGGGATAAAGTGGGAAAATTGAAAATCAGCAAGACACAAGCACCCCAAAGTTTAGGGCTGCTCTGTTGACAAGGACCTCCACTTCATTCCACCTTAAATATCCCAGGAAAGCGAAAAATGGATAAAAAAGTTGTGGTCCTTATGTACAATGGAATATCACTCAGCCATGAAATCAATGTCATAAGGCTAGTAGCAGCATGATGAGTGGATTTAGGTAAGACGATTCTAAGTGAAATAAGTCACACAGAAAAGGACACTTCTCATAAGGTGTCACTTATAGAGGGAATGTAAAAACCGTTACACTTGAACTGAATTACAAAACAGAACAGAGTCACACATGCAGAAAACACACTATGGCTGCTTAACGGGAAAGGTGAGGTGGGGTGATACATAAAACAAGAGCTTCAAATTAGCTCAGATACCGTTCCATAAACCCAATATGTAATAGACAAGACCTACTCCTTGCTCAGAGAACTGGACTCAACACGCCCGATTCACCGCACAAGTATATATCTGACTAGTAATAATCTTAAAACCTATGTATTGATATCTCTCTGTTAGTGTGTCAAGTGGGTGTAAAGCGGCATAAACACAGCCGTGAAAAGCAGCTAAACCCCATTATAAAAATAAATTACTTTTAAAAACCCATGAAACAAAGACAGGGAAAGAGAGAGAAATTCTTACACAATTCGTTCAGGGGCTGTGATGCAACCTGGATTGACCATATCTAGACCCACAGCTGGATGAGACATAAGGGTGGACACTCTTGGGGCTGAGAGGTTTGGTGAGGTTGGGTGAGCAAACGCAGACCCTTTAAAGTAATACTGCGTGCTACCCATCGCATGGGTCCCAAATCTCCAGGTTCAAGGGCATCTTCCTACATCGAAAACATGCATGAGAAACCCAGAAGATGGTACACCGTGTGATGGGGAAAGGTTTCTTAAACGCACCTCATTTCTCATCTCCTTGTGCTCGGGTTCGCCATTCCAGCCACTTTACTAGCAATCTCCCTACTTGGAGCATCAGCACCTTTAACCTCCTGTTCCGTACAGGTTGCAATTTGTCCTGAGGATGAACGGGAAGACGGGGAACCAATGAGAGACTAGCTCTTGGTGTTGGGACAGGCACAGGTCACTCTATTTTCCCATCAGGAAGAAGAATTAACCACAGGCTCAGCCTGCCCCCCGGAACCAGAACAGGGCCTGAAGCCATCCTGCGCTTTTGCGGCCAGCTCCCAAAAAAGCGACTTGTAAAATGCAGCTTCAGGGCACTGTAATTCACAAACCTGCAGAGTTATAAATGATAACTCTCGTCCACAAATATATTGAGGGAAGGCAAAGAAGAGGATTTGAAATCAAGGCAGAATTGCAGGAAACAGATTTCAGGAGGTAGATTCGAATCGCCTTTAAAGCACATGAAAAGCGGCAAAACGTTGACAATGATGCCCTTGGCCAAAAAGGGCGTATGCGTTTTTTCCTGAATATATTCAGGAAAAAACGCATACGCCCTTTTTGGCCAACCAAGCAACCTGGAAAGGCAAATCAGCGCTACAAAGAAGTCTCGCTTCCCATCGGTCAAAAGGGCCATGCTGAAAAAAGTGTCAAAACCAGAAATGCAGGACAGGCCATGGAGAAATGGGAGCCTTGCTACACTGATGGGCGGGATGTAAATTGCCAACAGCCACTCTGGAGAAGTGTACGGTGTGTCCTGAAACATCTAAAAAACACAGCTTAGAGAGCATAGGGCACTTCCACGCATGGGGGGATAAAGTGGGAAAATTGAAAATCAGCAAGACACAAGCACCCCAAAGTTTAGGGCTGCTCTGTTGACAAGGACCTCCACTTCATTCCACCTTAAATATCCCAGGAAAGCGAAAAATGGATAAAAAAGTTGTGGTCATTATGTACAATGGAATATCACTCAGCCATGAAATCAATGTCATAAGGCTAGTAGCAGCATGATGAGTGGATTTAGGTAAGACGATTCTAAGTGAAATAAGTCACACAGAAAAGGACACTTCTCATAAGGTGTCACTTATAGAGGGAATGTAAAAACCGTTACACTTGAACTGAATTACAAAACAGAACAGAGTCACACATGCAGAAAACACACTATGGCTGCTTAACGGGAAAGGTGAGGTGGGGTGATACATAAAACAAGAGCTTCAAATTAGCTCAGATACCGTTCCATCAACCCAATATGTAATAGACAAGACCTACTCCTTGCTCAGAGAACTGGACTCAACACGCCCGATTCACCGCACAAGAATATATCTGACTAGTAATAATCTTAAAACCTATGTATTGATATCTCTCTGTTAGTGTGTCAAGTGGGTGTAAAGCGGCATAAACACAGCCGTGAAAAGCAGCTAAACCCCATTATAAAAATAAATTACTTTTAAAAACCCATGAAACAAAGACAGGGAAAGAGAGAGAAATTCTTACACAATTCGTTCAGGGGCTGTGATGCAACCTGGATTGACCATATCTAGACCCACAGCTGGATGAGACATAAGGGTGGACACTCTTGGGGCTGAGAGGTTTGGTGAGGTTGGGTGAGCAAACGCAGACCCTTTAAAGTAATACTGCGTGCTACCCATCGCATGGGTCCCAAATCTCCAGGTTCAAGGGCATCTTCCTACATCGAAAACATGCATGAGAAACCCAGAAGATGGTACACCGTGTGATGGGGAAAGGTTTCTTAAACGCACCTCATTTCTCATCTCCTTGTGCTCGGGTTCGCCATTCCAGCCACTTTACTAGCAATCTCCCTACTTGGAGCCTCAGCACCTTTAACCTCCTGTTCCGTACAGGTTGCAATTTGTCCTGAGGATGAACGGGAAGACGGGGAACCAATGAGAGACTAGCTCTTGTTGTTGGGACAGGCACAGGTCACTCTATTTTCCCATCAGGAAGAAGAATTAACCACAGGCTCAGCCTGCCCCCCGGAACCAGAACAGGGCCTGAAGCCATCCTGCGCTTTTGCGGCCAGCTCCCAAAAAAGCGACTTGTAAAATGCAGCTTCAGGGCACTGCAATTCACAAACCTGCAGAGTTATAAATGATAACTCTCGTCCACAAATATATTGAGGGAAGGCAAAGAAGAGGATTTGAAATCAAGGCAGAATTGCAGGAAACAGATTTCAGGAGGTAGATTCGAATCGCCTTTAAAGCACATGAAAAGCGGCAAAACGTTGACAATGATGCCCTTGGCCAAAAAGGGCGTATGCGTTTTTTCCTGAATATATTCAGGAAAAAACGCATACGCCCTTTTTGGCCAACCAAGCAACCTGCAAAGGCAAATCAGCGCTACAAAGAAGTCTCGCTTCCCATCGGTCAAAAGGGCCATGCTGAAAAAAGTGTCAAAACCAGAAATGCAGGACAGGCCATGGAGAAATGGGAGCCTTGCTACACTGATGGGCGGGATGTAAATTGCCAACAGCCACTCTGGAGAAGGGTACGGTGTGTCCTGAAACATCTAAAAAACACAGCTTAGAGAGCATAGGGCACTTCCACGCATGGGGGGATAAAGTGGGAAAATTGAAAATCAGCAAGACACAAGCACCCCAAAGTTTAGGGCTGCTCTGTTGACAAGGACCTCCACTTCATTCCACCTTAAATATCCCAGGAAAGCGAAAAATGGATAAAAAAGTTGTGGTCCTTATGTACAATGGAATATCACTCAGCCATGAAATCAATGTCATAAGGCTAGTAGCAGCATGATGAGTGGATTTAGGTAAGACGATTCTAAGTGAAATAAGTCACACAGAAAAGGACACTTCTCATAAGGTGTCACTTATAGAGGGAATGTAAAAACCGTTACACTTGAACTGAATTACAAAACAGAACAGAGTCACACATGCAGAAAACACACTATGGCTGCTTAACGGGAAAGGTGAGGTGGGGTGATACATAAAACAAGAGCTTCAAATTAGCTCAGATACCGTTCCATCAACCCAATATGTAATAGACAAGACCTACTCCTTGCTCAGAGAACTGGACTCAACACGCCCGATTCACCGCACAAGAATATATCTGACTAGTAATAATCTTAAAACCTATGTATTGATATCTCTCTGTTAGTGTGTCAAGTGGGTGTAAAGCGGCATAAACACAGCCGTGAAAAGCAGCTAAACCCCATTATAAAAATAAATTACTTTTAAAAACCCATGAAACAAAGACAGGGAAAGAGAGAGAAATTCTTACACAATTCGTTCAGGGGCTGTGATGTAACCTGGATTGACCATATCTAGACCCACAGCTGGATGAGACATAAGGGTGGACACTCTTGGGGCTGAGAGGTTTGGTGAGGTTGGGTGAGCAAACGCAGACCCTTTAAAGTAATACTGCGTGCTACCCATCGCATGGGTCCCAAATCTCCAGGTTCAAGGGCATCTTCCTACATCGAAAACATGCATGAGAAACCCAGAAGATGGTACACCGTGTGATGGGGAAAGGTTTCTAAAACGCACCTCATTTCTCATCTCCTTGCGCTCGGGTTCGCCATTCCAGCCACTTTACTAGCAATCTCCCTACTTGGAGCATCAGCACCTTTAACCTCCTGTTCCGTACAGATTGCAATTTGTCCTGAGGATGAACGGGAAGACGGGGAACCAATGAGAGACTAGCTCTTGGTGTTGGGACAGGCACAGGTCACTCTATTTTCCCATCAGGAAGAAGAATTAACCACAGGCTCAGCCTGCCCCCCGGAACCAGAACAGGACCTGAAGCCATCCTGCGCTTTTGCGGCCAGCTCCCAAAAAAGCGACTTGTAAAATGCAGCTTCAGGGCACTGCAATTCACAAACCTGCAGAGTTATAAATGATAACTCTCGTCCACAAATATATTGAGGGAACGCAAAGAAGAGGATTTGAAATCAAGGCAGAATTGCAGGAAACAGATTTCAGGAGGTAGATTCGAATCGCCTTTAAAGCACATGAAAAGCGGCAAAACGTTGACAATGATGCCCTTGGCCAAAAAGGGCGTATGCGTTTTTTCCTGAATATATTCAGGAAAAAACGCATACGCCCTTTTTGGCCAACCAAGCAACCTGGAAAGGCAAATCAGCGCTACAAAGAAGTCTCGCTTCCCATCGGTCAAAAGGGCCATGCTGAAAAAAGTGTCAAAACCAGAAATGCAGGACAGGCCATGGAGAAATGGGAGCCTTGCTACACTGATGGGCGGGATGTAAATTGCCAACAGCCACTCTGGAGAAGTGTACAGTGTGTCCTGAAACATCTAAAAAACACAGCTTAGAGAACATAGGGCACTTCCACGCATGGGGGGATAAAGTGGGAAAATTGAAAATCAGCAAGACACAAGCACCCCAAAGTTTAGGGCTGCTCTGTTGACAAGGACCTCCACTTCATTCCACCTTAAATATCCCAGGAAAGCGAAAAATGGATAAAAAAGTTGTGGTCCTTATGTACAATGGAATATCACTCAGCCATGAAATCAATGTCATAAGGCTAGTAGCAGCATGATGAGTGGATTTAGGTAAGACGATTCTAAGTGAAATAAGTCACACAGAAAAGGACACTTCTCATAAGGTGTCACTTATAGAGGGAATGTAAAAACCGTTACACTTGAACTGAATTACAAAACAGAACAGAGTCACACATGCAGAAAACACACTATGGCTGCTTAACGGGAAAGGTGAGGTGGGGTGATACATAAAACAAGAGCTTCAAATTAGCTCAGATACCGTTCCATAAACCCAATATGTAATAGACAAGACCTACTCCTTGCTCAGAGAACTGGACTCAACACGCCCGATTCACCGCACAAGTATATATCTGACTAGTAATAATCTTAAAACCTATGTATTGATATCTCTCTGTTAGTGTGTCAAGTGGGTGTAAAGCGGCATAAACACAGCCGTGAAAAGCAGCTAAACCCCATTATAAAAATAAATTACTTTTAAAAACCCATGAAACAAAGACAGGGAAAGAGAGAGAAATTCTTACACAATTCGTTCAGGGGCTGTGATGCAACCTGGATTGACCATATCTAGACCCACAGCTGGATGAGACATAAGGGTGGACACTCTTGGGGCTGAGAGGTTTGGTGAGGTTGGGTGAGCAAACGCAGACCGTTTAAAGTAATACTGCGTGCTACCCATCGCATGGGTCCCAAATCTCCAGGTTCAAGGGCATCTTCCTACATCGAAAACATGCATGAGAAACCCAGAAGATGGTACACCGTGTGATGGGGAAAGGTTTCTTAAACGCACCTCATTTCTCATCTCCTTGTGCTCGGGTTCGCCATTCCAGCCACTTTACTAGCAATCTCCCTACTTGGAGCATCAGCACCTTTAACCTCCTGTTCCGTACAGGTTGCAATTTGTCCTGAGGATGAACGGGAAGACGGGGAACCAATGAGACACTAGCTCTTGGTGTTGGGACAGGCACAGGTCACTCTATTTTCCCATCAGGAAGAAGAATTAACCACAGGCTCAGCCTGCCCCCCGGAACCAGAACAGGGCCTGAAGCCATCCTGCGCTTTTGCGGCCAGCTCCCAAAAAAGCGACTTGTAAAATGCAGCTTCAGGGCACTGTAATTCACAAACCTGCAGAGTTATAAATGATAACTCTCGTCCACAAATATATTGAGGGAAGGCAAAGAAGAGGATTTGAAATCAAGGCAGAATTGCAGGAAACAGATTTCAGGAGGTAGATTCGAATCGCCTTTAAAGCACATGAAAAGCGGCAAAACGTTGACAATGATGCCCTTGGCCAAAAAGGGCGTATGCGTTTTTTCCTGAATATATTCAGGAAAAAACGCATACGCCCTTTTTGGCCAACCAAGCAACCTGGAAAGGCAAATCAGCGCTACAAAGAAGTCTCGCTTCCCATCGGTCAAAAGGGCCATGCTGAAAAAAGTGTCAAAACCAGAAATGCAGGACAGGCCATGGAGAAATGGGAGCCTTGCTACACTGATGGGCGGGATGTAAATTGCCAACAGCCACTCTGGAGAAGTGTACGGTGTGTCCTGAAACATCTAAAAAACACAGCTTAGAGAGCATAGGGCACTTCCACGCATGGGGGGATAAAGTGGGAAAATTGAAAATCAGCAAGACACAAGCACCCCAAAGTTTAGGGCTGCTCTGTTGACAAGGACCTCCACTTCATTCCACCTTAAATATCCCAGGAAAGCGAAAACTGGATCAAAAAGTTGTGGTCCTTATGTACAATGGAATATCACTCAGCCATGAAATCAATGTCATAAGGCTAGTAGCAGCATGATGAGTGGATTTAGGTAAGACGATTCTAAGTGAAATAAGTCACACAGAAAAGGACACTTCTCATAAGGTGTCACTTATAGAGGGAATGTAAAAACCGTTACACTTGAACTGAATTACAAAACAGAACAGAGTCACACATGCAGAAAACACACTATGGCTGCTTAACGGGAAAGGTGAGGTGGGGTGATACATAAAACAAGAGCTTCAAATTAGCTCAGATACCGTTCCATCAACCCAATATGTAATAGACAAGACCTACTCCTTGCTCAGAGAACTGGACTCAACACGCCCGATTCACCGCACAAGAATATATCTGACTAGTAATAATCTTAAAACCTATGTATTGATATCTCTCTGTTAGTGTGTCAAGTGGGTGTAAAGCGGCATAAACACAGCCGTGAAAAGCAGCTAAACCCCATTATAAAAATAAATTACTTTTAAAAACCCATGAAACAAAGACAGGGAAAGAGAGAGAAATTCTTACACAATTCGTTCAGGGGCTGTGATGCAACCTGGATTGACCATATCTAGACCCACAGCTGGATGAGACATAAGGGTGGACACTCTTGGGGCTGAGAGGTTTGGTGAGGTTGGGTGAGCAAACGCAGACCCTTTAAAGTAATACTGCGTGCTACCCATCGCATGGGTCCCAAATCTCCAGGTTCAAGGGCATCTTCCTACATCGAAAACATGCATGAGAAACCCAGAAGATGGTACACCGTGTGATGGGGAAAGGTTTCTTAAACGCACCTCATTTCTCATCTCCTTGTGCTCGGGTTCACCATTCCAGCCACTTTACTAGCAATCTCCCTACTTGGAGCCTCAGCACCTTTAACCTCCTGTTCCGTACAGGTTGCAATTTGTCCTGAGGATGAACGGGAAGACGGGGAACCAATGAGAGACTAGCTCTTGTTGTTGGGACAGGCACAGGTCACTCTATTTTCCCATCAGGAAGAAGAATTAACCACAGGCTCAGCCTGCCCCCCGGAACCAGAACAGGGCCTGAAGCCATCCTGCGCTTTTGCGGCCAGCTCCCAAAAAAGCGACTTGTAAAATGCAGCTTCAGGGCACTGCAATTCACAAACCTGCAGAGTTATAAATGATAACTCTCGTCCACAAATATATTGAGGGAAGGCAAAGAAGAGGATTTGAAATCAAGGCAGAATTGCAGGAAACAGATTTCAGGAGGTAGATTCGAATCGCCTTTAAAGCACATGAAAAGCGGCAAAACGTTGACAATGATGCCCTTGGCCAAAAAGGGCGTATGCGTTTTTTCCTGAATATATTCAGGAAAAAACGCATACGCCCTTTTTGGCCAACCAAGCAACCTGCAAAGGCAAATCAGCGCTACAAAGAAGTCTCGCTTCCCATCGGTCAAAAGGGCCATGCTGAAAAAAGTGTCAAAACCAGAAATGCAGGAAAGGAAATGGAGAAATGGGAGCCTTGCTACACTGATGGGCGGGATGTAAATTGCCAACAGCCACTCTGGAGAAGGGTACGGTGTGTCCTGAAACATCTAAAAAACACAGCTTAGAGAGCATAGGGCACTTCCACGCATGGGGGGATAAAGTGGGAAAATTGAAAATCAGCAAGACACAAGCACCCCAAAGTTTAGGGCTGCTCTGTTGACAAGGACCTCCACTTCATTCCACCTTAAATATCCCAGGAAAGCGAAAAATGGATAAAAAAGTTGTGGTCCTTATGTACAATGGAATATCACTCAGCCATGAAATCAATGTCATAAGGCTAGTAGCAGCATGATGAGTGGATTTAGGTAAGACGATTCTAAGTGAAATAAGTCACACAGAAAAGGACACTTCTCATAAGGTGTCACTTATAGAGGGAATGTAAAAACCGTTACACTTGAACTGAATTACAAAACAGAACAGAGTCACACATGCAGAAAACACACTATGGCTGCTTAACGGGAAAGGTGAGGTGGGGTGATACATAAAACAAGAGCTTCAAATTAGCTCAGATACCGTTCCATCAACCCAATATGTAATAGACAAGAACTACTCCTTGCTCAGAGAACTGGACTCAACACGCCCGATTCACCGCACAAGAATATATCTGACTAGTAATAATCTTAAAACCTATGTATTGATATCTCTCTGTTAGTGTGTCAAGTGGGTGTAAAGCGGCATAAACACAGCCGTGAAAAGCAGCTAAACCCCATTATAAAAATAAATTACTTTTAAAAACCCATGAAACAAAGACAGGGAAAGAGAGAGAAATTCTTACACAATTCGTTCAGGGGCTGTGATGTAACCTGGATTGACCATATCTAGACCCACAGCTGGATGAGACATAAGGGTGGACACTCTTGGGGCTGAGAGGTTTGGTGAGGTTGGGTGAGCAAACGCAGACCCTTTAAAGTAATACTGCGTGCTACCCATCGCATGGGTCCCAAATCTCCAGGTTCAAGGGCATCTTCCTACATCGAAAACATGCATGAGAAACCCAGAAGATGGTACACCGTGTGATGGGGAAAGGTTTCTAAAACGCACCTCATTTCTCATCTCCTTGCGCTCGGGTTCGCCATTCCAGCCACTTTACTAGCAATCTCCCTACTTGGAGCATCAGCACCTTTAACCTCCTGTTCCGTACAGGTTGCAATTTGTCCTGAGGATGAACGGGAAGACGGGGAACCAATGAGACACTAGCTCTTGGTGTTGGGACAGGCACAGGTCACTCTATTTTCCCATCAGGAAGAAGAATTAACCACAGGCTCAGCCTGCCCCCCGGAACCAGAACAGGGCCTGAAGCCATCCTGCGCTTTTGCGGCCAGCTCCCAAAAAAGCGACTTGTAAAATGCCGCTTCAGGGCACTGTAAATCACAAACCTGCAGAGTTATAAATGATAACTCTCGTCCACAAATATATTGAGGGAAGGCAAAGAAGAGGATTTGAAATCAAGGCAGAATTGCAGGAAACAGATTTCAGGAGGTAGATTCGAATCGCCTTTAAAGCACATGAAAACCGGCAAAACGTTGACAATGATGCCCTTGGCCAAAAAGGGCGTATGCGTTTTTTCCTGAATATAATCAGGAAAAAACGCATACGCCATTTTTGGCCAACCAAGCAACCTGGAAAGGCAAATCAGCGCTACAAAGAAGTCTCGCTTCCCATCGGTCAAAAGGGCCATGCTGAAAAAAGTGTCAAAACCAGAAATGCAGGACAGGCCATGGAGAAATGGGAGCCTTGCTACACTGATGGGCGGGATGTAAATTGCCAACAGCCACTCTGGAGAAGTGTACGGTGTGTCCTGAAACATCTAAAAAACACAGCTTAGAGAACATAGGGCACTTCCACGCATGGGGGGATAAAGTGGGAAAATTGAAAATCAGCAAGACACAAGCACCCCAAAGTTTAGGGCTGCTCTGTTGACAAGGACCTCCACTTCATTCCACCTTAAATATCCCAGGAAAGCGAAAAATGGATAAAAAAGTTGTGGTCCTTATGTACAATGGAATATCACTCAGCCATGAAATCAATGTCATAAGGCTAGTAGCAGCATGATGAGTGGATTTAGGTAAGACGATTCTAAGTGAAATAAGTCACACAGAAAAGGACACTTCTCATAAGGTGTCACTTATAGAGGGAATGTAAAAACCGTTACACTTGAACTGAATTACAAAACAGAACAGAGTCACACATGCAGAAAACACACTATGGCTGCTTAACGGGAAAGGTGAGGTGGGGTGATACATAAAACAAGAGTTTCAAATTAGCTCAGATACCGTTCCATAAACCCAATATGTAATAGACAAGACCTACTCCTTGCTCAGAGAACTGGACTCAACACGCCCGATTCACCGCACAAGTATATATCTGACTAGTAATAATCTTAAAACCTATGTATTGATATCTCTCTGTTAGTGTGTCAAGTGGGTGTAAAGCGGCATAAACACAGCCGTGAAAAGCAGCTAAACCCCATTATAAAAATAAATTACTTTTAAAAACCCATGAAACAAAGACAGGGAAAGAGAGAGAAATTCTTACACAATTCGTTCAGGGGCTGTGATGCAACCTGGATTGACCATATCTAGACCCACAGCTGGATGAGACATAAGGGTGGACACTCTTGGGGCTGAGAGGTTTGGTGAGGTTGGGTGAGCAAACGCAGACCGTTTAAAGTAATACTGCGTGCTACCCATCGCATGGGTCCCAAATCTCCAGGTTCAAGGGCATCTTCCTACATCGAAAACATGCATGAGAAACCCAGAAGATGGTACACCGTGTGATGGGGAAAGGTTTCTTAAACGCACCTCATTTCTCATCTCCTTGTGCTCGGGTTCGCCATTCCAGCCACTTTACTAGCAATCTCCCTACTTGGAGCATCAGCACCTTTAACCTCCTGTTCCGTACAGGTTGCAATTTGTCCTGAGGATGAACGGGAAGACGGGGAACCAATGAGAGACTAGCTCTTGGTGTTGGGACAGGCACAGGTCACTCTATTTTCCCATCAGGAAGAAGAATTAACCACAGGCTCAGCCTGCCCCCCGGAACCAGAACAGGGCCTGAAGCCATCCTGCGCTTTTGCGGCCAGCTCCCAAAAAAGCGACTTGTAAAATGCAGCTTCAGGGCACTGTAATTCACAAACCTGCAGAGTTATAAATGATAACTCTCGTCCACAAATATATTGAGGGAAGGCAAAGAAGAGGATTTGAAATCAAGGCAGAATTGCAGGAAACAGATTTCAGGAGGTAGATTCGAATCGCCTTTAAAGCACATGAAAAGCGGCAAAACGTTGACAATGATGCCCTTGGCCAAAAAGGGCGTATGCGTTTTTTCCTGAATATATTCAGGAAAAAACGCATACGCCCTTTTTGGCCAACCAAGCAACCTGGAAAGGCAAATCAGCGCTACAAAGAAGTCTCGCTTCCCATCGGTCAAAAGGGCCATGCTGAAAAAAGTGTCAAAACCAGAAATGCAGGACAGGCCATGGAGAAATGGGAGCCTTGCTACACTGATGGGCGGGATGTAAATTGCCAACAGCCACTCTGGAGAAGTGTACGGTGTGTCCTGAAACATCTAAAAAACACAGCTTAGAGAGCATAGGGCACTTCCACGCATGGGGGGATAAAGTGGGAAAATTGAAAATCAGCAAGACACAAGCACCCCAAAGTTTAGGGCTGCTCTGTTGACAAGGACCTCCACTTCATTCCACCTTAAATATCCCAGGAAAGCGAAAACTGGATCAAAAAGTTGTGGTCCTTATGTACAATGGAATATCACTCAGCCATGAAATCAATGTCATAAGGCTAGTAGCAGCATGATGAGTGGATTTAGGTAAGACGATTCTAAGTGAAATAAGTCACACAGAAAAGGACACTTCTCATAAGGTGTCACTTATAGAGGGAATGTAAAAACCGTTACACTTGAACTGAATTACAAAACAGAACAGAGTCACACATGCAGAAAACACACTATGGCTGCTTAACGGGAAAGGTGAGGTGGGGTGATACATAAAACAAGAGCTTCAAATTAGCTCAGATACCGTTCCATAAACCCAATATGTAATAGACAAGACCTACTCCTTGCTCAGAGAACTGGACTCAACACGCCCGATTCACCGCACAAGAATATATCTGACTAGTAATAATCTTAAAACCTATGTATTGATATCTCTCTGTTAGTGTGTCAAGTGGGTGTAAAGCGGCATAAACACAGCCGTGAAAAGCAGCTAAACCCCATTATAAAAATAAATTACTTTTAAAAACCCATGAAACAAAGACAGGGAAAGAGAGAGAAATTCTTACACAATTCGTTCAGGGGCTGTGATGTAACCTGGATTGACCATATCTAGACCCACAGCTGGATGAGACATAAGGGTGGACACTCTTGGGGCTGAGAGGTTTGGTGAGGTTGGGTGAGCAAACGCAGACCCTTTAAAGTAATACTGCGTGCTACCCATCGCATGGGTCCCAAATCTCCAGGTTCAAGGGCATCTTCCTACATCGAAAACATGCATGAGAAACCCAGAAGATGGTACACCGTGTGATGGGGAAAGGTTTCTAAAACGCACCTCATTTCTCATCTCCTTGCGCTCGGGTTCGCCATTCCAGCCACTTTACTAGCAATCTCCCTACTTGGAGCATCAGCACCTTTAACCTCCTGTTCCGTACAGGTTGCAATTTGTCCTGAGGATGAACGGGAAGACGGGGAACCAATGAGACACTAGCTCTTGGTGTTGGGACAGGCACAGGTCACTCTATTTTCCCATCAGGAAGAAGAATTAACCACAGGCTCAGCCTGCCCCCCGGAACCAGAACAGGGCCTGAAGCCATCCTGCGCTTTTGCGGCCAGCTCCCAAAAAAGCGACTTGTAAAATGCCGCTTCAGGGCACTGTAAATCACAAACCTGCAGAGTTATAAATGATAACTCTCGTCCACAAATATATTGAGGGAAGGCAAAGAAGAGGATTTGAAATCAAGGCAGAATTGCAGGAAACAGATTTCAGGAGGTAGATTCGAATCGCCTTTAAAGCACATGAAAACCGGCAAAACGTTGACAATGATGCCCTTGGCCAAAAAGGGCGTATGCGTTTTTTCCTGAATATAATCAGGAAAAAACGCATACGCCATTTTTGGCCAACCAAGCAACCTGGAAAGGCAAATCAGCGCTACAAAGAAGTCTCGCTTCCCATCGGTCAAAAGGGCCATGCTGAAAAAAGTGTCAAAACCAGAAATGCAGGACAGGCCATGGAGAAATGGGAGCCTTGCTACACTGATGGGCGGGATGTAAATTGCCAACAGCCACTCTGGAGAAGTGTACGGTGTGTCCTGAAACATCTAAAAAACACAGCTTAGAGAACATAGGGCACTTCCACGCATGGGGGGATAAAGTGGGAAAATTGAAAATCAGCAAGACACAAGCACCCCAAAGTTTAGGGCTGCTCTGTTGACAAGGACCTCCACTTCATTCCACCTTAAATATCCCAGGAAAGCGAAAAATGGATAAAAAAGTTGTGGTCCTTATGTACAATGGAATATCACTCAGCCATGAAATCAATGTCATAAGGCTAGTAGCAGCATGATGAGTGGATTTAGGTAAGACGATTCTAAGTGAAATAAGTCACACAGAAAAGGACACTTCTCATAAGGTGTCACTTATAGAGGGAATGTAAAAACCGTTACACTTGAACTGAATTACAAAACAGAACAGAGTCACACATGCAGAAAACACACTATGGCTGCTTAACGGGAAAGGTGAGGTGGGGTGATACATAAAACAAGAGTTTCAAATTAGCTCAGATACCGTTCCATAAACCCAATATGTAATAGACAAGACCTACTCCTTGCTCAGAGAACTGGACTCAACACGCCCGATTCACCGCACAAGTATATATCTGACTAGTAATAATCTTAAAACCTATGTATTGATATCTCTCTGTTAGTGTGTCAAGTGGGTGTAAAGCGGCATAAACACAGCCGTGAAAAGCAGCTAAACCCCATTATAAAAATAAATTACTTTTAAAAACCCATGAAACAAAGACAGGGAAAGAGAGAGAAATTCTTACACAATTCGTTCAGGGGCTGTGATGCAACCTGGATTGACCATATCTAGACCCACAGCTGGATGAGACATAAGGGTGGACACTCTTGGGGCTGAGAGGTTTGGTGAGGTTGGGTGAGCAAACGCAGACCGTTTAAAGTAATACTGCGTGCTACCCATCGCATGGGTCCCAAATCTCCAGGTTCAAGGGCATCTTCCTACATCGAAAACATGCATGAGAAACCCAGAAGATGGTACACCGTGTGATGGGGAAAGGTTTCTTAAACGCACCTCATTTCTCATCTCCTTGTGCTCGGGTTCGCCATTCCAGCCACTTTACTAGCAATCTCCCTACTTGGAGCATCAGCACCTTTAACCTCCTGTTCCGTACAGGTTGCAATTTGTCCTGAGGATGAACGGGAAGACGGGGAACCAATGAGAGACTAGCTCTTGGTGTTGGGACAGGCACAGGTCACTCTATTTTCCCATCAGGAAGAAGAATTAACCACAGGCTCAGCCTGCCCCCCGGAACCAGAACAGGGCCTGAAGCCATCCTGCGCTTTTGCGGCCAGCTCCCAAAAAAGCGACTTGTAAAATGCAGCTTCAGGGCACTGTAATTCACAAACCTGCAGAGTTATAAATGATAACTCTCGTCCACAAATATATTGAGGGAAGGCAAAGAAGAGGATTTGAAATCAAGGCAGAATTGCAGGAAACAGATTTCAGGAGGTAGATTCGAATCGCCTTTAAAGCACATGAAAAGCGGCAAAACGTTGACAATGATGCCCTTGGCCAAAAAGGGCGTATGCGTTTTTTCCTGAATATATTCAGGAAAAAACGCATACGCCCTTTTTGGCCAACCAAGCAACCTGGAAAGGCAAATCAGCGCTACAAAGAAGTCTCGCTTCCCATCGGTCAAAAGGGCCATGCTGAAAAAAGTGTCAAAACCAGAAATGCAGGACAGGCCATGGAGAAATGGGAGCCTTGCTACACTGATGGGCGGGATGTAAATTGCCAACAGCCACTCTGGAGAAGTGTACGGTGTGTCCTGAAACATCTAAAAAACACAGCTTAGAGAGCATAGGGCACTTCCACGCATGGGGGGATAAAGTGGGAAAATTGAAAATCAGCAAGACACAAGCACCCCAAAGTTTAGGGCTGCTCTGTTGACAAGGACCTCCACTTCATTCCACCTTAAATATCCCAGGAAAGCGAAAACTGGATCAAAAAGTTGTGGTCCTTATGTACAATGGAATATCACTCAGCCATGAAATCAATGTCATAAGGCTAGTAGCAGCATGATGAGTGGATTTAGGTAAGACGATTCTAAGTGAAATAAGTCACACAGAAAAGGACACTTCTCATAAGGTGTCACTTATAGAGGGAATGTAAAAACCGTTACACTTGAACTGAATTACAAAACAGAACAGAGTCACACATGCAGAAAACACACTATGGCTGCTTAACGGGAAAGGTGAGGTGGGGTGATACATAAAACAAGAGCTTCAAATTAGCTCAGATACCGTTCCATAAACCCAATATGTAATAGACAAGACCTACTCCTTGCTCAGAGAACTGGACTCAACACGCCCGATTCACCGCACAAGAATATATCTGACTAGTAATAATCTTAAAACCTATGTATTGATATCTCTCTGTTAGTGTGTCAAGTGGGTGTAAAGCGGCATAAACACAGCCGTGAAAAGCAGCTAAACCCCATTATAAAAATAAATTACTTTTAAAAACCCATGAAACAAAGACAGGGAAAGAGAGAGAAATTCTTACACAATTCGTTCAGGGGCTGTGATGCAACCTGGATTGACCATATCTAGACCCACAGCTGGATGAGACATAAGGGTGGACACTCTTGGGGCTGAGAGGTTTGGTGAGGTTGGGTGAGCAAACGCAGACCCTTTAAAGTAATACTGCGTGCTACCCATCGCATGGGTCCCAAATCTCCAGGTTCAAGGGCATCTTCCTACATCGAAAACATGCATGAGAAACCCAGAAGATGGTACACCGTGTGATGGGGAAAGGTTTCTTAAACGCACCTCATTTCTCATCTCCTTGTGCTCGGGTTCGCCATTCCAGCCACTTTACTAGCAATCTCCCTACTTGGAGCCTCAGCACCTTTAACCTCCTGTTCCGTACAGGTTGCAATTTGTCCTGAGGATGAACGGGAAGACTGGGAACCAATGAGAGACTAGCTCTTGTTGTTGGGACAGGCACAGGTCACTCTATTTTCCCATCAGGAAGAAGAATTAACCACAGGCTCAGCCTGCCCCCCGGAACCAGAACAGGGCCTGAAGCCATCCTGCGCTTTTGCGGCCAGCTCCCAAAAAAGCGACTTGTAAAATGCAGCTTCAGGGCACTGCAATTCACAAACCTGCAGAGTTATAAATGATAACTCTCGTCCACAAATATATTGAGGGAAGGCAAAGAAGAGGATTTGAAATCAAGGCAGAATTGCAGGAAACAGATTTCAGGAGGTAGATTCGAATCGCCTTTAAAGCACATGAAAAGCGGCAAAACGTTGACAATGATGCCCTTGGCCAAAAAGGGCGTATGCGTTTTTTCCTGAATATATTCAGGAAAAAACGCATACGCCCTTTTTGGCCAACCAAGCAACCTGCAAAGGCAAATCAGCGCTACAAAGAAGTCTCGCTTCCCATCGGTCAAAAGGGCCATGCTGAAAAAAGTGTCAAAACCAGAAATGCAGGACAGGCCATGGAGAAATGGGAGCCTTGCTACACTGATGGGCGGGATGTAAATTGCCAACAGCCACTCTGGAGAAGGGTACGGTGTGTCCTGAAACATCTAAAAAACACAGCTTAGAGAGCATAGGGCACTTCCACGCATGGGGGGATAAAGTGGGAAAATTGAAAATCAGCAAGACACAAGCACCCCAAAGTTTAGGGCTGCTCTGTTGACAAGGACCTCCACTTCATTCCACCTTAAATATCCCAGGAAAGCGAAAAATGGATAAAAAAGTTGTGGTCCTTATGTACAATGGAATATCACTCAGCCATGAAATCAATGTCATAAGGCTAGTAGCAGCATGATGAGTGGATTTAGGTAAGACGATTCTAAGTGAAATAAGTCACACAGAAAAGGACACTTCTCATAAGGTGTCACTTATAGAGGGAATGTAAAAACCGTTACACTTGAACTGAATTACAAAACAGAACAGAGTCACACATGCAGAAAACACACTATGGCTGCTTAACGGGAAAGGTGAGGTGGGGTGATACATAAAACAAGAGCTTCAAATTAGCTCAGATACCGTTCCATCAACCCAATATGTAATAGACAAGACCTACTCCTTGCTCAGAGAACTGGACTCAACACGCCCGATTCACCGCACAAGAATATATCTGACTAGTAATAATCTTAAAACCTATGTATTGATATCTCTCTGTTAGTGTGTCAAGTGGGTGTAAAGCGGCATAAACACAGCCGTGAAAAGCAGCTAAACCCCATTATAAAAATAAATTACTTTTAAAAACCCATGAAACAAAGACAGGGAAAGAGAGAGAAATTCTTACACAATTCGTTCAGGGGCTGTGATGTAACCTGGATTGACCATATCTAGACCCACAGCTGGATGAGACATAAGGGTGGACACTCTTGGGGCTGAGAGGTTTGGTGAGGTTGGGTGAGCAAACGCAGACCCTTTAAAGTAATACTGCGTGCTACCCATCGCATGGGTCCCAAATCTCCAGGTTCAAGGGCATCTTCCTACATCGAAAACATGCATGAGAAACCCAGAAGATGGTACACCGTGTGATGGGGAAAGGTTTCTAAAACGCACCTCATTTCTCATCTCCTTGCGCTCGGGTTCGCCATTCCAGCCACTTTACTAGCAATCTCCCTACTTGGAGCATCAGCACCTTTAACCTCCTGTTCCGTACAGGTTGCAATTTGTCCTGAGGATGAACGGGAAGACGGGGAACCAATGAGAGACTAGCTCTTGGTGTTGGGACAGGCACAGGTCACTCTATTTTCCCATCAGGAAGAAGAATTAACCACAGGCTCAGCCTGCCCCCCGGAACCAGAACAGGGCCTGAAGCCATCCTGCGCTTTTGCGGCCAGCTCCCAAAAAAGCGACTTGTAAAATGCAGCTTCAGGGCACTGCAATTCACAAACCTGCAGAGTTATAAATGATAACTCTCGTCCACAAATATATTGAGGGAAGGCAAAGAAGAGGATTTGAAATCAAGGCAGAATTGCAGGAAACAGATTTCAGGAGGTAGATTCGAATCGCCTTTAAAGCACATGAAAAGCGGCAAAACGTTGACAATGATGCCCTTGGCCAAAAAGGGCGTATGCGTTTTTTCCTGAATATATTCAGGAAAAAACGCATACGCCCTTTTTGGCCAACCAAGCAACCTGCAAAGGCAAATCAGTGCTACAAAGAAGTCTCGCTTCCCATCGGTCAAAAGGGCCATGCTGAAAAAAGTGTCAAAACCAGAAATGCAGGACAGGCCATGGAGAAATGGGAGCCTTGCTACACTGATGGGCGGGATGTAAATTGCCAACAGCCACTCTGGAGAAGGGTACGGTGTGTCCTGAAACATCTAAAAAACACAGCTTAGAGAGCATAGGGCACTTCCACGCATGGGGGGATAAAGTGGGAAAATTGAAAATCAGCAAGACACAAGCACCCCAAAGTTTAGGGCTGCTCTGTTGACAAGGACCTCCACTTCATTCCACCTTAAATATCCCAGGAAAGCGAAAAATGGATAAAAAAGTTGTGGTCCTTATGTACAATGGAATATCACTCAGCCATGAAATCAATGTCATAAGGCTAGTAGCAGCATGATGAGTGGATTTAGGTAAGACGATTCTAAGTGAAATAAGTCACACAGAAAAGGACACTTCTCATAAGGTGTCACTTATAGAGGGAATGTAAAAACCGTTACACTTGAACTGAATTACAAAACAGAACAGAGTCACACATGCAGAAAACACACTATGGCTGCTTAACGGGAAAGGTGAGGTGGGGTGATACATAAAACAAGAGCTTCAAATTAGCTCAGATACCGTTCCATCAACCCAATATGTAATAGACAAGACCTACTCCTTGCTCAGAGAACTGGACTCAACACGCCCGATTCACCGCACAAGAATATATCTGACTAGTAATAATCTTAAAACCTATGTATTGATATCTCTCTGTTAGTGTGTCAAGTGGGTGTAAAGCGGCATAAACACAGCCGTGAAAAGCAGCTAAACCCCATTATAAAAATAAATTACTTTTAAAAACCCATGAAACAAAGACAGGGAAAGAGAGAGAAATTCTTACACAATTCGTTCAGGGGCTGTGATGTAACCTGGATTGACCATATCTAGACCCACAGCTGGATGAGACATAAGGGTGGACACTCTTGGGGCTGAGAGGTTTGGTGAGGTTGGGTGAGCAAACGCAGACCCTTTAAAGTAATACTGCGTGCTACCCATCGCATGGGTCCCAAATCTCCAGGTTCAAGGGCATCTTCCTACATCGAAAACATGCATGAGAAACCCAGAAGATGGTACACCGTGTGATGGGGAAAGGTTTCTAAAACGCACCTCATTTCTCATCTCCTTGCGCTCGGGTTCGCCATTCCAGCCACTTTACTAGCAATCTCCCTACTTGGAGCATCAGCACCTTTAACCTCCTGTTCCGTACAGGTTGCAATTTGTCCTGAGGATGAACGGGAAGACGGGGAACCAATGAGAGACTAGCTCTTGGTGTTGGGACAGGCACAGGTCACTCTATTTTCCCATCAGGAAGAAGAATTAACCACAGGCTCAGCCTGCCCCCCGGAACCAGAACAGGACCTGAAGCCATCCTGCGCTTTTGCGGCCAGCTCCCAAAAAAGCGACTTGTAAAATGCAGCTTCAGGGCACTGCAATTCACAAACCTGCAGAGTTATAAATGATAACTCTCGTCCACAAATATATTGAGGGAAGGCAAAGAAGAGGATTTGAAATCAAGGCAGAATTGCAGGAAACAGATTTCAGGAGGTAGATTCGAATCGCCTTTAAAGCACATGAAAAGCGGCAAAACGTTGACAATGATGCCCTTGGCCAAAAAGGGCGTATGCGTTTTTTCCTGAATATATTCAGGAAAAAACGCATACGCCCTTTTTGGCCAACCAAGCAACCTGGAAAGGCAAATCAGCGCTACAAAGAAGTCTCGCTTCCCATCGGTCAAAAGGGCCATGCTGAAAAAAGTGTCAAAACCAGAAATGCAGGAAAGGAAATGGAGAAATGGGAGCCTTGCTACACTGATGGGCAGGATGTAAATTGCCAACAGCCACTCTGGAGAAGTGTACGGTGTGTCCTGAAACATCTAAAAAACACAGCTTAGAGAGCATAGGGCACTTCCACGCATGCGGGGATAAAGTGGGAAAATTGAAAATCAGCAAGACACAAGCACCCCAAAGTTTAGGGCTGCTCTGTTGACAAGGACCTCCACTTCATTCCACCTTAAATATCCCAGGAAAGCGAAAAATGGATAAAAAAGTTGTGGTCCTTATGTACAATGGAATATCACTCAGCCATGAAATCAATGTCATAAGGCTAGTAGCAGCATGATGAGTGGATTTAGGTAAGACGATGCTAAGTGAAATAAGTCACACAGAAAAGGACACTTCTCATAAGGTGTCACTTATAGAGGGAATGTAAAAACCGTTACACTTGAACTGAATTACAAAAGAGAACAGAGTCACACATGAAGAAAACACACTATGGCTGCTTAACGGGAAAGGTGAGGTGGGGTGATACATAAAACAAGAGTTTCAACTTACCTCAGATACCGTTCCATAAACCCAATATGTAATAGACAAGACCTACTCCTTGCTCAGAGAACTGGACTCAACACGCCCGATTCACCGCACAAGAATATATCTGACTAGTAATAATCTTAAAACCTATGTATTGATATCTCTCTGTTAGTGTGTCAAGTGGGTGTAAAGCGGCATAAACACAGCCGTGAAAAGCAGCTAAACCCCATTATAAAAATAAATTACTTTTAAAAACCCATGAAACAAAGACAGGGAAAGAGAGAGAAATTCTTACACAATTCGTTCAGGGGCTGTGATGCAACCTGGATTGACCATATCTAGACCCACAGCTGGATGAGACATAAGGGTGGACACTCTTGGGGCTGAGAGGTTTGGTGAGGTTGGGTGAGCAAACGCAGACCCTTTAAAGTAATACTGCGTGCTACCCATCGCATGGGTCCCAAATCTCCAGGTTCAAGGGCATCTTCCTACATCGAAAACATGCATGAGAAACCCAGAAGATGGTACACCGTGTGATGGGGAAAGGTTTCTTAAACGCACCTCATTTCTCATCTCCTTGTGCTCGGGTTCGCCATTCCAGCCACTTTACTAGCAATCTCCCTACTTGGAGCATCAGCACCTTTAACCTCCTGTTCCGTACAGGTTGCAATTTGTCCTGAGGATGAACGGGAAGACGGGGAACCAATGAGACACTAGCTCTTGGTGTTGGGACAGGCACAGGTCACTCTATTTTCCCATCAGGAAGAAGAATTAACCACAGGCTCAGCCTGCCCCCCGGAACCAGAACAGGGCCTGAAGCCATCCTGCGCTTTTGCGGCCAGCTCCCAAAAAAGCGACTTGTAAAATGCCGCTTCAGGGCACTGTAAATCACAAACCTGCAGAGTTATAAATGATAACTCTCGTCCACAAATATATTGAGGGAAGGCAAAGAAGAGGATTTGAAATCAAGGCAGAATTGCAGGAAACAGATTTCAGGAGGTAGATTCGAATCGCCTTTAAAGCACATGAAAACCGGCAAAACGTTGACAATGATGCCCTTGGCCAAAAAGGGCGTATGCGTTTTTTCCTGAATATAATCAGGAAAAAACGCATACGCCATTTTTGGCCAACCAAGCAACCTGGAAAGGCAAATCAGCGCTACAAAGAAGTCTCGCTTCCCATCGGTCAAAAGGGCCATGCTGAAAAAAGTGTCAAAACCAGAAATGCAGGACAGGCCATGGAGAAATGGGAGCCTTGCTACACTGATGGGCGGGATGTAAATTGCCAACAGCCACTCTGGAGAAGTGTACGGTGTGTCCTGAAACATCTAAAAAACACAGCTTAGAGAACATAGGGCACTTCCACGCATGGGGGGATAAAGTGGGAAAATTGAAAATCAGCAAGACACAAGCACCCCAAAGTTTAGGGCTGCTCTGTTGACAAGGACCTCCACTTCATTCCACCTTAAATATCCCAGGAAAGCGAAAAATGGATAAAAAAGTTGTGGTCCTTATGTACAATGGAATATCACTCAGCCATGAAATCAATGTCATAAGGCTAGTAGCAGCATGATGAGTGGATTTAGGTAAGACGATTCTAAGTGAAATAAGTCACACAGAAAAGGACACTTCTCATAAGGTGTCACTTATAGAGGGAATGTAAAAACCGTTACACTTGAACTGAATTACAAAACAGAACAGAGTCACACATGCAGAAAACACACTATGGCTGCTTAACGGGAAAGGTGAGGTGGGATGATACATAAAACAAGAGTTTCAAATTAGCTCAGATACCGTTCCATAAACCCAATATGTAATAGACAAGACCTACTCCTTGCTCAGAGAACTGGACTCAACACGCCCGATTCACCGCACAAGTATATATCTGACTAGTAATAATCTTAAAACCTATGTATTGATATCTCTCTGTTAGTGTGTCAAGTGGGTGTAAAGCGGCATAAACACAGCCGTGAAAAGCAGCTAAACCCCATTATAAAAATAAATTACTTTTAAAAACCCATGAAACAAAGACAGGGAAAGAGAGAGAAATTCTTACACAATTCGTTCAGGGGCTGTGATGCAACCTGGATTGACCATATCTAGACCCACAGCTGGATGAGACATAAGGGTGGACACTCTTGGGGCTGAGAGGTTTGGTGAGGTTGGGTGAGCAAACGCAGACCCTTTAAAGTAATACTGCGTGCTACCCATCGCATGGGTCCCAAATCTCCAGGTTCAAGGGCATCTTCCTACATCGAAAACATGCATGAGAAACCCAGAAGATGGTACACCGTGTGATGGGGAAAGGTTTCTTAAACGCACCTCATTTCTCATCTCCTTGTGCTCGGGTTCGCCATTCCAGCCACTTTACTAGCAATCTCCCTACTTGGAGCATCAGCACCTTTAACCTCCTGTTCCGTACAGGTTGCAATTTGTCCTGAGGATGAACGGGAAGACGGGGAACCAATGAGAGACTAGCTCTTGGTGTTGGGACAGGCACAGGTCACTCTATTTTCCCATCAGGAAGAAGAATTAACCACAGGCTCAGCCTGCCCCCCGGAACCAGAACAGTGCCTGAAGCCATCCTGCGCTTTTGCGGCCAGCTCCCAAAAAAGCGACTTGTAAAATGCAGCTTCAGGGCACTGTAATTCACAAACCTGCAGAGTTATAAATGATAACTCTCGTCCACAAATATATTGAGGGAAGGCAAAGAAGAGGATTTGAAATCAAGGCAGAATTGCAGGAAACAGATTTCAGGAGGTAGATTCGAATCGCCTTTAAAGCACATGAAAAGCGGCAAAACGTTGACAATGATGCCCTTGGCCAAAAAGGGCGTATGCGTTTTTTCCTGAATATATTCAGGAAAAAACGCATACGCCCTTTTTGGCCAACCAAGCAACCTGGAAAGGCAAATCAGCGCTACAAAGAAGTCTCGCTTCCCATCGGTCAAAAGGGCCATGCTGAAAAAAGTGTCAAAACCAGAAATGCAGGACAGGCCATGGAGAAATGGGAGCCTTGCTACACTGATGGGCGGGATGTAAATTGCCAACAGCCACTCTGGAGAAGTGTACGGTGTGTCCTGAAACATCTAAAAAACACAGCTTAGAGAGCATAGGGCACTTCCACGCATGGGGGGATAAAGTGGGAAAATTGAAAATCAGCAAGACACAAGCACCCCAAAGTTTAGGGCTGCTCTGTTGACAAGGACCTCCACTTCATTCCACCTTAAATATCCCAGGAAAGCGAAAAATGGATAAAAAAGTTGTGGTCCTAATGTACAATGGAATATCACTCAGCCATGAAATCAATGTCATAAGGCTAGTAGCAGCATGATGAGTGGATTTAGGTAAGACGATTCTAAGTGAAATAAGTCACACAGAAAAGGACACTTCTCATAAGGTGTCACTTATAGAGGGAATGTAAAAACCGTTACACTTGAACTGAATTACAAAACAGAACAGAGTCACACATGCAGAAAACACACTATGGCTGCTTAACGGGAAAGGTGAGGTGGGGTGATACATAAAACAAGAGCTTCAAATTAGCTCAGATACCGTTCCATCAACCCAATATGTAATAGACAAGACCTACTCCTTGCTCAGAGAACTGGACTCAACACGCCCGATTCACCGCACAAGAATATATCTGACTAGTAATAATCTTAAAACCTATGTATTGATATCTCTCTGTTAGTGTGTCAAGTGGGTGTAAAGCGGCATAAACACAGCCGTGAAAAGCAGCTAAACCCCATTATAAAAATAAATTACTTTTAAAAACCCATGAAACAAAGACAGGGAAAGAGAGAGAAATTCTTACACAATTCGTTCAGGGGCTGTGATGTAACCTGGATTGACCATATCTAGACCCACAGCTGGATGAGACATAAGGGTGGACACTCTTGGGGCTGAGAGGTTTGGTGAGGTTGGGTGAGCAAACGCAGACCCTTTAAAGTAATACTGCGTGCTACCCATCGCATGGGTCCCAAATCTCCAGGTTCAAGGGCATCTTCCTACATCGAAAACATGCATGAGAAACCCAGAAGATGGTACACCGTGTGATGGGGAAAGGTTTCTTAAACGCACCTCATTTCTCATCTCCTTGTGCTCGGGTTCGCCATTCCAGCCACTTTACTAGCAATCTCCCTACTTGGAGCCTCAGCACCTTTAACCTCCTGTTCCGTACAGGTTGCAATTTGTCCTGAGGATGAACGGGAAGACTGGGAACCAATGAGAGACTAGCTCTTGTTGTTGGGACAGGCACAGGTCACTCTATTTTCCCATCAGGAAGAAGAATTAACCACAGGCTCAGCCTGCCCCCCGGAACCAGAACAGGGCCTGAAGCCATCCTGCGCTTTTGCGGCCAGCTCCCAAAAAAGCGACTTGTAAAATGCAGCTTCAGGGCACTGCAATTCACAAACCTGCAGAGTTATAAATGATAACTCTCGTCCACAAATATATTGAGGGAAGGCAAAGAAGAGGATTTGAAATCAAGGCAGAATTGCAGGAAACAGATTTCAGGAGGTAGATTCGAATCGCCTTTAAAGCACATGAAAAGCGGCAAAACGTTGACAATGATGCCCTTGGCCAAAAAGGGCGTATGCGTTTTTTCCTGAATATATTCAGGAAAAAACGCATACGCCCTTTTTGGCCAACCAAGCAACCTGCAAAGGCAAATCAGCGCTACAAAGAAGTCTCGCTTCCCATCGGTCAAAAGGGCCATGCTGAAAAAAGTGTCAAAACCAGAAATGCAGGACAGGCCATGGAGAAATGGGAGCCTTGCTACACTGATGGGCGGGATGTAAATTGCCAACAGCCACTCTGGAGAAGGGTACGGTGTGTCCTGAAACATCTAAAAAACACAGCTTAGAGAGCATAGGGCACTTCCACGCATGGGGGGATAAAGTGGGAAAATTGAAAATCAGCAAGACACAAGCACCCCAAAGTTTAGGGCTGCTCTGTTGACAAGGACCTCCACTTCATTCCACCTTAAATATCCCAGGAAAGCGAAAAATGGATAAAAAAGTTGTGGTCCTTATGTACAATGGAATATCACTCAGCCATGAAATCAATGTCATAAGGCTAGTAGCAGCATGATGAGTGGATTTAGGTAAGACGATTCTAAGTGAAATAAGTCACACAGAAAAGGACACTTCTCATAAGGTGTCACTTATAGAGGGAATGTAAAAACCGTTACACTTGAACTGAATTACAAAACAGAACAGAGTCACACATGCAGAAAACACACTATGGCTGCTTAACGGGAAAGGTGAGGTGGGGTGATACATAAAACAAGAGCTTCAAATTAGCTCAGATACCGTTCCATCAACCCAATATGTAATAGACAAGACCTACTCCTTGCTCAGAGAACTGGACTCAACACGCCCGATTCACCACACAAGAATATATCTGACTAGTAATAATCTTAAAACCTATGTATTGATATCTCTCTGTTAGTGTGTCAAGTGGGTGTAAAGCGGCATAAACACAGCCGTGAAAAGCAGCTAAACCCCATTATAAAAATAAATTACTTTTAAAAACCCATGAAACAAAGACAGGGAAAGAGAGAGAAATTCTTACACAATTCGTTCAGGGGCTGTGATGTAACCTGGATTGACCATATCTAGACCCACAGCTGGATGAGACATAAGGGTGGACACTCTTGGGGCTGAGAGGTTTGGTGAGGTTGGGTGAGCAAACGCAGACCCTTTAAAGTAATACTGCGTGCTACCCATCGCATGGGTCCCAAATCTCCAGGTTCAAGGGCATCTTCCTACATCGAAAACATGCATGAGAAACCCAGAAGATGGTACACCGTGTGATGGGGAAAGGTTTCTAAAACGCACCTCATTTCTCATCTCCTTGCGCTCGGGTTCGCCATTCCAGCCACTTTACTAGCAATCTCCCTACTTGGAGCATCAGCACCTTTAACCTCCTGTTCCGTACAGGTTGCAATTTGTCCTGAGGATGAACGGGAAGACAGGGAACCAATGAGAGACTAGCTCTTGGTGTTGGGACAGGCACAGGTCACTCTATTTTCCCATCAGGAAGAAGAATTAACCACAGGCTCAGCCTGCCCCCCGGAACCAGAACAGGACCTGAAGCCATCCTGCGCTTTGCGGCCAGCTCCCAAAAAAGCGACTTGTAAAATGCAGCTTCAGGGCACTGCAATTCACAAACCTGCAGAGTTATAAATGATAACTCTCGTCCACAAATATATTGAGGGAAGGCAAAGAAGAGGATTTGAAATCAAGGCAGAATTGCAGGAAACAGATTTCAGGAGGTAGATTCGAATCGCCTTTAAAGCACATGAAAAGCGGCAAAACGTTGACAATGATGCCCTTGGCCAAAAAGGGCGTATGCGTTTTTTCCTGAATATATTCAGGAAAAAACGCATACGCCCTTTTTGGCCAACCAAGCAACCTGGAAAGGCAAATCAGCGCTACAAAGAAGTCTCGCTTCCCATCGGTCAAAAGGGCCATGCTGAAAAAAGTGTCAAAACCAGAAATGCAGGAAAGGAAATGGAGAAATGGGAGCCTTGCTACACTGATGGGCAGGATGTAAATTGCCAACAGCCACTCTGGAGAAGTGTACGGTGTGTCCTGAAACATCTAAAAAACACAGCTTAGAGAGCATAGGGCACTTCCACGCATGGGGGGATAAAGTGGGAAAATTGAAAATCAGCAAGACACAAGCACCCCAAAGTTTAGGGCTGCTCTGTTGACAAGGACCTCCACTTCATTCCACCTTAAATATCCCAGGAAAGCGAAAAATGGATAAAAAAGTTGTGGTCCTTATGTACAATGGAATATCACTCAGCCATGAAATCAATGTCATAAGGCTAGTAGCAGCATGATGAGTGGATTTAGGTAAGACGATGCTAAGTGAAATAAGTCACACAGAAAAGGACACTTCTCATAAGGTGTCACTTATAGAGGGAATGTAAAAACCGTTACACTTGAACTGAATTACAAAAGAGAACAGAGTCACACATGAAGAAAACACACTATGGCTGCTTAACGGGAAAGGTGAGGTGGGGTGATACATAAAACAAGAGTTTCAACTTACCTCAGATACCGTTCCATAAACCCAATATGTAATAGACAAGACCTACTCCTTGCTCAGAGAACTGGACTCAACACGCCCGATTCACCGCACAAGAATATATCTGACTAGTAATAATCTTAAAACCTATGTATTGATATCTCTCTGTTAGTGTGTCAAGTGGGTGTAAAGCGGCATAAACACAGCCGTGAAAAGCAGCTAAACCCCATTATAAAAATAAATTACTTTTAAAAACCCATGAAACAAAGACAGGGAAAGAGAGAGAAATTCTTACACAATTCGTTCAGGGGCTGTGATGCAACCTGGATTGACCATATCTAGACCCACAGCTGGATGAGACATAAGGGTGGACACTCTTGGGGCTGAGAGGTTTGGTGAGGTTGGGTGAGCAAACGCAGACCCTTTAAAGTAATACTGCGTGCTACCCATCGCATGGGTCCCAAATCTCCAGGTTCAAGGGCATCTTCCTACATCGAAAACATGCATGAGAAACCCAGAAGATGGTACACCGTGTGATGGGGAAAGGTTTCTTAAACGCACCTCATTTCTCATCTCCTTGTGCTCGGGTTCGCCATTCCAGCCACTTTACTAGCAATCTCCCTACTTGGAGCATCAGCACCTTTAACCTCCTGTTCCGTACAGGTTGCAATTTGTCCTGAGGATGAACGGGAAGACGGGGAACCAATGAGACACTAGCTCTTGGTGTTGGGACAGGCACAGGTCACTCTATTTTCCCATCAGGAAGAAGAATTAACCACAGGCTCAGCCTGCCCCCCGGAACCAGAACAGGGCCTGAAGCCATCCTGCGCTTTTGCGGCCAGCTCCCAAAAAAGCGACTTGTAAAATGCCGCTTCAGGGCACTGTAAATCACAAACCTGCAGAGTTATAAATGATAACTCTCGTCCACAAATATATTGAGGGAAGGCAAAGAAGAGGATTTGAAATCAAGGCAGAATTGCAGGAAACAGATTTCAGGAGGTAGATTCGAATCGCCTTTAAAGCACATGAAAACCGGCAAAACGTTGACAATGATGCCCTTGGCCAAAAAGGGCGTATGCGTTTTTTCCTGAATATAATCAGGAAAAAACGCATACGCCATTTTTGGCCAACCAAGCAACCTGGAAAGGCAAATCAGCGCTACAAAGAAGTCTCGCTTCCCATCGGTCAAAAGGGCCATGCTGAAAAAAGTGTCAAAACCAGAAATGCAGGACAGGCCATGGAGAAATGGGAGCCTTGCTACACTGATGGGCGGGATGTAAATTGCCAACAGCCACTCTGGAGAAGTGTACGGTGTGTCCTGAAACATCTAAAAAACACAGCTTAGAGAACATAGGGCACTTCCACGCATGGGGGGATAAAGTGGGAAAATTGAAAATCAGCAAGACACAAGCACCCCAAAGTTTAGGGCTGCTCTGTTGACAAGGACCTCCACTTCATTCCACCTTAAATATCCCAGGAAAGCGAAAAATGGATAAAAAAGTTGTGGTCCTTATGTACAATGGAATATCACTCAGCCATGAAATCAATGTCATAAGGCTAGTAGCAGCATGATGAGTGGATTTAGGTAAGACGATTCTAAGTGAAATAAGTCACACAGAAAAGGACACTTCTCATAAGGTGTCACTTATAGAGGGAATGTAAAAACCGTTACACTTGAACTGAATTACAAAACAGAACAGAGTCACACATGCAGAAAACACACTATGGCTGCTTAACGGGAAAGGTGAGGTGGGGTGATACATAAAACAAGAGTTTCAAATTAGCTCAGATACCGTTCCATAAACCCAATATGTAATAGACAAGACCTACTCCTTGCTCAGAGAACTGGACTCAACACGCCCGATTCACCGCACAAGTATATATCTGACTAGTAATAATCTTAAAACCAATGTATTGATATCTCTCTGTTAGTGTGTCAAGTGGGTGTAAAGCGGCATAAACACAGCCGTGAAAAGCAGCTAAACCCCATTATAAAAATAAATTACTTTTAAAAACCCATGAAACAAAGACAGGGAAAGAGAGAGAAATTCTTACACAATTCGTTCAGGGGCTGTGATGCAACCTGGATTGACCATATCTAGACCCACAGCTGGATGAGACATAAGGGTGGACACTCTTGGGGCTGAGAGGTTTGGTGAGGTTGGGTGAGCAAACGCAGACCCTTTAAAGTAATACTGCGTGCTACCCATCGCATGGGTCCCAAATCTCCAGGTTCAAGGGCATCTTCCTACATCGAAAACATGCATGAGAAACCCAGAAGATGGTACACCGTGTGATGGGGAAAGGTTTCTTAAACGCACCTCATTTCTCATCTCCTTGTGCTCGGGTTCGCCATTCCAGCCACTTTACTAGCAATCTCCCTACTTGGAGCATCAGCACCTTTAACCTCCTGTTCCGTACAGGTTGCAATTTGTCCTGAGGATGAACGGGAAGACGGGGAACCAATGAGAGACTAGCTCTTGGTGTTGGGACAGGCACAGGTCACTCTATTTTCCCATCAGGAAGAAGAATTAACCACAGGCTCAGCCTGCCCCCCGGAACCAGAACAGGGCCTGAAGCCATCCTGCGCTTTTGCGGCCAGCTCCCAAAAAAGCGACTTGTAAAATGCAGCTTCAGGGCACTGTAATTCACAAACCTGCAGAGTTATAAATGATAACTCTCGTCCACAAATATATTGAGGGAAGGCAAAGAAGAGGATTTGAAATCAAGGCAGAATTGCAGGAAACAGATTTCAGGAGGTAGATTCGAATCGCCTTTAAAGCACATGAAAAGCGGCAAAACGTTGACAATGATGCCCTTGGCCAAAAAGGGCGTATGCGTTTTTTCCTGAATATATTCAGGAAAAAACGCATACGCCCTTTTTGGCCAACCAAGCAACCTGCAAAGGCAAATCAGCGCTACAAAGAAGTCTCGCTTCCCATCGGTCAAAAGGGCCATGCTGAAAAAAGTGTCAAAACCAGAAATGCAGGACAGGCCATGGAGAAATGGGAGCCTTGCTACACTGATGGGCGGGATGTAAATTGCCAACAGCCACTCTGGAGAAGGGTACGGTGTGTCCTGAAACATCTAAAAAACACAGCTTAGAGAGCATAGGGCACTTCCACGCATGGGGGGATAAAGTGGGAAAATTGAAAATCAGCAAGACACAAGCACCCCAAAGTTTAGGGCTGCTCTGTTGACAAGGACCTCCACTTCATTCCACCTTAAATATCCCAGGAAAGCGAAAAATGGATAAAAAAGTTGTGGTCCTTATGTACAATGGAATATCACTCAGCCATGAAATCAATGTCATAAGGCTAGTAGCAGCATGATGAGTGGATTTAGGTAAGACGATTCTAAGTGAAATAAGTCACACAGAAAAGGACACTTCTCATAAGGTGTCACTTATAGAGGGAATGTAAAAACCGTTACACTTGAACTGAATTACAAAACAGAACAGAGTCACACATGCAGAAAACACACTATGGCTGCTTAACGGGAAAGGTGAGGTGGGGTGATACATAAAACAAGAGCTTCAAATTAGCTCAGATACCGTTCCATCAACCCAATATGTAATAGACAAGACCTACTCCTTGCTCAGAGAACTGGACTCAACACGCCCGATTCACCGCACAAGAATATATCTGACTAGTAATAATCTTAAAACCTATGTATTGATATCTCTCTGTTAGTGTGTCAAGTGGGTGTAAAGCGGCATAAACACAGCCGTGAAAAGCAGCTAAACCCCATTATAAAAATAAATTACTTTTAAAAACCCATGAAACAAAGACAGGGAAAGAGAGAGAAATTCTTACACAATTCGTTCAGGGGCTGTGATGTAACCTGGATTGACCATATCTAGACCCACAGCTGGATGAGACATAAGGGTGGACACTCTTGGGGCTGAGAGGTTTGGTGAGGTTGGGTGAGCAAACGCAGACCCTTTAAAGTAATACTGCGTGCTACCCATCACATGGGTCCCAAATCTCCAGGTTCAAGGGCATCTTCCTACATCGAAAACATGCATGAGAAACCCAGAAGATGGTACACCGTGTGATGGGGAAAGGTTTCTAAAACGCACCTCATTTCTCATCTCCTTGCGCTCGGGTTCGCCATTCCAGCCACTTTACTAGCAATCTCCCTACTTGGAGCATCAGCACCTTTAACCTCCTGTTCCGTACAGGTTGCAATTTGTCCTGAGGATGAACGGGAAGACGGGGAACCAATGAGAGACTAGCTCTTGGTGTTGGGACAGGCACAGGTCACTCTATTTTCCCATCAGGAAGAAGAATTAACCACAGGCTCAGCCTGCCCCCCGGAACCAGAACAGGACCTGAAGCCATCCTGCGCTTTTGCGGCCAGCTCCCAAAAAAGCGACTTGTAAAATGCAGCTTCAGGGCACTGCAATTCACAAACCTGCAGAGTTATAAATGATAACTCTCGTCCACAAATATATTGAGGGAAGGCAAAGAAGAGGATTTGAAATCAAGGCAGAATTGCAGGAAACAGATTTCAGGAGGTAGATTCGAATCGCCTTTAAAGCACATGAAAAGCGGCAAAACGTTGACAATGATGCCCTTGGCCAAAAAGGGCGTATGCGTTTTTTCCTGAATATATTCAGGAAAAAACGCATACGCCCTTTTTGGCCAACCAAGCAACCTGGAAAGGCAAATCAGCGCTACAAAGAAGTCTCGCTTCCCATCGGTCAAAAGGGCCATGCTGAAAAAAGTGTCAAAACCAGAAATGCAGGAAAGGAAATGGAGAAATGGGAGCCTTGCTACACTGATGGGCAGGATGTAAATTGCCAACAGCCACTCTGGAGAAGTGTACGGTGTGTCCTGAAACATCTAAAAAACACAGCTTAGAGAGCATAGGGCACTTCCACGCATGGGGGGATAAAGTGGGAAAATTGAAAATCAGCAAGACACAAGCACCCCAAAGTTTAGGGCTGCTCTGTTGACAAGGACCTCCACTTCATTCCACCTTAAATATCCCAGGAAAGCGAAAAATGGATAAAAAAGTTGTGGTCCTTATGTACAATGGAATATCACTCAGCCATGAAATCAATGTCATAAGGCTAGTAGCAGCATGATGAGTGGATTTAGGTAAGACGATTCTAAGTGAAATAAGTCACACAGAAAAGGACACTTCTCATAAGGTGTCACTTATAGAGGGAATGTAAAAACCGTTACACTTGAACTGAATTACAAAACAGAACAGAGTCACACATGCAGAAAACACACTATGGCTGCTTAACGGGAAAGGTGAGGTGGGGTGATACATAAAACAAGAGCTTCAAATTAGCTCAGATACCGTTCCATCAACCCAATATGTAATAGACAAGACCTACTCCTTGCTCAGAGAACTGGACTCAACACGCCCGATTCACCACACAAGAATATATCTGACTAGTAATAATCTTAAAACCTATGTATTGATATCTCTCTGTTAGTGTGTCAAGTGGGTGTAAAGCGGCATAAACACAGCCGTGAAAAGCAGCTAAACCCCATTATAAAAATAAATTACTTTTAAAAACCCATGAAACAAAGACAGGGAAAGAGAGAGAAATTCTTACACAATTCGTTCAGGGGCTGTGATGTAACCTGGATTGACCATATCTAGACCCACAGCTGGATGAGACATAAGGGTGGACACTCTTGGGGCTGAGAGGTTTGGTGAGGTTGGGTGAGCAAACGCAGACCCTTTAAAGTAATACTGCGTGCTACCCATCGCATGGGTCCCAAATCTCCAGGTTCAAGGGCATCTTCCTACATCGAAAACATGCATGAGAAACCCAGAAGATGGTACACCGTGTGATGGGGAAAGGTTTCTAAAACGCACCTCATTTCTCATCTCCTTGCGCTCGGGTTCGCCATTCCAGCCACTTTACTAGCAATCTCCCTACTTGGAGCATCAGCACCTTTAACCTCCTGTTCCGTACAGGTTGCAATTTGTCCTGAGGATGAACGGGAAGACAGGGAACCAATGAGAGACTAGCTCTTGGTGTTGGGACAGGCACAGGTCACTCTATTTTCCCATCAGGAAGAAGAATTAACCACAGGCTCAGCCTGCCCCCCGGAACCAGAACAGGACCTGAAGCCATCCTGCGCTTTTGCGGCCAGCTCCCAAAAAAGCGACTTGTAAAATGCAGCTTCAGGGCACTGCAATTCACAAACCTGCAGAGTTATAAATGATAACTCTCGTCCACAAATATATTGAGGGAAGGCAAAGAAGAGGATTTGAAATCAAGGCAGAATTGCAGGAAACAGATTTCAGGAGGTAGATTCGAATCGCCTTTAAAGCACATGAAAAGCGGCAAAACGTTGACAATGATGCCCTTGGCCAAAAAGGGCGTATGCGTTTTTTCCTGAATATATTCAGGAAAAAACGCATACGCCCTTTTTGGCCAACCAAGCAACCTGGAAAGGCAAATCAGCGCTACAAAGAAGTCTCGCTTCCCATCGGTCAAAAGGGCCATGCTGAAAAAAGTGTCAAAACCAGAAATGCAGGAAAGGAAATGGAGAAATGGGAGCCTTGCTACACTGATGGGCAGGATGTAAATTGCCAACAGCCACTCTGGAGAAGTGTACGGTGTGTCCTGAAACATCTAAAAAACACAGCTTAGAGAGCATAGGGCACTTCCACGCATGGGGGGATAAAGTGGGAAAATTGAAAATCAGCAAGACACAAGCACCCCAAAGTTTAGGGCTGCTCTGTTGACAAGGACCTCCACTTCATTCCACCTTAAATATCCCAGGAAAGCGAAAAATGGATAAAAAAGTTGTGGTCCTTATGTACAATGGAATATCACTCAGCCATGAAATCAATGTCATAAGGCTAGTAGCAGCATGATGAGTGGATTTAGGTAAGACGATGCTAAGTGAAATAAGTCACACAGAAAAGGACACTTCTTATAAGGTGTCACTTATAGAGGGAATGTAAAAACCGTTACACTTGAACTGAATTACAAAAGAGAACAGAGTCACACATGAAGAAAACACACTATGGCTGCTTAACGGGAAAGGTGAGGTGGGGTGATACATAAAACAAGAGTTTCAACTTACCTCAGATACCGTTCCATAAACCCAATATGTAATAGACAAGACCTACTCCTTGCTCAGAGAACTGGACTCAACACGCCCGATTCACCGCACAAGAATATATCTGACTAGTAATAATCTTAAAACCTATGTATTGATATCTCTCTGTTAGTGTGTCAAGTGGGTGTAAAGCGGCATAAACACAGCCGTGAAAAGCAGCTAAACCCCATTATAAAAATAAATTACTTTTAAAAACCCATGAAACAAAGACAGGGAAAGAGAGAGAAATTCTTACACAATTCGTTCAGGGGCTGTGATGCAACCTGGATTGACCATATCTAGACCCACAGCTGGATGAGACATAAGGGTGGACACTCTTGGGGCTGAGAGGTTTGGTGAGGTTGGGTGAGCAAACGCAGACCCTTTAAAGTAATACTGCGTGCTACCCATCGCATGGGTCCCAAATCTCCAGGTTCAAGGGCATCTTCCTACATCGAAAACATGCATGAGAAACCCAGAAGATGGTACACCGTGTGATGGGGAAAGGTTTCTTAAACGCACCTCATTTCTCATCTCCTTGTGCTCGGGTTCGCCATTCCAGCCACTTTACTAGCAATCTCCCTACTTGGAGCATCAGCACCTTTAACCTCCTGTTCCGTACAGGTTGCAATTTGTCCTGAGGATGAACGGGAAGATGGGGAACCAATGAGACACTAGCTCTTGGTGTTGGGACAGGCACAGGTCACTCTATTTTCCCATCAGGAAGAAGAATTAACCACAGGCTCAGCCTGCCCCCCGGAACCAGAACAGGGCCTGAAGCCATCCTGCGCTTTTGCGGCCAGCTCCCAAAAAAGCGACTTGTAAAATGCCGCTTCAGGGCACTGTAAATCACAAACCTGCAGAGTTATAAATGATAACTCTCGTCCACAAATATATTGAGGGAAGGCAAAGAAGAGGATTTGAAATCAAGGCAGAATTGCAGGAAACAGATTTCAGGAGGTAGATTCGAATCGCCTTTAAAGCACATGAAAACCGGCAAAACGTTGACAATGATGCCCTTGGCCAAAAAGGGCGTATGCGTTTTTTCCTGAATATAATCAGGAAAAAACGCATACGCCATTTTTGGCCAACCAAGCAACCTGGAAAGGCAAATCAGCGCTACAAAGAAGTCTCGCTTCCCATCGGTCAAAAGGGCCATGCTGAAAAAAGTGTCAAAACCAGAAATGCAGGACAGGCCATGGAGAAATGGGAGCCTTGCTACACTGATGGGCGGGATGTAAATTGCCAACAGCCACTCTGGAGAAGTGTACGGTGTGTCCTGAAACATCTAAAAAACACAGCTTAGAGAACATAGGGCACTTCCACGCATGGGGGGATAAAGTGGGAAAATTGAAAATCAGCAAGACACAAGCACCCCAAAGTTTAGGGCTGCTCTGTTGACAAGGACCTCCACTTCATTCCACCTTAAATATCCCAGGAAAGCGAAAAATGGATAAAAAAGTTGTGGTCCTTATGTACAATGGAATATCACTCAGCCATGAAATCAATGTCATAAGGCTAGTAGCAGCATGATGAGTGGATTTAGGTAAGACGATTCTAAGTGAAATAAGTCACACAGAAAAGGACACTTCTCATAAGGTGTCACTTATAGAGGGAATGTAAAAACCGTTACACTTGAACTGAATTACAAAACAGAACAGAGTCACACATGCAGAAAACACACTATGGCTGCTTAACGGGAAAGGTGAGGTGGGGTGATACATAAAACAAGAGTTTCAAATTAGCTCAGATACCGTTCCATAAACCCAATATGTAATAGACAAGACCTACTCCTTGCTCAGAGAACTGGACTCAACACGCCCGATTCACCGCACAAGTATATATCTGACTAGTAATAATCTTAAAACCAATGTATTGATATCTCTCTGTTAGTGTGTCAAGTGGGTGTAAAGCGGCATAAACACAGCCGTGAAAAGCAGCTAAACCCCATTATAAAAATAAATTACTTTTAAAAACCCATGAAACAAAGACAGGGAAAGAGAGAGAAATTCTTACACAATTCGTTCAGGGGCTGTGATGCAACCTGGATTGACCATATCTAGACCCACAGCTGGATGAGACATAAGGGTGGACACTCTTGGGGCTGAGAGGTTTGGTGAGGTTGGGTGAGCAAACGCAGACCCTTTAAAGTAATACTGCGTGCTACCCATCGCATGGGTCCCAAATCTCCAGGTTCAAGGGCATCTTCCTACATCGAAAACATGCATGAGAAACCCAGAAGATGGTACACCGTGTGATGGGGAAAGGTTTCTTAAACGCACCTCATTTCTCATCTCCTTGTGCTCGGGTTCGCCATTCCAGCCACTTTACTAGCAATCTCCCTACTTGGAGCATCAGCACCTTTAACCTCCTGTTCCGTACAGGTTGCAATTTGTCCTGAGGATGAACGGGAAGACGGGGAACCAATGAGAGACTAGCTCTTGGTGTTGGGACAGGCACAGGTCACTCTATTTTCCCATCAGGAAGAAGAATTAACCACAGGCTCAGCCTGCCCCCCGGAACCAGAACAGGGCCTGAAGCCATCCTGCGCTTTTGCGGCCAGCTCCCAAAAAAGCGACTTGTAAAATGCAGCTTCAGGGCACTGTAATTCACAAACCTGCAGAGTTATAAATGATAACTCTCGTCCACAAATATATTGAGGGAAGGCAAAGAAGAGGATTTGAAATCAAGGCAGAATTGCAGGAAACAGATTTCAGGAGGTAGATTCGAATCGCCTTTAAAGCACATGAAAAGCGGCAAAACGTTGACAATGATGCCCTTGGCCAAAAAGGGCGTATGCGTTTTTTCCTGAATATATTCAGGAAAAAACGCATACGCCCTTTTTGGCCAACCAAGCAACCTGCAAAGGCAAATCAGCGCTACAAAGAAGTCTCGCTTCCCATCGGTCAAAAGGGCCATGCTGAAAAAAGTGTCAAAACCAGAAATGCAGGACAGGCCATGGAGAAATGGGAGCCTTGCTACACTGATGGGCGGGATGTAAATTGCCAACAGCCACTCTGGAGAAGGGTACGGTGTGTCCTGAAACATCTAAAAAACACAGCTTAGAGAGCATAGGGCACTTCCACGCATGGGGGGATAAAGTGGGAAAATTGAAAATCAGCAAGACACAAGCACCCCAAAGTTTAGGGCTGCTCTGTTGACAAGGACCTCCACTTCATTCCACCTTAAATATCCCAGGAAAGCGAAAAATGGATAAAAAAGTTGTGGTCCTTATGTACAATGGAATATCACTCAGCCATGAAATCAATGTCATAAGGCTAGTAGCAGCATGATGAGTGGATTTAGGTAAGACGATTCTAAGTGAAATAAGTCACACAGAAAAGGACACTTCTCATAAGGTGTCACTTATAGAGGGAATGTAAAAACCGTTACACTTGAACTGAATTACAAAACAGAACAGAGTCACACATGCAGAAAACACACTATGGCTGCTTAACGGGAAAGGTGAGGTGGGGTGATACATAAAACAAGAGCTTCAAATTAGCTCAGATACCGTTCCATCAACCCAATATGTAATAGACAAGACCTACTCCTTGCTCAGAGAACTGGACTCAACACGCCCGATTCACCGCACAAGAATATATCTGACTAGTAATAATCTTAAAACCTATGTATTGATATCTCTCTGTTAGTGTGTCAAGTGGGTGTAAAGCGGCATAAACACAGCCGTGAAAAGCAGCTAAACCCCATTATAAAAATAAATTACTTTTAAAAACCCATGAAACAAAGACAGGGAAAGAGAGAGAAATTCTTACACAATTCGTTCAGGGGCTGTGATGTAACCTGGATTGACCATATCTAGACCCACAGCTGGATGAGACATAAGGGTGGACACTCTTGGGGCTGAGAGGTTTGGTGAGGTTGGGTGAGCAAACGCAGACCCTTTAAAGTAATACTGCGTGCTACCCATCACATGGGTCCCAAATCTCCAGGTTCAAGGGCATCTTCCTACATCGAAAACATGCATGAGAAACCCAGAAGATGGTACACCGTGTGATGGGGAAAGGTTTCTAAAACGCACCTCATTTCTCATCTCCTTGCGCTCGGGTTCGCCATTCCAGCCACTTTACTAGCAATCTCCCTACTTGGAGCATCAGCACCTTTAACCTCCTGTTCCGTACAGGTTGCAATTTGTCCTGAGGATGAACGGGAAGACGGGGAACCAATGAGAGACTAGCTCTTGGTGTTGGGACAGGCACAGGTCACTCTATTTTCCCATCAGGAAGAAGAATTAACCACAGGCTCAGCCTGCCCCCCGGAACCAGAACAGGACCTGAAGCCATCCTGCGCTTTTGCGGCCAGCTCCCAAAAAAGCGACTTGTAAAATGCAGCTTCAGGGCACTGCAATTCACAAACCTGCAGAGTTATAAATGATAACTCTCGTCCACAAATATATTGAGGGAAGGCAAAGAAGAGGATTTGAAATCAAGGCAGAATTGCAGGAAACAGATTTCAGGAGGTAGATTCGAATCGCCTTTAAAGCACATGAAAAGCGGCAAAACGTTGACAATGATGCCCTTGGCCAAAAAGGGCGTATGCGTTTTTTCCTGAATATATTCAGGAAAAAACGCATACGCCCTTTTTGGCCAACCAAGCAACCTGGAAAGGCAAATCAGCGCTACAAAGAAGTCTCGCTTCCCATCGGTCAAAAGGGCCATGCTGAAAAAAGTGTCAAAACCAGAAATGCAGGAAAGGAAATGGAGAAATGGGAGCCTTGCTACACTGATGGGCAGGATGTAAATTGCCAACAGCCACTCTGGAGAAGTGTACGGTGTGTCCTGAAACATCTAAAAAACACAGCTTAGAGAGCATAGGGCACTTCCACGCATGGGGGGATAAAGTGGGAAAATTGAAAATCAGCAAGACACAAGCACCCCAAAGTTTAGGGCTGCTCTGTTGACAAGGACCTCCACTTCATTCCACCTTAAATATCCCAGGAAAGCGAAAAATGGATAAAAAAGTTGTGGTCCTTATGTACAATGGAATATCACTCAGCCATGAAATCAATGTCATAAGGCTAGTAGCAGCATGATGAGTGGATTTAGGTAAGACGATGCTAAGTGAAATAAGTCACACAGAAAAGGACACTTCTCATAAGGTGTCACTTATAGAGGGAATGTAAAAACCGTTACACTTGAACTGAATTACAAAAGAGAACAGAGTCACACATGAAGAAAACACACTATGGCTGCTTAACGGGAAAGGTGAGGTGGGGTGATACATAAAACAAGAGTTTCAACTTACCTCAGATACCGTTCCATAAACCCAATATGTAATAGACAAGACCTACTCCTTGCTCAGAGAACTGGACTCAACACGCCCGATTCACCGCACAAGAATATATCTGACTAGTAATAATCTTAAAACCTATGTATTGATATCTCTCTGTTAGTGTGTCAAGTGGGTGTAAAGCGGCATAAACACAGCCGTGAAAAGCAGCTAAACCCCATTATAAAAATAAATTACTTTTAAAAACCCATGAAACAAAGACAGGGAAAGAGAGAGAAATTCTTACACAATTCGTTCAGGGGCTGTGATGCAACCTGGATTGACCATATCTAGACCCACAGCTGGATGAGACATAAGGGTGGACACTCTTGGGGCTGAGAGGTTTGGTGAGGTTGGGTGAGCAAACGCAGACCCTTTAAAGTAATACTGCGTGCTACCCATCGCATGGGTCCCAAATCTCCAGGTTCAAGGGCATCTTCCTACATCGAAAACATGCATGAGAAACCCAGAAGATGGTACACCGTGTGATGGGGAAAGGTTTCTTAAACGCACCTCATTTCTCATCTCCTTGTGCTCGGGTTCGCCATTCCAGCCACTTTACTAGCAATCTCCCTACTTGGAGCATCAGCACCTTTAACCTCCTGTTCCGTACAGGTTGCAATTTGTCCTGAGGATGAACGGGAAGACGGGGAACCAATGAGACACTAGCTCTTGGTGTTGGGACAGGCACAGGTCACTCTATTTTCCCATCAGGAAGAAGAATTAACCACAGGCTCAGCCTGCCCCCCGGAACCAGAACAGGGCCTGAAGCCATCCTGCGCTTTTGCGGCCAGCTCCCAAAAAAGCGACTTGTAAAATGCCGCTTCAGGGCACTGTAAATCACAAACCTGCAGAGTTATAAATGATAACTCTCGTCCACAAATATATTGAGGGAAGGCAAAGAAGAGGATTTGAAATCAAGGCAGAATTGCAGGAAACAGATTTCAGGAGGTAGATTCGAATCGCCTTTAAAGCACATGAAAACCGGCAAAACGTTGACAATGATGCCCTTGGCCAAAAAGGGCGTATGCGTTTTTTCCTGAATATAATCAGGAAAAAACGCATACGCCATTTTTGGCCAACCAAGCAACCTGGAAAGGCAAATCAGCGCTACAAAGAAGTCTCGCTTCCCATCGGTCAAAAGGGCCATGCTGAAAAAAGTGTCAAAACCAGAAATGCAGGACAGGCCATGGAGAAATGGGAGCCTTGCTACACTGATGGGCGGGATGTAAATTGCCAACAGCCACTCTGGAGAAGTGTACGGTGTGTCCTGAAACATCTAAAAAACACAGCTTAGAGAACATAGGGCACTTCCACGCATGGGGGGATAAAGTGGGAAAATTGAAAATCAGCAAGACACAAGCACCCCAAAGTTTAGGGCTGCTCTGTTGACAAGGACCTCCACTTCATTCCACCTTAAATATCCCAGGAAAGCGAAAAATGGATAAAAAAGTTGTGGTCCTTATGTACAATGGAATATCACTCAGCCATGAAATCAATGTCATAAGGCTAGTAGCAGCATGATGAGTGGATTTAGGTAAGACGATTCTAAGTGAAATAAGTCACACAGAAAAGGACACTTCTCATAAGGTGTCACTTATAGAGGGAATGTAAAAACCGTTACACTTGAACTGAATTACAAAACAGAACAGAGTCACACATGCAGAAAACACACTATGGCTGCTTAACGGGAAAGGTGAGGTGGGATGATACATAAAACAAGAGTTTCAAATTAGCTCAGATACCGTTCCATAAACCCAATATGTAATAGACAAGACCTACTCCTTGCTCAGAGAACTGGACTCAACACGCCCGATTCACCGCACAAGTATATATCTGACTAGTAATAATCTTAAAACCTATGTATTGATATCTCTCTGTTAGTGTGTCAAGTGGGTGTAAAGCGGCATAAACACAGCCGTGAAAAGCAGCTAAACCCCATTATAAAAATAAATTACTTTTAAAAACCCATGAAACAAAGACAGGGAAAGAGAGAGAAATTCTTACACAATTCGTTCAGGGGCTGTGATGCAACCTGGATTGACCATATCTAGACCCACAGCTGGATGAGACATAAGGGTGGACACTCTTGGGGCTGAGAGGTTTGGTGAGGTTGGGTGAGCAAACGCAGACCCTTTAAAGTAATACTGCGTGCTACCCATCGCATGGGTCCCAAATCTCCAGGTTCAAGGGCATCTTCCTACATCGAAAACATGCATGAGAAACCCAGAAGATGGTACACCGTGTGATGGGGAAAGGTTTCTTAAACGCACCTCATTTCTCATCTCCTTGTGCTCGGGTTCGCCATTCCAGCCACTTTACTAGCAATCTCCCTACTTGGAGCCTCAGCACCTTTAACCTCCTGTTCCGTACAGGTTGCAATTTGTCCTGAGGATGAACGGGAAGACTGGGAACCAATGAGAGACTAGCTCTTGTTGTTGGGACAGGCACAGGTCACTCTATTTTCCCATCAGGAAGAAGAATTAACCACAGGCTCAGCCTGCCCCCCGGAACCAGAACAGGGCCTGAAGCCATCCTGCGCTTTTGCGGCCAGCTCCCAAAAAAGCGACTTGTAAAATGCAGCTTCAGGGCACTGCAATTCACAAACCTGCAGAGTTATAAATGATAACTCTCGTCCACAAATATATTGAGGGAAGGCAAAGAAGAGGATTTGAAATCAAGGCAGAATTGCAGGAAACAGATTTCAGGAGGTAGATTCGAATCGCCTTTAAAGCACATGAAAAGCGGCAAAACGTTGACAATGATGCCCTTGGCCAAAAAGGGCGTATGCGTTTTTTCCTGAATATATTCAGGAAAAAACGCATACGCCCTTTTTGGCCAACCAAGCAACCTGCAAAGGCAAATCAGCGCTACAAAGAAGTCTCGCTTCCCATCGGTCAAAAGGGCCATGCTGAAAAAAGTGTCAAAACCAGAAATGCAGGACAGGCCATGGAGAAATGGGAGCCTTGCTACACTGATGGGCGGGATGTAAATTGCCAACAGCCACTCTGGAGAAGGGTACGGTGTGTCCTGAAACATCTAAAAAACACAGCTTAGAGAGCATAGGGCACTTCCACGCATGGGGGGATAAAGTGGGAAAATTGAAAATCAGCAAGACACAAGCACCCCAAAGTTTAGGGCTGCTCTGTTGACAAGGACCTCCACTTCATTCCACCTTAAATATCCCAGGAAAGCGAAAAATGGATAAAAAAGTTGTGGTCCTTATGTACAATGGAATATCACTCAGCCATGAAATCAATGTCATAAGGCTAGTAGCAGCATGATGAGTGGATTTAGGTAAGACGATTCTAAGTGAAATAAGTCACACAGAAAAGGACACTTCTCATAAGGTGTCACTTATAGAGGGAATGTAAAAACCGTTACACTTGAACTGAATTACAAAACAGAACAGAGTCACACATGCAGAAAACACACTATGGCTGCTTAACGGGAAAGGTGAGGTGGGGTGATACATAAAACAAGAGCTTCAAATTAGCTCAGATACCGTTCCATCAACCCAATATGTAATAGACAAGACCTACTCCTTGCTCAGAGAACTGGACTCAACACGCCCGATTCACCACACAAGAATATATCTGACTAGTAATAATCTTAAAACCTATGTATTGATATCTCTCTGTTAGTGTGTCAAGTGGGTGTAAAGCGGCATAAACACAGCCGTGAAAAGCAGCTAAACCCCATTATAAAAATAAATTACTTTTAAAAACCCATGAAACAAAGACAGGGAAAGAGAGAGAAATTCTTACACAATTCGTTCAGGGGCTGTGATGTAACCTGGATTGACCATATCTAGACCCACAGCTGGATGAGACATAAGGGTGGACACTCTTGAGGCTGAGAGGTTTGGTGAGGTTGGGTGAGCAAACGCAGACCCTTTAAAGTAATACTGCGTGCTACCCATCGCATGGGTCCCAAATCTCCAGGTTCAAGGGCATCTTCCTACATCGAAAACATGCATGAGAAACCCAGAAGATGGTACACCGTGTGATGGGGAAAGGTTTCTAAAACGCACCTCATTTCTCATCTCCTTGCGCTCGGGTTCGCCATTCCAGCCACTTTACTAGCAATCTCCCTACTTGGAGCATCAGCACCTTTAACCTCCTGTTCCGTACAGGTTGCAATTTGTCCTGAGGATGAACGGGAAGACAGGGAACCAATGAGAGACTAGCTCTTGGTGTTGGGACAGGCACAGGTCACTCTATTTTCCCATCAGGAAGAAGAATTAACCACAGGCTCAGCCTGCCCCCCGGAACCAGAACAGGACCTGAAGCCATCCTGCGCTTTTGCGGCCAGCTCCCAAAAAAGCGACTTGTAAAATGCAGCTTCAGGGCACTGCAATTCACAAACCTGCAGAGTTATAAATGATAACTCTCGTCCACAAATATATTGAGGGAAGGCAAAGAAGAGGATTTGAAATCAAGGCAGAATTGCAGGAAACAGATTTCAGGAGGTAGATTCGAATCGCCTTTAAAGCACATGAAAAGCGGCAAAACGTTGACAATGATGCCCTTGGCCAAAAAGGGCGTATGCGTTTTTTCCTGAATATATTCAGGAAAAAACGCATACGCCCTTTTTGGCCAACCAAGCAACCTGGAAAGGCAAATCAGCGCTACAAAGAAGTCTCGCTTCCCATCGGTCAAAAGGGCCATGCTGAAAAAAGTGTCAAAACCAGAAATGCAGGAAAGGAAATGGAGAAATGGGAGCCTTGCTACACTGATGGGCAGGATGTAAATTGCCAACAGCCACTCTGGAGAAGTGTACGGTGTGTCCTGAAACATCTAAAAAACACAGCTTAGAGAGCATAGGGCACTTCCACGCATGGGGGGATAAAGTGGGAAAATTGAAAATCAGCAAGACACAAGCACCCCAAAGTTTAGGGCTGCTCTGTTGACAAGGACCTCCACTTCATTCCACCTTAAATATCCCAGGAAAGCGAAAAATGGATAAAAAAGTTGTGGTCCTTATGTACAATGGAATATCACTCAGCCATGAAATCAATGTCATAAGGCTAGTAGCAGCATGATGAGTGGATTTAGGTAAGACGATGCTAAGTGAAATAAGTCACACAGAAAAGGACACTTCTCATAAGGTGTCACTTATAGAGGGAATGTAAAAACCGTTACACTTGAACTGAATTACAAAAGAGAACAGAGTCACACATGAAGAAAACACACTATGGCTGCTTAACGGGAAAGGTGAGGTGGGGTGATACATAAAACAAGAGTTTCAACTTACCTCAGATACCGTTCCATAAACCCAATATGTAATAGACAAGACCTACTCCTTGCTCAGAGAACTGGACTCAACACGCCCGATTCACCGCACAAGAATATATCTGACTAGTAATAATCTTAAAACCTATGTATTGATATCTCTCTGTTAGTGTGTCAAGTGGGTGTAAAGCGGCATAAACACAGCCGTGAAAAGCAGCTAAACCCCATTATAAAAATAAATTACTTTTAAAAACCCATGAAACAAAGACAGGGAAAGAGAGAGAAATTCTTACACAATTCGTTCAGGGGCTGTGATGCAACCTGGATTGACCATATCTAGACCCACAGCTGGATGAGACATAAGGGTGGACACTCTTGGGGCTGAGAGGTTTGGTGAGGTTGGGTGAGCAAACGCAGACCCTTTAAAGTAATACTGCGTGCTACCCATCGCATGGGTCCCAAATCTCCAGGTTCAAGGGCATCTTCCTACATCGAAAACATGCATGAGAAACCCAGAAGATGGTACACCGTGTGATGGGGAAAGGTTTCTTAAACGCACCTCATTTCTCATCTCCTTGTGCTCGGGTTCGCCATTCCAGCCACTTTACTAGCAATCTCCCTACTTGGAGCATCAGCACCTTTAACCTCCTGTTCCGTACAGGTTGCAATTTGTCCTGAGGATGAACGGGAAGACGGGGAACCAATGAGACACTAGCTCTTGGTGTTGGGACAGGCACAGGTCACTCTATTTTCCCATCAGGAAGAAGAATTAACCACAGGCTCAGCCTGCCCCCCGGAACCAGAACAGGGCCTGAAGCCATCCTGCGCTTTTGCGGCCAGCTCCCAAAAAAGCGACTTGTAAAATGCCGCTTCAGGGCACTGTAAATCACAAACCTGCAGAGTTATAAATGATAACTCTCGTCCACAAATATATTGAGGGAAGGCAAAGAAGAGGATTTGAAATCAAGGCAGAATTGCAGGAAACAGATTTCAGGAGGTAGATTCGAATCGCCTTTAAAGCACATGAAAACCGGCAAAACGTTGACAATGATGCCCTTGGCCAAAAAGGGCGTATGCGTTTTTTCCTGAATATAATCAGGAAAAAACGCATACGCCATTTTTGGCCAACCAAGCAACCTGGAAAGGCAAATCAGCGCTACAAAGAAGTCTCGCTTCCCATCGGTCAAAAGGGCCATGCTGAAAAAAGTGTCAAAACCAGAAATGCAGGACAGGCCATGGAGAAATGGGAGCCTTGCTACACTGATGGGCGGGATGTAAATTGCCAACAGCCACTCTGGAGAAGTGTACGGTGTGTCCTGAAACATCTAAAAAACACAGCTTAGAGAACATAGGGCACTTCCACGCATGGGGGGATAAAGTGGGAAAATTGAAAATCAGCAAGACACAAGCACCCCAAAGTTTAGGGCTGCTCTGTTGACAAGGACCTCCACTTCATTCCACCTTAAATATCCCAGGAAAGCGAAAAATGGATAAAAAAGTTGTGGTCCTTATGTACAATGGAATATCACTCAGCCATGAAATCAATGTCATAAGGCTAGTAGCAGCATGATGAGTGGATTTAGGTAAGACGATTCTAAGTGAAATAAGTCACACAGAAAAGGACACTTCTCATAAGGTGTCACTTATAGAGGGAATGTAAAAACCGTTACACTTGAACTGAATTACAAAACAGAACAGAGTCACACATGCAGAAAACACACTATGGCTGCTTAACGGGAAAGGTGAGGTGGGGTGATACATAAAACAAGAGTTTCAAATTAGCTCAGATACCGTTCCATAAACCCAATATGTAATAGACAAGACCTACTCCTTGCTCAGAGAACTGGACTCAACACGCCCGATTCACCGCACAAGTATATATCTGACTAGTAATAATCTTAAAACCTATGTATTGATATCTCTCTGTTAGTGTGTCAAGTGGGTGTAAAGCGGCATAAACACAGCCATGAAAAGCAGCTAAACCCCATTATAAAAATAAATTACTTTTAAAAACCCATGAAACAAAGACAGGGAAAGAGAGAGAAATTCTTACACAATTCGTTCAGGGGCTGTGATGCAACCTGGATTGACCATATCTAGACCCACAGCTGGATGAGACATAAGGGTGGACACTCTTGGGGCTGAGAGGTTTGGTGAGGTTGGGTGAGCAAACGCAGACCCTTTAAAGTAATACTGCGTGCTACCCATCGCATGGGTCCCAAATCTCCAGGTTCAAGGGCATCTTCCTACATCGAAAACATGCATGAGAAACCCAGAAGATGGTACACCGTGTGATGGGGAAAGGTTTCTTAAACGCACCTCATTTCTCATCTCCTTGTGCTCGGGTTCGCCATTCCAGCCACTTTACTAGCAATCTCCCTACTTGGAGCATCAGCACCTTTAACCTCCTGTTCCGTACAGGTTGCAATTTGTCCTGAGGATGAACGGGAAGACGGGGAACCAATGAGAGACTAGCTCTTGGTGTTGGGACAGGCACAGGTCACTCTATTTTCCCATCAGGAAGAAGAATTAACCACAGGCTCAGCCTGCCCCCCGGAACCAGAACAGGGCCTGAAGCCATCCTGCGCTTTTGCGGCCAGCTCCCAAAAAAGCGACTTGTAAAATGCAGCTTCAGGGCACTGTAATTCACAAACCTGCAGAGTTATAAATGATAACTCTCGTCCACAAATATATTGAGGGAAGGCAAAGAAGAGGATTTGAAATCAAGGCAGAATTGCAGGAAACAGATTTCAGGAGGTAGATTCGAATCGCCTTTAAAGCACATGAAAAGCGGCAAAACGTTGACAATGATGCCCTTGGCCAAAAAGGGCGTATGCGTTTTTTCCTGAATATATTCAGGAAAAAACGCATACGCCCTTTTTGGCCAACCAAGCAACCTGGAAAGGCAAATCAGCGCTACAAAGAAGTCTCGCTTCCCATCGGTCAAAAGGGCCATGCTGAAAAAAGTGTCAAAACCAGAAATGCAGGACAGGCCATGGAGAAATGGGAGCCTTGCTACACTGATGGGCGGGATGTAAATTGCCAACAGCCACTCTGGAGAAGTGTACGGTGTGTCCTGAAACATCTAAAAAACACAGCTTAGAGAGCATAGGGCACTTCCACGCATGGGGGGATAAAGTGGGAAAATTGAAAATCAGCAAGACACAAGCACCCCAAAGTTTAGGGCTGCTCTGTTGACAAGGACCTCCACTTCATTCCACCTTAAATATCCCAGGAAAGCGAAAAATGGATAAAAAAGTTGTGGTCCTTATGTACAATGGAATATCACTCAGCCATGAAATCAATGTCATAAGGCTAGTAGCAGCATGATGAGTGGATTTAGGTAAGACGATTCTAAGTGAAATAAGTCACACAGAAAAGGACACTTCTCATAAGGTGTCACTTATAGAGGGAATGTAAAAACCGTTACACTTGAACTGAATTACAAAACAGAACAGAGTCACACATGCAGAAAACACACTATGGCTGCTTAACGGGAAAGGTGAGGTGGGGTGATACATAAAACAAGAGCTTCAAATTAGCTCAGATACCGTTCCATCAACCCAATATGTAATAGACAAGACCTACTCCTTGCTCAGAGAACTGGACTCAACACGCCCGATTCACCGCACAAGAATATATCTGACTAGTAATAATCTTAAAACCTATGTATTGATATCTCTCTGTTAGTGTGTCAAGTGGGTGTAAAGCGGCATAAACACAGCCGTGAAAAGCAGCTAAACCCCATTATAAAAATAAATTACTTTTAAAAACCCATGAAACAAAGACAGGGAAAGAGAGAGAAATTCTTACACAATTCGTTCAGGGGCTGTGATGCAACCTGGATTGACCATATCTAGACCCACAGCTGGATGAGACATAAGGGTGGACACTCTTGGGGCTGAGAGGTTTGGTGAGGTTGGGTGAGCAAACGCAGACCCTTTAAAGTAATACTGCGTGCTACCCATCGCATGGGTCCCAAATCTCCAGGTTCAAGGGCATCTTCCTACATCGAAAACATGCATGAGAAACCCAGAAGATGGTACACCGTGTGATGGGGAAAGGTTTCTTAAACGCACCTCATTTCTCATCTCCTTGTGCTCGGGTTCGCCATTCCAGCCACTTTACTAGCAATCTCCCTACTTGGAGCATCAGCACCTTTAACCTCCTGTTCCGTACAGGTTGCAATTTGTCCTGAGGATGAACGGGAAGACGGGGAACCAATGAGAGACTAGCTCTTGGTGTTGGGACAGGCACAGGTCACTCTATTTTCCCATCAGGAAGAAGAATTAACCACAGGCTCAGCCTGCCCCCCGGAACCAGAACAGGGCCTGAAGCCATCCTGCGCTTTTGCGGCCAGCTCCCAAAAAAGCGACTTGTAAAATGCAGCTTCAGGGCACTGTAATTCACAAACCTGCAGAGTTATAAATGATAACTCTCGTCCACAAATATATTGAGGGAAGGCAAAGAAGAGGATTTGAAATCAAGGCAGAATTGCAGGAAACAGATTTCAGGAGGTAGATTCGAATCGCCTTTAAAGCACATGAAAAGCGGCAAAACTTTGACAATGATGCCCTTGGCCAAAAAGGGCGTATGCGTTTTTTCCTGAATATATTCAGGAAAAAACGCATACGCCCTTTTTGGCCAACCAAGCAACCTGGAAAGGCAAATCAGCGCTACAAAGAAGTCTCGCTTCCCATCGGTCAAAAGGGCCATGCTGAAAAAAGTGTCAAAACCAGAAATGCAGGACAGGCCATGGAGAAATGGGAGCCTTGCTACACTGATGGGCGGGATGTAAATTGCCAACAGCCACTCTGGAGAAGTGTACGGTGTGTCCTGAAACATCTAAAAAACACAGCTTAGAGAGCATAGGGCACTTCCACGCATGGGGGGATAAAGTGGGAAAATTGAAAATCAGCAAGACACAAGCACCCCAAAGTTTAGGGCTGCTCTGTTGACAAGGACCTCCACTTCATTCCACCTTAAATATCCCAGGAAAGCGAAAACTGGATCAAAAAGTTGTGGTCCTTATGTACAATGGAATATCACTCAGCCATGAAATCAATGTCATAAGGCTAGTAGCAGCATGATGAGTGGATTTAGGTAAGACGATTCTAAGTGAAATAAGTCACACAGAAAAGGACACTTCTCATAAGGTGTCACTTATAGAGGGAATGTAAAAACCGTTACACTTGAACTGAATTACAAAACAGAACAGAGTCACACATGCAGAAAACACACTATGGCTGCTTAACGGGAAAGGTGAGGTGGGGTGATACATAAAACAAGAGCTTCAAATTAGCTCAGATACCGTTCCATAAACCCAATATGTAATAGACAAGACCTACTCCTTGCTCAGAGAACTGGACTCAACACGCCCGATTCACCGCACAAGAATATATCTGACTAGTAATAATCTTAAAACCTATGTATTGATATCTCTCTGTTAGTGTGTCAAGTGGGTGTAAAGCGGCATAAACACAGCCGTGAAAAGCAGCTAAACCCCATTATAAAAATAAATTACTTTTAAAAACCCATGAAACAAAGACAGGGAAAGAGAGAGAAATTCTTACACAATTCGTTCAGGGGCTGTGATGCAACCTGGATTGACCATATCTAGACCCACAGCTGGATGAGACATAAGGGTGGACACTCTTGGGGCTGAGAGGTTTGGTGAGGTTGGGTGAGCAAACGCAGACCCTTTAAAGTAATACTGCGTGCTACCCATCGCATGGGTCCCAAATCTCCAGGTTCAAGGGCATCTTCCTACATCGAAAACATGCATGAGAAACCCAGAAGATGGTACACCGTGTGATGGGGAAAGGTTTCTTAAACGCACCTCATTTCTCATCTCCTTGTGCTCGGGTTCGCCATTCCAGCCACTTTACTAGCAATCTCCCTACTTGGAGCATCAGCACCTTTAACCTCCTGTTCCGTACAGGTTGCAATTTGTCCTGAGGATGAACGGGAAGACGGGGAACCAATGAGAGACTAGCTCTTGGTGTTGGGACAGGCACAGGTCACTCTATTTTCCCATCAGGAAGAAGAATTAACCACAGGCTCAGCCTGCCCCCCGGAACCAGAACAGGGCCTGAAGCCATCCTGCGCTTTTGCGGCCAGCTCCCAAAAAAGCGACTTGTAAAATGCAGCTTCAGGGCACTGTAAATCACAAACCTGCAGAGTTATAAATGATAACTCTCGTCCACAAATATATTGAGGGAAGGCAAAGAAGAGGATTTGAAATCAAGGCAGAATTGCAGGAAACAGATTTCAGGAGGTAGATTCGAATCGCCTTTAAAGCACATGAAAACCAGCAAAACGTTGACAATGATGCCCTTGGCCAAAAAGGGCGTATGCGTTTTTTCCTGAATATAATCAGGAAAAAACGCATACGCCATTTTTGGCCAACCAAGCAACCTGGAAAGGCAAATCAGCGCTACAAAGAAGTCTCGCTTCCCATCGGTCAAAAGGGCCATGCTGAAAAAAGTGTCAAAACCAGAAATGCAGGACAGGCCATGGAGAAATGGGAGCCTTGCTACACTGATGGGCGGGATGTAAATTGCCAACAGCCACTCTGGAGAAGTGTACGGTGTGTCCTGAAACATCTAAAAAACACAGCTTAGAGAACATAGGGCACTTCCACGCATGGGGGGATAAAGTGGGAAAATTGAAAATCAGCAAGACACAAGCACCCCAAAGTTTAGGGCTGCTCTGTTGACAAGGACCTCCACTTCATTCCACCTTAAATATCCCAGGAAAGCGAAAAATGGATAAAAAAGTTGTGGTCCTTATGTACAATGGAATATCACTCAGCCATGAAATCAATGTCATAAGGCTAGTAGCAGCATGATGAGTGGATTTAGGTAAGACGATTCTAAGTGAAATAAGTCACACAGAAAAGGACACTTCTCATAAGGTGTCACTTATAGAGGGAATGTAAAAACCGTTACACTTGAACTGAATTACAAAACAGAACAGAGTCACACATGCAGAAAACACACTATGGCTGCTTAACGGGAAAGGTGAGGTGGGGTGATACATAAAACAAGAGTTTCAAATTAGCTCAGATACCGTTCCATAAACCCAATATGTAATAGACAAGACCTACTCCTTGCTCAGAGAACTGGACTCAACACGCCCGATTCACCGCACAAGTATATATCTGACTAGTAATAATCTTAAAACCTATGTATTGATATCTCTCTGTTAGTGTGTCAAGTGGGTGTAAAGCGGCATAAACACAGCCGTGAAAAGCAGCTAAACCCCATTATAAAAATAAATTACTTTTAAAAACCCATGAAACAAAGACAGGGAAAGAGAGAGAAATTCTTACACAATTCGTTCAGGGGCTGTGATGCAACCTGGATTGACCATATCTAGACCCACAGCTGGATGAGACATAAGGGTGGACACTCTTGGGGCTGAGAGGTTTGGTGAGGTTGGGTGAGCAAACGCAGACCCTTTAAAGTAATACTGCGTGCTACCCATCGCATGGGTCCCAAATCTCCAGGTTCAAGGGCATCTTCCTACATCGAAAACATGCATGAGAAACCCAGAAGATGGTACACCGTGTGATGGGGAAAGGTTTCTTAAACGCACCTCATTTCTCATCTCCTTGTGCTCGGGTTCGCCATTCCAGCCACTTTACTAGCAATCTCCCTACTTGGAGCATCAGCACCTTTAACCTCCTGTTCCGTACAGGTTGCAATTTGTCCTGAGGATGAACGGGAAGACGGGGAACCAATGAGAGACTAGCTCTTGGTGTTGGGACAGGCACAGGTCACTCTATTTTCCCATCAGGAAGAAGAATTAACCACAGGCTCAGCCTGCCCCCCGGAACCAGAACAGGGCCTGAAGCCATCCTGCGCTTTTGCGGCCAGCTCCCAAAAAAGCGACTTGTAAAATGCAGCTTCAGGGCACTGCAATTCACAAACCTGCAGAGTTATAAATGATAACTCTCGTCCACAAATATATTGAGGGAAGGCAAAGAAGAGGATTTGAAATCAAGGCAGAATTGCAGGAAACAGATTTCAGGAGGTAGATTCGAATCGCCTTTAAAGCACATGAAAAGCGGCAAAACGTTGACAATGATGCCCTTGGCCAAAAAGGGCGTATGCGTTTTTTCCTGAATATATTCAGGAAAAAACGCATACGCCCTTTTTGGCCAACCAAGCAACCTGGAAAGGCAAATCAGAGCTACAAAGAAGTCTCACTTCCCATCGGTCAAAAGGGCCATGCTGAAAAAAGTGTCAAAACCAGAAATGCAGGAAAGGAAATGGAGAAATGGGAGCCTTGCTACACTGATGGGCAGGATGTAAATTGCCAACAGCCACTCTGGAGAAGTGTACGGTGTGTCCTGAAACATCTAAAAAACACAGCTTAGAGAGCATAGGGCACTTCCACGCATGGGGGGATAAAGTGGGAAAATTGAAAATCAGCAAGACACAAGCACCCCAAAGTTTAGGGCTGCTCTGTTGACAAGGACCACCACTTCATTCCACCTTAAATATCCCAGGAAAGCGAAAAATGGATAAAAAAGTTGTGGTCCTTATGTACAATGGAATATCACTCAGCCATGAAATAAATGTCATAAGGCTAGTAGCAGCATGATGAGTGGATTTAGGTAAGACGATGCTAAGTGAAATAAGTCACACAGAAAAGGACACTTCTCATAAGGTGTCACTTATAGAGGGAATGTAAAAACCGTTACACTTGAACTGAATTACAAAACAGAACAGAGTCACACATGCAGAAAACACACTATGGCTGCTTAACGGGAAAGGTGAGGTGGGGTGATACATAAAACAAGAGTTTCAAATTACCTCAGATACCGTTCCATAAACCCAATATGTAATAGACAAGACCTACTCCTTGCTCAGAGAACTGGACTCAACACGCCCGATTCACCGCACAAGAATATATCTGACTAGTAATAATCTTAAAACCTATGTATTGATATCTCTCTGTTAGTGTGTCAAGTGGGTGTAAAGCGGCATAAACACAGCCGTGAAAAGCAGCTAAACCCCATTATAAAAATAAATTACTTTTAAAAACCCATGAAACAAAGACAGGGAAAGAGAGAGAAATTCTTACACAATTCGTTCAGGGGCTGTGATGCAACCTGGATTGACCATATCTAGACCCACAGCTGGATGAGACATAAGGGTGGACACTCTTGGGGCTGAGAGGTTTGGTGAGGTTGGGTGAGCAAACGCAGACCCTTTAAAGTAATACTGCGTGCTACCCATCGCATGGGTCCCAAATCTCCAGGTTCAAGGGCATCTTCCTACATCGAAAACATGCATGAGAAACCCAGAAGATGGTACACCATGTGATGGGGAAAGGTTTCTTAAACGCACCTCATTTCTCATCTCCTTGTGCTCGGGTTCGCCATTCCAGCCACTTTACTAGCAATCTCCCTACTTGGAGCATCAGCACCTTTAACCTCCTGTTCCGTACAGGTTGCAATTTGTCCTGAGGATGAACGGGAAGACGGGGAACCAATGAGAGACTAGCTCTTGGTGTTGGGACAGGCACAGGTCACTCTATTTTCCCATCAGGAAGAAGAATTAACCACAGGCTCAGCCTGCCCCCCGGAACCAGAACAGGGCCTGAAGCCATCCTGCGCTTTTGCGGCCAGCTCCCAAAAAAGCGACTTGTAAAATGCCGCTTCAGGGCACTGTAAATCACAAACCTGCAGAGTTATAAATGATAACTCTCGTCCACAAATATATTGAGGGAAGGCAAAGAAGAGGATTTGAAATCAAGGCAGAATTGCAGGAAACAGATTTCAGGAGGTAGATTCGAATCGCCTTTAAAGCACATGAAAACCGGCAAAACGTTGACAATGATGCCCTTGGCCAAAAAGGGCGTATGCGTTTTTTCCTGAATATAATCAGGAAAAAACGCATACGCCATTTTTGGCCAACCAAGCAACCTGGAAAGGCAAATCAGCGCTACAAAGAAGTCTCGCTTCCCATCGGTCAAAAGGGCCATGCTGAAAAAAGTGTCAAAACCAGAAATGCAGGACAGGCCATGGAGAAATGGGAGCCTTGCTACACTGATGGGCGGGATGTAAATTGCCAACAGCCACTCTGGAGAAGTGTACGGTGTGTCCTGAAACATCTAAAAAACACAGCTTAGAGAACATAGGGCACTTCCACGCATGGGGGGATAAAGTGGGAAAATTGAAAATCAGCAAGACACAAGCACCCCAAAGTTTAGTGCTGCTCTGTTGACAAGGACCTCCACTTCATTCCACCTTAAATATCCCAGGAAAGCGAAAAATGGATAAAAAAGTTGTGGTCCTTATGTACAATGGAATATCACTCAGCCATGAAATCAATGTCATAAGGCTAGTAGCAGCATGATGAGTGGATTTAGGTAAGACGATTCTAAGTGAAATAAGTCACACAGAAAAGGACACTTCTCATAAGGTGTCACTTATAGAGGGAATGTAAAAACCGTTACACTTGAACTGAATTACAAAACAGAACAGAGTCACACATGCAGAAAACACACTATGGCTGCTTAACGGGAAAGGTGAGGTGGGGTGATACATAAAACAAGAGTTTCAAATTAGCTCAGATACCGTTCCATAAACCCAATATGTAATAGACAAGACCTACTCCTTGCTCAGAGAACTGGACTCAACACGCCCGATTCACCGCACAAGAATATATCTGACTAGTAATAATCTTAAAACCTATGTATTGATATCTCTCTGTTAGTGTGTCAAGTGGGTGTAAAGCGGCATAAACACAGCCGTGAAAAGCAGCTAAACCCCATTATAAAAATAAATTACTTTTAAAAACCCATGAAACAAAGACAGGGAAAGAGAGAGAAATTCTTACACAATTCGTTCAGGGGCTGTGATGCAACCTGGATTGACCATATCTAGACCCACAGCTGGATGAGACATAAGGGTGGACACTCTTGGGGCTGAGAGGTTTGGTGAGGTTGGGTGAGCAAACGCAGACCCTTTAAAGTAATACTGCGTGCTACCCATCGCATGGGTCCCAAATCTCCAGGTTCAAGGGCATCTTCCTACATCGAAAACATGCATGAGAAACCCAGAAGATGGTACACCATGTGATGGGGAAAGCTTTCTTAAACGCACCTCATTTCTCATCTCCTTGTGCTCGGGTTCGCCATTCCAGCCACTTTACTAGCAATCTCCCTACTTGGAGCATCAGCACCTTTAACCTCCTGTTCCGTACAGGTTGCAATTTGTCCTGAGGATGAACGGGAAGACGGGGAACCAATGAGAGACTAGCTCTTGGTGTTGGGACAGGCACAGGTCACTCTATTTTCCCATCAGGAAGAAGAATTAACCACAGGCTCAGCCTGCCCCCCGGAACCAGAACAGGGCCTGAAGCCATCCTGCGCTTTTGCGGCCAGCTCCCAAAAAAGCGACTTGTAAAATGCCGCTTCAGGGCACTGTAAATCACAAACCTGCAGAGTTATAAATGATAACTCTCGTCCACAAATATATTGAGGGAAGGCAAAGAAGAGGATTTGAAATCAAGGCAGAATTGCAGGAAACAGATTTCAGGAGGTAGATTCGAATCGCCTTTAAAGCACATGAAAACCGGCAAAACGTTGACAATGATGCCCTTGGCCAAAAAGGGCGTATGCGTTTTTTCCTGAATATAATCAGGAAAAAACGCATACGCCATTTTTGGCCAACCAAGCAACCTGGAAAGGCAAATCAGCGCTACAAAGAAGTCTCGCTTCCCATCGGTCAAAAGGGCCATGCTGAAAAAAGTGTCAAAACCAGAAATGCAGGACAGGCCATGGAGAAATGGGAGCCTTGCTACACTGATGGGCGGGATGTAAATTGCCAACAGCCACTCTGGAGAAGTGTACGGTGTGTCCTGAAACATCTAAAAAACACAGCTTAGAGAACATAGGGCACTTCCACGCATGGGGGGATAAAGTGGGAAAATTGAAAATCAGCAAGACACAAGCACCCCAAAGTTTAGGGCTGCTCTGTTGACAAGGACCTCCACTTCATTCCACCTTAAATATCCCAGGAAAGCGAAAAATGGATAAAAAAGTTGTGGTCCTTATGTACAATGGAATATCACTCAGCCATGAAATCAATGTCATAAGGCTAGTAGCAGCATGATGAGTGGATTTAGGTAAGACGATGCTAAGTGAAATAAGTCACACAGAAAAGGACACTTCTCATAAGGTGTCACTTATAGAGGGAATGTAAAAACCGTTACACTTGAACTGAATTACAAAACAGAACAGAGTCACACATGCAGAAAACACACTATGGCTGCTTAACGGGAAAGGTGAGGTGGGGTGATACATAAAACAAGAGTTTCAAATTACCTCAGATACCGTTCCATAAACCCAATATGTAATAGACAAGACCTACTCCTTGCTCAGAGAACTGGACTCAACACGCCCGATTCACCGCACAAGAATATATCTGACTAGTAATAATCTTAAAACCTATGTATTGATATCTCTCTGTTAGTGTGTCAAGTGGGTGTAAAGCGGCATAAACACAGCCGTGAAAAGCAGCTAAACCCCATTATAAAAATAAATTACTTTTAAAAACCCATGAAACAAAGACAGGGAAAGAGAGAGAAATTCTTACACAATTCGTTCAGGGGCTGTGATGCAACCTGGATTGACCATATCTAGACCCACAGCTGGATGAGACATAAGGGTGGACACTCTTGGGGCTGAGAGGTTTGGTGAGGTTGGGTGAGCAAACGCAGACCCTTTAAAGTAATACTGCGTGCTACCCATCGCATGGGTCCCAAATCTCCAGGTTCAAGGGCATCTTCCTACATCGAAAACATGCATGAGAAACCCAGAAGATGGTACACCGTGTGATGGGGAAAGGTTTCTTAAACGCACCTCATTTCTCATCTCCTTGTGCTCGGGTTCGCCATTCCAGCCACTTTACTAGCAATCTCCCTACTTGGAGCATCAGCACCTTTAACCTCCTGTTCCGTACAGGTTGCAATTTGTCCTGAGGATGAACGGGAAGACGGGGAACCAATGAGAGACTAGCTCTTGGTGTTGGGACAGGCACAGGTCACTCTATTTTCCCATCAGGAAGAAGAATTAACCACAGGCTCAGCCTGCCCCCCGGAACCAGAACAGGGCCTGAAGCCATCCTGCGCTTTTGCGGCCAGCTCCCAAAAAAGCGACTTGTAAAATGCCGCTTCAGGGCACTGTAAATCACAAACCTGCAGAGTTATAAATGATAACTCTCGTCCACAAATATATTGAGGGAAGGCAAAGAAGAGGATTTGAAATCAAGGCAGAATTGCAGGAAACAGATTTCAGGAGGTAGATTCGAATCGCCTTTAAAGCACATGAAAACCGGCAAAACGTTGACAATGATGCCCTTGGCCAAAAAGGGCGTATGCGTTTTTTCCTGAATATAATCAGGAAAAAACGCATACGCCATTTTTGGCCAACCAAGCAACCTGGAAAGGCAAATCAGCGCTACAAAGAAGTCTCGCTTCCCATCGGTCAAAAGGGCCATGCTGAAAAAAGTGTCAAAACCAGAAATGCAGGACAGGCCATGGAGAAATGGGAGCCTTGCTACACTGATGGGCGGGATGTAAATTGCCAACAGCCACTCTGGAGAAGTGTACGGTGTGTCCTGAAACATCTAAAAAACACAGCTTAGAGAACATAGGGCACTTCCACGCATGGGGGGATAAAGTGGGAAAATTGAAAATCAGCAAGACACAAGCACCCCAAAGTTTAGGGCTGCTCTGTTGACAAGGACCTCCACTTCATTCCACCTTAAATATCCCAGGAAAGCGAAAAATGGATAAAAAAGTTGTGGTCCTTATGTACAATGGAATATCACTCAGCCATGAAATCAATGTCATAAGGCTAGTAGCAGCATGATGAGTGGATTTAGGTAAGACGATTCTAAGTGAAATAAGTCACACAGAAAAGGACACTTCTCATAAGGTGTCACTTATAGAGGGAATGTAAAAACCGTTACACTTGAACTGAATTACAAAACAGAACAGAGTCACACATGCAGAAAACACACTATGGCTGCTTAACGGGAAAGGTGAGGTGGGGTGATACATAAAACAAGAGTTTCAAATTAGCTCAGATACCGTTCCATAAACCCAATATGTAATAGACAAGACCTACTCCTTGCTCAGAGAACTGGACTCAACACGCCCGATTCACCGCACAAGTATATATCTGACTAGTAATAATCTTAAAACCTATGTATTGATATCTCTCTGTTAGTGTGTCAAGTGGGTGTAAAGCGGCATAAACACAGCCGTGAAAAGCAGCTAAACCCCATTATAACAATAAATTACTTTTAAAAACCCATGAAACAAAGACAGGGAAAGAGAGAGAAATTCTTACACAATTCGTTCAGGGGCTGTGATGCAACCTGGATTGACCATATCTAGACCCACAGCTGGATGAGACATAAGGGTGGACACTCTTGGGGCTGAGAGGTTTGGTGAGGTTGGGTGAGCAAACGCAGACCCTTTAAAGTAATACTGCGTGCTACCCATCGCATGGGTCCCAAATCTCCAGGTTCAAGGGCATCTTCCTACATCGAAAACATGCATGAGAAACCCAGAAGATGGTACACCGTGTGATGGGGAAAGGTTTCTTAAACGCACCTCATTTCTCATCTCCTTGTGCTCGGGTTCGCCATTCCAGCCACTTTACTAGCAATCTCCCTACTTGGAGCATCAGCACCTTTAACCTCCTGTTCCGTACAGGTTGCAATTTGTCCTGAGGATGAACGGGAAGACGGGGAACCAATGAGAGACTAGCTCTTGGTGTTGGGACAGGCACAGGTCACTCTATTTTCCCATCAGGAAGAAGAATTAACCACAGGCTCAGCCTGCCCCCCGGAACCAGAACAGGACCTGAAGCCATCCTGCGCTTTTGCGGCCAGCTCCCAAAAAAGCGACTTGTAAAATGCAGCTTCAGGGCACTGCAATTCACAAACCTGCAGAGTTATAAATGATAACTCTCGTCCACAAATATATTGAGGGAAGGCAAAGAAGAGGATTTGAAATCAAGGCAGAATTGCAGGAAACAGATTTCAGGAGGTAGATTCGAATCGCCTTTAAAGCACATGAAAAGCGGCAAAACGTTGACAATGATGCCCTTGGCCAAAAAGGGCGTATGCGTTTTTTCCTGAATATATTCAGGAAAAAACGCATACGCCCTTTTTGGCCAACCAAGCAACCTGGAAAGGCAAATCAGCGCTACAAAGAAGTCTCGCTTCCCATCGGTCAAAAGGGCCATGCTGAAAAAAGTGTCAAAACCAGAAATGCAGGAAAGGAAATGGAGAAATGGGAGCCTTGCTACACTGATGGGCAGGATGTAAATTGCCAACAGCCACTCTGGAGAAGTGTACGGTGTGTCCTGAAACATCTAAAAAACACAGCTTAGAGAGCATAGGGCAGTTCCACGCATGGGGGGATAAAGTGGGAAAATTGAAAATCAGCAAGACACAAGCACCCCAAAGTTTAGGGCTGCTCTGTTGACAAGGACCTCCACTTCATTCCACCTTAAATATCCCAGGAAAGCGAAAAATGGATAAAAAAGTTGTGGTCCTTATGTACAATGGAATATCACTCAGCCATGAAATCAATGTCATAAGGCTAGTAGCAGCATGATGAGTGGATTTAGGTAAGACGATGCTAAGTGAAATAAGTCACACAGAAAAGGACACTTCTCATAAGGTGTCACTTATAGAGGGAATGTAAAAACCGTTACACTTGAACTGAATTACAAAACAGAACAGAGTCACACATGCAGAAAACACACTATGGCTGCTTAACGGGAAAGGTGAGGTGGGGTGATACATAAAACAAGAGTTTCAAATTACCTCAGATACCGTTCCATAAACCCAATATGTAATAGACAAGACCTACTCCTTGCTCAGAGAACTGGACTCAACACGCCCGATTCACCGCACAAAAATATATCTGACTAGTAATAATCTTAAAACCTATGTATTGATATCTCTCTGTTAGTGTGTCAAGTGGGTGTAAAGCGGCATAAACACAGCCGTGAAAAGCAGCTAAACCCCATTATAAAAATAAATTACTTTTAAAAACCCATGAAACAAAGACAGGGAAAGAGAGAGAAATTCTTACACAATTCGTTCAGGGGCTGTGATGCAACCTGGATTGACCATATCTAGACCCACAGCTGGATGAGACATAAGGGTGGACACTCTTGGGGCTGAGAGGTTTGGTCAGGTTGGGTGAGCAAACGCAGACCCTTTAAAGTAATACTGCGTGCTACCCATCACATGGGTCCCAAATCTCCAGGTTCAAGGGCATCTTCCTACATCGAAAACATGCATGAGAAACCCAGAAGATGGTACACCGTGTGATGGGGAAAGGTTTCTTAAACGCACCTCATTTCTCATCTCCTTGTGCTCGGGTTCGCCATTCCAGCCACTTTACTAGCAATCTCCCTACTTGGAGCATCAGCACCTTTAACCTCCTGTTCCGTACAGGTTGCAATTTGTCCTGAGGATGAACGGGAAGACGGGGAACCAATGAGACACTAGCTCTTGGTGTTGGGACAGGCACAGGTCACTCTATTTTCCCATCAGGAAGAAGAATTAACCACAGGCTCAGCCTGCCCCCCGGAACCAGAACAGGGCCTGAAGCCATCCTGCGCTTTTGCGGCCAGCTCCCAAAAAAGCGACTTGTAAAATGCCGCTTCAGGGCACTGTAAATCACAAACCTGCAGAGTTATAAATGATAACTCTCGTCCACAAATATATTGAGGGAAGGCAAAGAAGAGGATTTGAAATCAAGGCAGAATTGCAGGAAACAGATTTCAGGAGGTAGATTCGAATCGCCTTTAAAGCACATGAAAACCGGCAAAACGTTGACAATGATGCCCTTGACCAAAAAGGGCGTATGCGTTTTTTCCTGAATATAATCAGGAAAAAACGCATACGCCATTTTTGGCCAACCAAGCAACCTGGAAAGGCAAATCAGCGCTACAAAGAAGTCTCGCTTCCCATCGGTCAAAAGGGCCATGCTGAAAAAAGTGTCAAAACCAGAAATGCAGGACAGGCCATGGAGAAATGGGAGCCTTGCTACACTGATGGGCGGGATGTAAATTGCCAACAGCCACTCTGGAGAAGTGTACGGTGTGTCCTGAAACATCTAAAAAACACAGCTTAAAGAACATAGGGCACTTCCACGCATGGGGGGATAAAGTGGGAAAATTGAAAATCAGCAAGACACAAGCACCCCAAAGTTTAGGGCTGCTCTGTTGACAAGGACCTCCACTTCATTCCACCTTAAATATCCCAGGAAAGCGAAAACTGGATCAAAAAGTTGTGGTCCTTATGTACAATGGAATATCACTCAGCCATGAAATCAATGTCATAAGGCTAGTAGCAGCATGATGAGTGGATTTAGGTAAGACGATTCTAAGTGAAATAAGTCACACAGAAAAGGACACTTCTCATAAGGTGTCACTTATAGAGGGAATGTAAAAACCGTTACACTTGAACTGAATTACAAAACAGAACAGAGTCACACATGCAGAAAACACACTATGGCTGCTTAACGGGAAAGGTGAGGTGGGGTGATACATAAAACAAGAGCTTCAAATTAGCTCAGATACCGTTCCATAAACCCAATATGTAATAGACAAGACCTACTCCTTGCTCAGAGAACTGGACTCAACACGCCCGATTCACCGCACAAGAATATATCTGACTAGTAATAATCTTAAAACCTATGTATTGATATCTCTCTGTTAGTGTGTCAAGTGGGTGTAAAGCGGCATAAACACAGCCGTGAAAAGCAGCTAAACCCCATTATAAAAATAAATTACTTTTAAAAACCCATGAAACAAAGACAGGGAAAGAGAGAGAAATTCTTACACAATTCGTTCAGGGGCTGTGATGCAACCTGGATTGACCATATCTAGACCCACAGCTGGATGAGATATAAGGGTGGACACTCTTGGGGCTGAGAGGTTTGGTGAGGTTGGGTGAGCAAACGCAGACCCTTTAAAGTAATACTGCGTGCTACCCATCGCATGGGTCCCAAATCTCCAGGTTCAAGGGCATCTTCCTACATCGAAAACATGCATGAGAAACCCAGAAGATGGTACACCGTGTGATGGGGAAAGGTTTCTTAAACGCACCTCATTTCTCATCTCCTTGTGCTCGGGTTCGCCATTCCAGCCACTTTACTAGCAATCTCCCTACTTGGAGCATCAGCACCTTTAACCTCCTGTTCCGTACAGGTTGCAATTTGTCCTGAGGATGAACGGGAAGACGGGGAACCAATGAGAGACTAGCTCTTGGTGTTGGGACAGGCACAGGTCACTCTATTTTCCCATCAGGAAGAAGAATTAACCACAGGCTCAGCCTGCCCCCCGGAACCAGAACAGGGCCTGAAGCCATCCTGCGCTTTTGCGGCCAGCTCCCAAAAAAGCGACTTGTAAAATGCAGCTTCAGGGCACTGTAAATCACAAACCTGCAGAGTTATAAATGATAACTCTCGTCCACAAATATATTGAGGGAAGGCAAAGAAGAGGATTTGAAATCAAGGCAGAATTGCAGGAAACAGATTTCAGGAGGTAGATTCGAATCGCCTTTAAAGCACATGAAAACCAGCAAAACGTTGACAATGATGCCCTTGGCCAAAAAGGGCGTATGCGTTTTTTCCTGAATATAATCAGGAAAAAACGCATACGCCATTTTTGGCCAACCAAGCAACCTGGAAAGGCAAATCAGCGCTACAAAGAAGTCTCGCTTCCCATCGGTCAAAAGGGCCATGCTGAAAAAAGTGTCAAAACCAGAAATGCAGGACAGGCCATGGAGAAATGGGAGCCTTGCTACACTGATGGGCGGGATGTAAATTGCCAACAGCCACTCTGGAGAAGTGTACGGTGTGTCCTGAAACATCTAAAAAACACAGCTTAGAGAACATAGGGCACTTCCACGCATGGGGGGATAAAGTGGGAAAATTGAAAATCAGCAAGACACAAGCACCCCAAAGTTTAGGGCTGCTCTGTTGACAAGGACCTCCACTTCATTCCACCTTAAATATCCCAGGAAAGCGAAAAATGGATAAAAAAGTTGTGGTCCTTATGTACAATGGAATATCACTCAGCCATGAAATCAATGTCATAAGGCTAGTAGCAGCATGATGAGTGGATTTAGGTAAGACGATTCTAAGTGAAATAAGTCACACAGAAAAGGACACTTCTCATAAGGTGTCACTTATAGAGGGAATGTAAAAACCGTTACACTTGAACTGAATTACAAAACAGAACAGAGTCACACATGCAGAAAACACACTATGGCTGCTTAACGGGAAAGGTGAGGTGGGGTGATACATAAAACAAGAGCTTCAAATTAGCTCAGATACCGTTCCATAAACCCAATATGTAATAGACAAGACCTACTCCTTGCTCAGAGAACTGGACTCAACACGCCCGATTCACCGCACAAGAATATATCTGACTAGTAATAATCTTAAAACCTATGTATTGATATCTCTCTGTTAGTGTGTCAAGTGGGTGTAAAGCGGCATAAACACAGCCGTGAAAAGCAGCTAAACCCCATTATAAAAATAAATTACTTTTAAAAACCCATGAAACAAAGACAGGGAAAGAGAGAGAAATTCTTACACAATTCGTTCAGGGGCTGTGATGCAACCTGGATTGACCATATCTAGACCCACAGCTGGATGAGATATAAGGGTGGACACTCTTGGGGCTGAGAGGTTTGGTGAGGTTGGGTGAGCAAACGCAGACCCTTTAAAGTAATACTGCGTGCTACCCATCGCATGGGTCCCAAATCTCCAGGTTCAAGGGCATCTTCCTACATCGAAAACATGCATGAGAAACCCAGAAGATGGTACACCGTGTGATGGGGAAAGGTTTCTTAAACGCACCTCATTTCTCATCTCCTTGTGCTCGGGTTCGCCATTCCAGCCACTTTACTAGCAATCTCCCTACTTGGAGCATCAGCACCTTTAACCTCCTGTTCCGTACAGGTTGCAATTTGTCCTGAGGATGAACGGGAAGACGGGGAACCAATGAGAGACTAGCTCTTGGTGTTGGGACAGGCACAGGTCACTCTATTTTCCCATCAGGAAGAAGAATTAACCACAGGCTCAGCCTGCCCCCCGGAACCAGAACAGGGCCTGAAGCCATCCTGCGCTTTTGCGGCCAGCTCCCAAAAAAGCGACTTGTAAAATGCAGCTTCAGGGCACTGTAAATCACAAACCTGCAGAGTTATAAATGATAACTCTCGTCCACAAATATATTGAGGGAAGGCAAAGAAGAGGATTTGAAATCAAGGCAGAATTGCAGGAAACAGATTTCAGGAGGTAGATTCGAATCGCCTTTAAAGCACATGAAAACCAGCAAAACGTTGACAATGATGCCCTTGGCCAAAAAGGGCGTATGCGTTTTTTCCTGAATATAATCAGGAAAAAACGCATACGCCATTTTTGGCCAACCAAGCAACCTGGAAAGGCAAATCAGCGCTACAAAGAAGTCTCGCTTCCCATCGGTCAAAAGGGCCATGCTGAAAAAAGTGTCAAAACCAGAAATGCAGGACAGGCCATGGAGAAATGGGAGCCTTGCTACACTGATGGGCGGGATGTAAATTGCCAACAGCCACTCTGGAGAAGTGTACGGTGTGTCCTGAAACATCTAAAAAACACAGCTTAGAGAACATAGGGCACTTCCACGCATGGGGGGATAAAGTTGGAAAATTGAAAATCAGCAAGACACAAGCACCCCAAAGTTTAGGGCTGCTCTGTTGACAAGGACCTCCACTTCATTCCACCTTAAATATCCCAGGAAAGCGAAAAATGGATAAAAAAGTTGTGGTCCTTATGTACAATGGAATATCACTCAGCCATGAAATCAATGTCATAAGGCTAGTAGCAGCATGATGAGTGGATTTAGGTAAGACGATTCTAAGTGAAATAAGTCACACAGAAAAGGACACTTCTCATAAGGTGTCACTTATAGAGGGAATGTAAAAACCGTTACACTTGAACTGAATTACAAAACAGAACAGAGTCACACATGCAGAAAACACACTATGGCTGCTTAACGGGAAAGGTGAGGTGGGGTGATACATAAAACAAGAGTTTCAAATTAGCTCAGATACCGTTCCATAAACCCAATATGTAATAGACAAGACCTACTCCTTGCTCAGAGAACTGGACTCAACACGCCCGATTCACCGCACAAGTATATATCTGACTAGTAATAATCTTAAAACCTATGTATTGATATCTCTCTGTTAGTGTGTCAAGTGGGTGTAAAGCGGCATAAACACAGCCGTGAAAAGCAGCTAAACCCCATTATAAAAATAAATTACTTTTAAAAACCCATGAAACAAAGACAGGGAAAGAGAGAGAAATTCTTACACAATTCGTTCAGGGGCTGTGATGCAACCTGGATTGACCATATCTAGACCCACAGCTGGATGAGACATAAGGGTGGACACTCTTGGGGCTGAGAGGTTTGGTGAGGTTGGGTGAGCAAACGCAGACCCTTTAAAGTAATACTGCGTGCTACCCATCGCATGGGTCCCAAATCTCCAGGTTCAAGGGCATCTTCCTACATCGAAAACATGCATGAGAAACCCAGAAGATGGTACACCGTGTGATGGGGAAAGGTTTCTTAAACGCACCTCATTTCTCATCTCCTTGTGCTCGGGTTCGCCATTCCAGCCACTTTACTAGCAATCTCCCTACTTGGAGCATCAGCACCTTTAACCTCCTGTTCCGTACAGGTTGCAATTTGTCCTGAGGATGAACGGGAAGACGGGGAACCAATGAGAGACTAGCTCTTGGTGTTGGGACAGGCACAGGTCACTCTATTTTCCCATCAGGAAGAAGAATTAACCACAGGCTCAGCCTGCCCCCCGGAACCAGAACAGGGCCTGAAGCCATCCTGCGCTTTTGCGGCCAGCTCCCAAAAAAGCGACTTGTAAAATGCAGCTTCAGGGCACTGTAATTCACAAACCTGCAGAGTTATAAATGATAACTCTCGTCCACAAATATATTGAGGGAAGGCAAAGAAGAGGATTTGAAATCAAGGCAGAATTGCAGGAAACAGATTTCAGGAGGTAGATTCGAATCGCCTTTAAAGCACATGAAAAGCGGCAAAACGTTGACAATGATGCCCTTGGCCAAAAAGGGCGTATGCGTTTTTTCCTGAATATATTCAGGAAAAAACGCATACGCCCTTTTTGGCCAACCAAGCAACCTGGAAAGGCAAATCAGCGCTACAAAGAAGTCTCGCTTCCCATCGGTCAAAAGGGCCATGCTGAAAAAAGTGTCAAAACCAGAAATGCAGGACAGGCCATGGAGAAATGGGAGCCTTGCTACACTGATGGGCGGGATGTAAATTGCCAACAGCCACTCTGGAGAAGTGTACGGTGTGTCCTGAAACATCTAAAAAACACAGCTTAGAGAGCATAGGGCACTTCCACGCATGGGGGGATAAAGTGGGAAAATTGAAAATCAGCAAGACACAAGCACCCCAAAGTTTAGGGCTGCTCTGTTGACAAGGACCTCCACTTCATTCCACCTTAAATATCCCAGGAAAGCGAAAAATGGATAAAAAAGTTGTGGTCCTTATGTACAATGGAATATCACTCAGCCATGAAATCAATGTCATAAGGCTAGTAGCAGCATGATGAGTGGATTTAGGTAAGACGATTCTAAGTGAAATAAGTCACACAGAAAAGGACACTTCTCATAAGGTGTCACTTATAGAGGGAATGTAAAAACCGTTACACTTGAACTGAATTACAAAACAGAACAGAGTCACACATGCAGAAAACACACTATGGCTGCTTAACGGGAAAGGTGAGGTGGGGTGATACATAAAACAAGAGCTTCAAATTAGCTCAGATACCGTTCCATCTACCCAATATGTAATAGACAAGACCTACTCCTTGCTCAGAGAACTGGACTCAACACGCCCTATTCACCGCACAAGAATATATCTGACTAGTAATAATCTTAAAACCTATGTATTGATATCTCTCTGTTAGTGTGTCAAGTGGGTGTAAAGCGGCATAAACACAGCCGTGAAAAGCAGCTAAACCCCATTATAAAAATAAATTACTTTTAAAAACCCATGAAACAAAGACAGGGAAAGAGAGAGAAATTCTTACACAATTCGTTCAGGGGCTGTGATGTAACCTGGATTGACCATATCTAGACCCACAGCTGGATGAGACATAAGGGTGGACACTCTTGGGGCTGAGAGGTTTGGTGAGGTTGGGTGAGCAAACGCAGACCCTTTAAAGTAATACTGCGTGCTACCCATCGCATGGGTCCCAAATCTCCAGGTTCAAGGGCATCTTCCTACATCGAAAACATGCATGAGAAACCCAGAAGATGGTACACCGTGTGATGGGGAAAGGTTTCTAAAACGCACCTCATTTCTCATCTCCTTGCGCTCGGGTTCGCCATTCCAGCCACTTTACTAGCAATCTCCCTACTTGGAGCATCAGCACCTTTAACCTCCTGTTCCGTACAGGTTGCAATTTGTCCTGAGGATGAACGGGAAGACGGGGAACCAATGAGAGACTAGCTCTTGGTGTTGGGACAGGCACAGGTCACTCTATTTTCCCATCAGGAAGAAGAATTAACCACAGGCTCAGCCTGCCCCCCGGAACCAGAACAGGACCTGAAGCCATCCTGCGCTTTTGCGGCCAGCTCCCAAAAAAGCGACTTGTAAAATGCAGCTTCAGGGCACTGCAATTCACAAACCTGCAGAGTTATAAATGATAACTCTCGTCCACAAATATATTGAGGGAAGGCAAAGAAGAGGATTTGAAATCAAGGCAGAATTGCAGGAAACAGATTTCAGGAGGTAGATTCGAATCGCCTTTAAAGCACATGAAAAGCGGCAAAACGTTGACAATGATGCCCTTGGCCAAAAAGGGCGTATGCGTTTTTTCCTGAATATATTCAGGAAAAAACGCATACGCCCTTTTTGGCCAACCAAGCAACCTGGAAAGGCAAATCAGCGCTACAAAGAAGTCTCGCTTCCCATCGGTCAAAAGGGCCATGCTGAAAAAAGTGTCAAAACCAGAAATGCAGGAAAGGAAATGGAGAAATGGGAGCCTTGCTACACTGATGGGCAGGATGTAAATTGCCAACAGCCACTCTGGAGAAGTGTACGGTGTGTCCTGAAACATCTAAAAAACACAGCTTAGAGAGCATAGGGCACTTCCACGCATGGGGGGATAAAGTGGGAAAATTGAAAATCAGCAAGACACAAGCACCCCAAAGTTTAGGGCTGCTCTGTTGACAAGGACCTCCACTTCATTCCACCTTAAATATCCCAGGAAAGCGAAAAATGGATAAAAAAGTTGTGGTCCTTATGTACAATGGAATATCACTCAGCCATGAAATCAATGTCATAAGGCTAGTAGCAGCATGATGAGTGGATTTAGGTAAGACGATGCTAAGTGAAATAAGTCACACAGAAAAGGACACTTCTCATAAGGTGTCACTTATAGAGGGAATGTAAAAACCGTTACACTTGAACTGAATTACAAAACAGAACAGAGTCACACATGCAGAAAACACACTATGGCTGCTTAACGGGAAAGGTGAGGTGGGGTGATACATAAAACAAGAGTTTCAAATTACCTCAGATACCGTTCCATAAACCCAATATGTAATAGACAAGACCTACTCCTTGCTCAGAGAACTGGACTCAACACGCCCGATTCACCGCACAAGAATATATCTGACTAGTAATAATCTTAAAACCTATGTATTGATATCTCTCTGTTAGTGTGTCAAGTGGGTGTAAAGCGGCATAAACACAGCCGTGAAAAGCAGCTAAACCCCATTATAAAAATAAATTACTTTTAAAAACCCATGAAACAAAGACAGGGAAAGAGAGAGAAATTCTTACACAATTCGTTCAGGGGCTGTGATGCAACCTGGATTGACCATATCTAGACCCACAGCTGGATGAGACATAAGGGTGGACACTCTTGGGGCTGAGAGGTTTGGTGAGGTTGGGTGAGCAAACGCAGACCCTTTAAAGTAATACTGCGTGCTACCCATCGCATGGGTCCCAAATCTCCAGGTTCAAGGGCATCTTCCTACATCGAAAACATGCATGAGAAACCCAGAAGATGGTACACCGTGTGATGGGGAAAGGTTTCTTAAACGCACCTCATTTCTCATCTCCTTGTGCTCGGGTTCGCCATTCCAGCCACTTTACTAGCAATCTCCCTACTTGGAGCATCAGCACCTTTAACCTCCTGTTCCGTACAGGTTGCAATTTGTCCTGAGGATGAACGGGAAGACGGGGAACCAATGAGAGACTAGCTCTTGGTGTTGGGACAGGCACAGGTCACTCTATTTTCCCATCAGGAAGAAGAATTAACCACAGGCTCAGCCTGCCCCCCGGAACCAGAACAGGGCCTGAAGCCATCCTGCGCTTTTGCGGCCAGCTCCCAAAAAAGCGACTTGTAAAATGCAGCTTCAGGGCACTGTAATTCACAAACCTGCAGAGTTATAAATGATAACTCTCGTCCACAAATATATTGAGGGAAGGCAAAGAAGAGGATTTGAAATCAAGGCAGAATTGCAGGAAACAGATTTCAGGAGGTAGATTCGAATCGCCTTTAAAGCACATGAAAAGCGGCAAAACGTTGACAATGATGCCCTTGGCCAAAAAGGGCGTATGCGTTTTTTCCTGAATATATTCAGGAAAAAACGCATACGCCCTTTTTGGCCAACCAAGCAACCTGGAAAGGCAAATCAGCGCTACAAAGAAGTCTCGCTTCCCATCGGTCAAAAGGGCCATGCTGAAAAAAGTGTCAAAACCAGAAATGCAGGACAGGCCATGGAGAAATGGGAGCCTTGCTACACTGATGGGCGGGATGTAAATTGCCAACAGCCACTCTGGAGAAGTGTACGGTGTGTCCTGAAACATCTAAAAAACACAGCTTAGAGAGCATAGGGCACTTCCACGCATGGGGGGATAAAGTGGGAAAATTGAAAATCAGCAAGACACAAGCACCCCAAAGTTTAGGGCTGCTCTGTTGACAAGGACCTCCACTTCATTCCACCTTAAATATCCCAGGAAAGCGAAAAATGGATAAAAAAGTTGTGGTCCTTATGTACAATGGAATATCACTCAGCCATGAAATCAATGTCATAAGGCTAGTAGCAGCATGATGAGTGGATTTAGGTAAGACGATTCTAAGTGAAATAAGTCACACAGAAAAGGACACTTCTCATAAGGTGTCACTTATAGAGGGAATGTAAAAACCGTTACACTTGAACTGAATTACAAAACAGAACAGAGTCACACATGCAGAAAACACACTATGGCTGCTTAACGGGAAAGGTGAGGTGGGGTGATACATAAAACAAGAGCTTCAAATTAGCTCAGATACCGTTCCATCAACCCAATATGTAATAGACAAGACCTACTCCTTGCTCAGAGAACTGGACTCAACACGCCCTATTCACCGCACAAGAATATATCTGACTAGTAATAATCTTAAAACCTATGTATTGATATCTCTCTGTTAGTGTGTCAAGTGGGTGTAAAGCGGCATAAACACAGCCGTGAAAAGCAGCTAAACCCCATTATAAAAATAAATTACTTTTAAAAACCCATGAAACAAAGACAGGGAAAGAGAGAGAAATTCTTACACAATTCGTTCAGGGGCTGTGATGTAACCTGGATTGACCATATCTAGACCCACAGCTGGATGAGACATAAGGGTGGACACTCTTGGGGCTGAGAGGTTTGGTGAGGTTGGGTGAGCAAACGCAGACCCTTTAAAGTAATACTGCGTGCTACCCATCGCATGGGTCCCAAATCTCCAGGTTCAAGGGCATCTTCCTACATCGAAAACATGCATGAGAAACCCAGAAGATGGTACACCGTGTGATGGGGAAAGGTTTCTAAAACGCACCTCATTTCTCATCTCCTTGCGCTCGGGTTCGCCATTCCAGCCACTTTACTAGCAATCTCCCTACTTGGAGCATCAGCACCTTTAACCTCCTGTTCCGTACAGGTTGCAATTTGTCCTGAGGATGAACGGGAAGACGGGGAACCAATGAGAGACTAGCTCTTGGTGTTGGGACAGGCACAGGTCACTCTATTTTCCCATCAGGAAGAAGAATTAACCACAGGCTCAGCCTGCCCCCCGGAACCAGAACAGGACCTGAAGCCATCCTGCGCTTTTGCGGCCAGCTCCCAAAAAAGCGACTTGTAAAATGCAGCTTCAGGGCACTGCAATTCACAAACCTGCAGAGTTATAAATGATAACTCTCGTCCACAAATATATTGAGGGAAGGCAAAGAAGAGGATTTGAAATCAAGGCAGAATTGCAGGAAACAGATTTCAGGAGGTAGATTCGAATCGCCTTTAAAGCACATGAAAAGCGGCAAAACGTTGACAATGATGCCCTTGGCCAAAAAGGGCGTATGCGTTTTTTCCTGAATATATTCAGGAAAAAACGCATACGCCCTTTTTGGCCAACCAAGCAACCTGGAAAGGCAAATCAGCGCTACAAAGAAGTCTCGCTTCCCATCGGTCAAAAGGGCCATGCTGAAAAAAGTGTCAAAACCAGAAATGCAGGAAAGGAAATGGAGAAATGGGAGCCTTGCTACACTGATGGGCAGGATGTAAATTGCCAACAGCCACTCTGGAGAAGTGTACGGTGTGTCCTGAAACATCTAAAAAACACAGCTTAGAGAGCATAGGGCACTTCCACGCATGGGGGGATAAAGTGGGAAAATTGAAAATCAGCAAGACACAAGCACCCCAAAGTTTAGGGCTGCTCTGTTGACAAGGACCTCCACTTCATTCCACCTTAAATATCCCAGGAAAGCGAAAAATGGATAAAAAAGTTGTGGTCCTTATGTACAATGGAATATCACTCAGCCATGAAATCAATGTCATAAGGCTAGTAGCAGCATGATGAGTGGATTTAGGTAAGACGATGCTAAGTGAAATAAGTCACACAGAAAAGGACACTTCTCATAAGGTGTCACTTATAGAGGGAATGTAAAAACCGTTACACTTGAACTGAATTACAAAACAGAACAGAGTCACACATGCAGAAAACACACTATGGCTGCTTAACGGGAAAGGTGAGGTGGGGTGATACATAAAACAAGAGTTTCAAATTACCTCAGATACCGTTCCATAAACCCAATATGTAATAGACAAGACCTACTCCTTGCTCAGAGAACTGGACTCAACACGCCCGATTCACCGCACAAGAATATATCTGACTAGTAATAATCTTAAAACCTATGTATTGATATCTCTCTGTTAGTGTGTCAAGTGGGTGTAAAGCGGCATAAACACAGCCGTGAAAAGCAGCTAAACCCCATTATAAAAATAAATTACTTTTAAAAACCCATGAAACAAAGACAGGGAAAGAGAGAGAAATTCTTACACAATTCGTTCAGGGGCTGTGATGCAACCTGGATTGACCATATCTAGACCCACAGCTGGATGAGACATAAGGGTGGACACTCTTGGGGCTGAGAGGTTTGGTGAGGTTGGGTGAGCAAACGCAGACCCTTTAAAGTAATACTGCGTGCTACCCATCGCATGGGTCCCAAATCTCCAGGTTCAAGGGCATCTTCCTACATCGAAAACATGCATGAGAAACCCAGAAGATGGTACACCGTGTGATGGGGAAAGGTTTCTTAAACGCACCTCATTTCTCATCTCCTTGTGCTCGGGTTCGCCATTCCAGCCACTTTACTAGCAATCTCCCTACTTGGAGCATCAGCACCTTTAACCTCCTGTTCCGTACAGGTTGCAATTTGTCCTGAGGATGAACGGGAAGACGGGGAACCAATGAGAGACTAGCTCTTGGTGTTGGGACAGGCACAGGTCACTCTATTTTCCCATCAGGAAGAAGAATTAACCACAGGCTCAGCCTGCCCCCCGGAACCAGAACAGGGCCTGAAGCCATCCTGCGCTTTTGCGGCCAGCTCCCAAAAAAGCGACTTGTAAAATGCCGCTTCAGGGCACTGTAAATCACAAACCTGCAGAGTTATAAATGATAACTCTCGTCCACAATTATATTGAGGGAAGGCAAAGAAGAGGATTTGAAATCAAGGCAGAATTGCAGGAAACAGATTTCAGGAGGTAGATTCGAATCGCCTTTAAAGCACATGAAAACCGGCAAAACGTTGACAATGATGCCCTTGGCCAAAAAGGGCGTATGCGTTTTTTCCTGAATATAATCAGGAAAAAACGCATACGCCCTTTTTGGCCAACCAAGCAACCTGGAAAGGCAAATCAGCGCTACAAAGAAGTCTCGCTTCCCATCGGTCAAAAGGGCCATGCTGAAAAAAGTGTCAAAACCAGAAATGCAGGACAGGCCATGGAGAAATGGGAGCCTTGCTACACTGATGGGCGGGATGTAAATTGCCAACAGCCACTCTGGAGAAGTGTACGGTGTGTCCTGAAACATCTAAAAAACACAGCTTAGAGAACATAGGGCACTTCCACGCATGGGGGGATAAAGTGGGAAAATTGAAAATCAGCAAGACACAAGCACCCCAAAGTTTAGGGCTGCTCTGTTGACAAGGACCTCCACTTCATTCCACCTTAAATATCCCAGGAAAGCGAAAAATGGATAAAAAAGTTGTGGTCCTTATGTACAATGGAATATCACTCAGCCATGAAATCAATGTCATAAGGCTAGTAGCAGCATGATGAGTGGATTTAGGTAAGACGATGCTAAGTGAAATAAGTCACACAGAAAAGGACACTTCTCATAAGGTGTCACTTATAGAGGGAATGTAAAAACCGTTACACTTGAACTGAATTACAAAACAGAACAGAGTCACACATGCAGAAAACACACTATGGCTGCTTAACGGGAAAGGTGAGGTGGGGTGATACATAAAACAAGAGTTTCAAATTACCTCAGATACCGTTCCATAAACCCAATATGTAATAGACAAGACCTACTCCTTGCTCAGAGAACTGGACTCAACACGCCCGATTCACCGCACAAGAATATATCTGACTAGTAATAATCTTAAAACCTATGTATTGATATCTCTCTGTTAGTGTGTCAAGTGGGTGTAAAGCGGCATAAACACAGCCGTGAAAAGCAGCTAAACCCCATTATAAAAATAAATTACTTTTAAAAACCCATGAAACAAAGACAGGGAAAGAGAGAGAAATTCTTACACAATTCGTTCAGGGGCTGTGATGCAACCTGGATTGACCATATCTAGACCCACAGCTGGATGAGACATAAGGGTGGACACTCTTGGGGCTGAGAGGTTTGGTGAGGTTGGGTGAGCAAACGCAGACCCTTTAAAGTAATACTGCGTGCTACCCATCGCATGGGTCCCAAATCTCCAGGTTCAAGGGCATCTTCCTACATCGAAAACATGCATGAGAAACCCAGAAGATGGTACACCGTGTGATGGGGAAAGGTTTCTTAAACGCACCTCATTTCTCATCTCCTTGTGCTCGGGTTCGCCATTCCAGCCACTTTACTAGCAATCTCCCTACTTGGAGCATCAGCACCTTTAACCTCCTGTTCCGTACAGGTTGCAATTTGTCCTGAGGATGAACGGGAAGACGGGGAACCAATGAGAGACTAGCTCTTGGTGTTGGGACAGGCACAGGTCACTCTATTTTCCCATCAGGAAGAAGAATTAACCACAGGCTCAGCCTGCCCCCCGGAACCAGAACAGGGCCTGAAGCCATCCTGCGCTTTTGCGGCCAGCTCCCAAAAAAGCGACTTGTAAAATGCCGCTTCAGGGCACTGTAAATCACAAACCTGCAGAGTTATAAATGATAACTCTCGTCCACAAATATATTGAGGGAAGGCAAAGAAGAGGATTTGAAATCAAGGCAGAATTGCAGGAAACAGATTTCAGGAGGTAGATTCGAATCGCCTTTAAAGCACATGAAAACCGGCAAAACGTTGACAATGATGCCCTTGGCCAAAAAGGGCGTATGCGTTTTTTCCTGAATATAATCAGGAAAAAACGCATACGCCATTTTTGGCCAACCAAGCAACCTGGAAAGGCAAATCAGCGCTACAAAGAAGTCTCGCTTCCCATCGGTCAAAAGGGCCATGCTGAAAAAAGTGTCAAAACCAGAAATGCAGGACAGGCCATGGAGAAATGGGAGCCTTGCTACACTGATGGGCGGGATGTAAATTGCCAACAGCCACTCTGGAGAAGTGTACGGTGTGTCCTGAAACATCTAAAAAACACAGCTTAGAGAACATAGGGCACTTCCACGCATGGGGGGATAAAGTGGGAAAATTGAAAATCAGCAAGACACAAGCACCCCAAAGTTTAGGGCTGCTCTGTTGACAAGGACCTCCACTTCATTCCACCTTAAATATCCCAGGAAAGCGAAAAATGGATAAAAAAGTTGTGGTCCTTATGTACAATGGAATATCACTCAGCCATGAAATCAATGTCATAAGGCTAGTAGCAGCATGATGAGTGGATTTAGGTAAGACGATGCTAAGTGAAATAAGTCACACAGAAAAGGACACTTCTCATAAGGTGTCACTTATAGAGGGAATGTAAAAACCGTTACACTTGAACTGAATTACAAAACAGAACAGAGTCACACATGCAGAAAACACACTATGGCTGCTTAACGGGAAAGGTGAGGTGGGGTGATACATAAAACAAGAGTTTCAAATTACCTCAGATACCGTTCCATAAACCCAATATGTAATAGACAAGACCTACTCCTTGCTCAGAGAACTGGACTCAACACGCCCGATTCACCGCACAAGAATATATCTGACTAGTAATAATCTTAAAACCTATGTATTGATATCTCTCTGTTAGTGTGTCAAGTGGGTGTAAAGCGGCATAAACACAGCCGTGAAAAGCAGCTAAACCCCATTATAAAAATAAATTACTTTTAAAAACCCATGAAACAAAGACAGGGAAAGAGAGAGAAATTCTTACACAATTCGTTCAGGGGCTGTGATGCAACCTGGATTGACCATATCTAGACCCACAGCTGGATGAGACATAAGGGTGGACACTCTTGGGGCTGAGAGGTTTGGTGAGGTTGGGTGAGCAAACGCAGACCCTTTAAAGTAATACTGCGTGCTACCCATCGCATTGGTCCCAAATCTCCAGGTTCAAGGGCATCTTCCTACATCGAAAACATGCATGAGAAACCCAGAAGATGGTACACCGTGTGATGGGGAAAGGTTTCTTAAACGCACCTCATTTCTCATCTCCTTGTGCTCGGGTTCGCCATTCCAGCCACTTTACTAGCAATCTCCCTACTTGGAGCATCAGCACCTTTAACCTCCTGTTCCGTACAGGTTGCAATTTGTCCTGAGGATGAACGGGAAGACGGGGAACCAATGAGAGACTAGCTCTTGGTGTTGGGACAGGCACAGGTCACTCTATTTTCCCATCAGGAAGAAGAATTAACCACAGGCTCAGCCTGCCCCCCGGAACCAGAACAGGGCCTGAAGCCATCCTGCGCTTTTGCGGCCAGCTCCCAAAAAAGCGACTTGTAAAATGCCGCTTCAGGGCACTGTAAATCACAAACCTGCAGAGTTATAAATGATAACTCTCGTCCACAAATATATTGAGGGAAGGCAAAGAAGAGGATTTGAAATCAAGGCAGAATTGCAGGAAACAGATTTCAGGAGGTAGATTCGAATCGCCTTTAAAGCACATGAAAACCGGCAAAACGTTGACAATGATGCCCTTGGCCAAAAAGGGCGTATGCGTTTTTTCCTGAATATAATCAGGAAAAAACGCATACGCCATTTTTGGCCAACCAAGCAACCTGGAAAGGCAAATCAGCGCTACAAAGAAGTCTCGCTTCCCATCGGTCAAAAGGGCCATGCTGAAAAAAGTGTCAAAACCAGAAATGCAGGACAGGCCATGGAGAAATGGGAGCCTTGCTACACTGATGGGCGGGATGTAAATTGCCAACAGCCACTCTGGAGAAGTGTACGGTGTGTCCTGAAACATCTAAAAAACACAGCTTAGAGAACATAGGGCACTTCCACGCATGGGGGGATAAAGTGGGAAAATTGAAAATCAGCAAGACACAAGCACCCCAAAGTTTAGGGCTGCTCTGTTGACAAGGACCTCCACTTCATTCCACCTTAAATATCCCAGGAAAGCGAAAAATGGATAAAAAAGTTGTGGTCCTTATGTACAATGGAATATCACTCAGCCATGAAATCAATGTCATAAGGCTAGTAGCAGCATGATGAGTGGATTTAGGTAAGACGATTCTAAGTGAAATAAGTCACACAGAAAAGGACACTTCTCATAAGGTGTCACTTATAGAGGGAATGTAAAAACCGTTACACTTGAACTGAATTACAAAACAGAACAGAGTCACACATGCAGAAAACACACTATGGCTGCTTAACGGGAAAGGTGAGGTGGGGTGATACATAAAACAAGAGTTTCAAATTAGCTCAGATACCGTTCCATAAACCCAATATGTAATAGACAAGACCTACTCCTTGCTCAGAGAACTGGACTCAACACGCCCGATTCACCGCACAAGTATATATCTGACTAGTAATAATCTTAAAACCTATGTATTGATATCTCTCTGTTAGTGTGTCAAGTGGGTGTAAAGCGGCATAAACACAGCCGTGAAAAGCAGCTAAACCCCATTATAACAATAAATTACTTTTAAAAACCCATGAAACAAAGACAGGGAAAGAGAGAGAAATTCTTACACAATTCGTTCAGGGGCTGTGATGCAACCTGGATTGACCATATCTAGACCCACAGCTGGATGAGACATAAGGGTGGACACTCTTGGGGCTGAGAGGTTTGGTGAGGTTGGGTGAGCAAACGCAGACCCTTTAAAGTAATACTGCGTGCTACCCATCGCATGGGTCCCAAATCTCCAGGTTCAAGGGCATCTTCCTACATCGAAAACATGCATGAGAAACCCAGAAGATGGTACACCGTGTGATGGGGAAAGGTTTCTTAAACGCACCTCATTTCTCATCTCCTTGTGCTCGGGTTCGCCATTCCAGCCACTTTACTAGCAATCTCCCTACTTGGAGCATCAGCACCTTTAACCTCCTGTTCCGTACAGGTTGCAATTTGTCCTGAGGATGAACGGGAAGACGGGGAACCAATGAGAGACTAGCTCTTGGTGTTGGGACAGGCACAGGTCACTCTATTTTCCCATCAGGAAGAAGAATTAACCACAGGCTCAGCCTGCCCCCCGGAACCAGAACAGGACCTGAAGCCATCCTGCGCTTTTGCGGCCAGCTCCCAAAAAAGCGACTTGTAAAATGCAGCTTCAGGGCACTGCAATTCACAAACCTGCAGAGTTATAAATGATAACTCTCGTCCACAAATATATTGAGGGAAGGCAAAGAAGAGGATTTGAAATCAAGGCAGAATTGCAGGAAACAGATTTCAGGAGGTAGATTCGAATCGCCTTTAAAGCACATGAAAAGCGGCAAAACGTTGACAATGATGCCCTTGGCCAAAAAGGGCGTATGCGTTTTTTCCTGAATATATTCAGGAAAAAACGCATACGCCCTTTTTGGCCAACCAAGCAACCTGGAAAGGCAAATCAGCGCTACAAAGAAGTCTCGCTTCCCATCGGTCAAAAGGGCCATGCTGAAAAAAGTGTCAAAACCAGAAATGCAGGACAGGCCATGGAGAAATGGGAGCCTTGCTACACTGATGGGCGGGATGTAAATTGCCAACAGCCACTCTGGAGAAGTGTACGGTGTGTCCTGAAACATCTAAAAAACACAGCTTAGAGAGCATAGGGCAGTTCCACGCATGGGGGGATAAAGTGGGAAAATTGAAAATCAGCAAGACACAAGCACCCCAAAGTTTAGGGCTGCTCTGTTGACAAGGACCTCCACTTCATTCCACCTTAAATATCCCAGGAAAGCGAAAAATGGATAAAAAAGTTGTGGTCCTTATGTACAATGGAATATCACTCAGCCATGAAATCAATGTCATAAGGCTAGTAGCAGCATGATGAGTGGATTTAGGTAAGACGATGCTAAGTGAAATAAGTCACACAGAAAAGGACACTTCTCATAAGGTGTCACTTATAGAGGGAATGTAAAAACCGTTACACTTGAACTGAATTACAAAACAGAACAGAGTCACACATGCAGAAAACACACTATGGCTGCTTAACGGGAAAGGTGAGGTGGGGTGATACATAAAACAAGAGTTTCAAATTACCTCAGATACCGTTCCATAAACCCAATATGTAATAGACAAGACCTACTCCTTGCTCAGAGAACTGGACTCAACACGCCCGATTCACCGCACAAGAATATATCTGACTAGTAATAATCTTAAAACCTATGTATTGATATCTCTCTGTTAGTGTGTCAAGTGGGTGTAAAGCGGCATAAACACAGCCGTGAAAAGCAGCTAAACCCCATTATAAAAATAAATTACTTTTAAAAACCCATGAAACAAAGACAGGGAAAGAGAGAGAAATTCTTACACAATTCGTTCAGGGGCTGTGATGCAACCTGGATTGACCATATCTAGACCCACAGCTGGATGAGACATAAGGGTGGACACTCTTGGGGCTGAGAGGTTTGGTGAGGTTGGGTGAGCAAACGCAGACCCTTTAAAGTAATACTGCGTGCTACCCATCGCATGGGTCCCAAATCTCCAGGTTCAAGGGCATCTTCCTACATCGAAAACATGCATGAGAAACCCAGAAGATGTTACACCATGTGATGGGGAAAGCTTTCTTAAACGCACCTCATTTCTCATCTCCTTGTGCTCGGGTTCGCCATTCCAGCCACTTTACTAGCAATCTCCCTACTTGGAGCATCAGCACCTTTAACCTCCTGTTCCGTACAGGTTGCAATTTGTCCTGAGGATGAACGGGAAGACGGGGAACCAATGAGAGACTAGCTCTTGGTGTTGGGACAGGCACAGGTCACTCTATTTTCCCATCAGGAAGAAGAATTAACCACAGGCTCAGCCTGCCCCCCGGAACCAGAACAGGGCCTGAAGCCATCCTGCGCTTTTGCGGCCAGCTCCCAAAAAAGCGACTTGTAAAATGCCGCTTCAGTGCACTGTAAATCACAAACCTGCAGAGTTATAAATGATAACTCTCGTCCACAAATATATTGAGGGAAGGCAAAGAAGAGGATTTGAAATCAAGGCAGAATTGCAGGAAACAGATTTCAGGAGGTAGATTCGAATCGCCTTTAAAGCACATGAAAACCGGCAAAACGTTGACAATGATGCCCTTGGCCAAAAAGGGCGTATGCGTCTTTTCCTGAATATAATCAGGAAAAAACGCATACGCCATTTTTGGCCAACCAAGCAACCTGGAAAGGCAAATCAGCGCTACAAAGAAGTCTCGCTTCCCATCGGTCAAAAGGGCCATGCTGAAAAAAGTGTCAAAACCAGAAATGCAGGACAGGCCATGGAGAAATGGGAGCCTTGCTACACTGATGGGCGGGATGTAAATTGCCAACAGCCACTCTGGAGAAGTGTACGGTGTGTCCTGAAACATCTAAAAAACACAGCTTAGAGAACATAGGGCACTTCCACGCATGGGGGGATAAAGTGGGAAAATTGAAAATCAGCAAGACACAAGCACCCCAAAGTTTAGGGCTGCTCTGTTGACAAGGACCTCCACTTCATTCCACCTTAAATATCCCAGGAAAGCGAAAAATGGATAAAAAAGTTGTGGTCCTTATGTACAATGGAATATCACTCAGCCATGAAATCAATGTCATAAGGCTAGTAGCAGCATGATGAGTGGATTTAGGTAAGACGATTCTAAGTGAAATAAGTCACACAGAAAAGGACACTTCTCATAAGGTGTCACTTATAGAGGGAATGTAAAAACCGTTACACTTGAACTGAATTACAAAACAGAACAGAGTCACACATGCAGAAAACACACTATGGCTGCTTAACGGGAAAGGTGAGGTGGGGTGATACATAAAACAAGAGTTTCAAATTAGCTCAGATACCGTTCCATAAACCCAATATGTAATAGACAAGACCTACTCCTTGCTCAGAGAACTGGACTCAACACGCCCGATTCACCGCACAAGTATATATCTGACTAGTAATAATCTTAAAACCTATGTATTGATATCTCTCTGTTAGTGTGTCAAGTGGGTGTAAAGCGGCATAAACACAGCCGTGAAAAGCAGCTAAACCCCATTATAAAAATAAATTACTTTTAAAAACCCATGAAACAAAGACAGGGAAAGAGAGAGAAATTCTTACACAATTCGTTCAGGGGCTGTGATGCAACCTGGATTGACCATATCTAGACCCACAGCTGGATGAGACATAAGGGTGGACACTCTTGGGGCTGAGAGGTTTGGTGAGGTTGGGTGAGCAAACGCAGACCCTTTAAAGTAATACTGCATGCTACCCATCGCATGGGTCCCAAATCTCCAGGTTCAAGGGCATCTTCCTACATCGAAAACATGCATGAGAAACCCAGAAGATGGTACACCGTGTGATGGGGAAAGGTTTCTTAAACGCACCTCATTTCTCATCTCCTTGTGCTCGGGTTCGCCATTCCAGCCACTTTACTAGCAATCTCCCTACTTGGAGCATCAGCACCTTTAACCTCCTGTTCCGTACAGGTTGCAATTTGTCCTGAGGATGAACGGGAAGACGGGGAACCAATGAGAGACTAGCTCTTGGTGTTGGGACAGGCACAGGTCACTCTATTTTCCCATCAGGAAGAAGAATTAACCACAGGCTCAGCCTGCCCCCCGGAACCAGAACAGGGCCTGAAGCCATCCTGCGCTTTTGCGGCCAGCTCCCAAAAAAGCGACTTGTAAAATGCAGCTTCAGGGCACTGTAATTCACAAACCTGCAGAGTTATAAATGATAACTCTCGTCCACAAATATATTGAGGGAAGGCAAAGAAGAGGATTTGAAATCAAGGCAGAATTGCAGGAAACAGATTTCAGGAGGTAGATTCGAATCGCCTTTAAAGCACATGAAAAGCGGCAAAACGTTGACAATGATGCCCTTGGCCAAAAAGGGCGTATGCGTTTTTTCCTGAATATATTCAGGAAAAAACGCATACGCCCTTTTTGGCCAACCAAGCAACCTGGAAAGGCAAATCAGCGCTACAAAGAAGTCTCGCTTCCCATCGGTCAAAAGGGCCATGCTGAAAAAAGTGTCAAAACCAGAAATGCAGGACAGGCCATGGAGAAATGGGAGCCTTGCTACACTGATGGGCGGGATGTAAATTGCCAACAGCCACTCTGGAGAAGTGTACGGTGTGTCCTGAAACATCTAAAAAACACAGCTTAGAGAGCATAGGGCACTTCCACGCATGGGGGGATAAAGTGGGAAAATTGAAAATCAGCAAGACACAAGCACCCCAAAGTTTAGGGCTGCTCTGTTGACAAGGACCTCCACTTCATTCCACCTTAAATATCCCAGGAAAGCGAAAACTGAATCAAAAAGTTGTGGTCCTTATGTACAATGGAATATCACTCAGCCATGAAATCAATGTCATAAGGCTAGTAGCAGCATGATGAGTGGATTTAGGTAAGACGATTCTAAGTGAAATAAGTCACACAGAAAAGGACACTTCTCATAAGGTGTCACTTATAGAGGGAATGTAAAAACCGTTACACTTGAACTGAATTACAAAACAGAACAGAGTCACACATGCAGAAAACACACTATGGCTGCTTAACGGGAAAGGTGAGGTGGGGTGATACATAAAACAAGAGCTTCAAATTAGCTCAGATACCGTTCCATAAACCCAATATGTAATAGACAAGACCTACTCCTTGCTCAGAGAACTGGACTCAACACGCCCGATTCACCGCACAAGAATATATCTGACTAGTAATAATCTTAAAACCTATGTATTGATATCTCTCTGTTAGTGTGTCAAGTGGGTGTAAAGCGGCATAAACACAGCCGTGAAAAGCAGCTAAACCCCATTATAAAAATAAATTACTTTTAAAAACCCATGAAACAAAGACAGGGAAAGAGAGAGAAATTCTTACACAATTCGTTCAGGGGCTGTGATGCAACCTGGATTGACCATATCTAGACCCACAGCTGGATGAGACATAAGGGTGGACATTCTTGGGGCTGAGAGGTTTGGTGAGGTTGGGTGAGCAAACGCAGACCCTTTAAAGTAATAGTGCGTGCTACCCATCGCATGGGTCCCAAATCTCCAGGTTCAAGGGCATCTTCCTACATCGAAAACATGCATGAGAAACCCAGAAGATGGTACACCGTGTGATGGGGAAAGGTTTCTAAAACGCACCTCATTTCTCATCTCCTTGTGCTCGGGTTCGCCATTCCAGCCACTTTACTAGCAATCTCCCTACTTGGAGCATCAGCACCTTTAACCTCCTGTTCCGTACAGGGTGCAATTTGTCCTGAGGATGAACGGGAAGACGGGGAACCAATGAGAGACTAGCTCTTGGTGTTGGGACAGGCAGAGGTCACTCTATTTTCCCATCAGGAAGAAGAATTAACCACAGGCTCAGCCTGCCCCCCGGAACCAGAACAGGGCCTGAAGCCATCCTGCGCTTTTGCGGCCAGCTCCCAAAAAAGCGACTTGTAAAATGCAGCTTCAGGGCACTGTAATTCACAAACCTGCAGAGTTATAAATGATAACTCTCGTCCACAAATATATTGAGGGAAGGCAAAGAAGAGGATTTGAAATCAAGGCAGAATTGCAGGAAACAGATTTCAGGAGGTAGATTCGAATCGCCTTTAAAGCACATGAAAAGCGGCAAAACGTTGACAATGATGCCCTTGGCCAAAAAGGGCGTATGCGTTTTTTCCTGAATATATTCAGGAAAAAACGCATACGCCCTTTTTGGCCAACCAAGCAACCTGGAAAGGCAAATCAGCGCTACAAAGAAGTCTCGCTTCCCATCGGTCAAAAGGGCCATGCTGAAAAAAGTGTCAAAACCAGAAATGCAGGACAGGCCATGGAGAAATGGGAGCCTTGCTACACTGATGGGCGGGATGTAAATTGCCAACAGCCACTCTGGAGAAGTGTACGGTGTGTCCTGAAACATCTAAAAAACACAGCTTAGAGAGCATAGGGCACTTCCACGCATGGGGGGATAAAGTGGGAAAATTGAAAATCAGCAAGACACAAGCACCCCAAAGTTTAGGGCTGCTCTGTTGACAAGGACCTCCACTTCATTCCACCTTAAATATCCCAGGAAAGCGAAAACTGAATCAAAAAGTTGTGGTCCTTATGTACAATGGAATATCACTCAGCCATGAAATCAATGTCATAAGGCTAGTAGCAGCATGATGAGTGGATTTAGGTAAGACGATTCTAAGTGAAATAAGTCACACAGAAAAGGACACTTCTCATAAGGTGTCACTTATAGAGGGAATGTAAAAACCGTTACACTTGAACTGAATTACAAAACAGAACAGAGTCACACATGCAGAAAACACACTATGGCTGCTTAACGGGAAAGGTGAGGTGGGGTGATACATAAAACAAGAGCTTCAAATTAGCTCAGATACCGTTCCATAAACCCAATATGTAATAGACAAGACCTACTCCTTGCTCAGAGAACTGGACTCAACACGCCCGATTCACCGCACAAGAATATATCTGACTAGTAATAATCTTAAAACCTATGTATTGATATCTCTCTGTTAGTGTGTCAAGTGGGTGTAAAGCGGCATAAACACAGCCGTGAAAAGCAGCTAAACCCCATTATAAAAATAAATTACTTTTAAAAACCCATGAAACAAAGACAGGGAAAGAGAGAGAAATTCTTACACAATTCGTTCAGGGGCTGTGATACAACCTGGATTGACCATATCTAGACCCACAGCTGGATGAGACATAAGGGTGGACACTCTTGGGGCTGAGAGGTTTGGTGAGGTTGGGTGAGCAAACGCAGACCCTTTAAAGTAATAGTGCGTGCTACCCATCGCATGGGTCCCAAATCTCCAGGTTCAAGGGCATCTTCCTACATCGAAAACATGCATGAGAAACCCAGAAGATGGTACACCGTGTGATGGGGAAAGGTTTCTAAAACGCACCTCATTTCTCATCTCCTTGTGCTCGGGTTCGCCATTCCAGCCACTTTACTAGCAATCTCCCTACTTGGAGCATCAGCACCTTTAACCTCCTGTTCCGTACAGGGTGCAATTTGTCCTGAGGATGAACGGGAAGACGGGGAACCAATGAGAGACTAGCTCTTGGTGTTGGGACAGGCAGAGGTCACTCTATTTTCCCATCAGGAAGAAGAATTAACCACAGGCTCAGCCTGCCCCCCGGAACCAGAACAGGGCCTGAAGCCATCCTGCGCTTTTGCGGCCAGCTCCCAAAAAAGCGACTTGTAAAATGCCGCTTCAGGGCACTGTAAATCACAAACCTGCAGAGTTATAAATGATAACTCTCGTCCACAAATATATTGAGGGAAGGCAAAGAAGAGGATTTGAAATCAAGGCAGAATTGCAGGAAACAGATTTCAGGAGGTAGATTCGAATCGCCTTTAAAGCACATGAAAACCGGCAAAACGTTGACAATGATGCCCTTGGCCAAAAAGGGCGTATGCGTTTTTTCCTGAATATAATCAGGAAAAAACGCATACGCCATTTTTGGCCAACCAAGCAACCTGGAAAGGCAAATCAGCGCTACAAAGAAGTCTCGCTTCCCATCGGTCAAAAGGGCCATGCTGAAAAAAGTGTCAAAACCAGAAATGCAGGACAGGCCATGGAGAAATGGGAGCCTTGCTACACTGATGGGCGGGATGTAAATTGCCAACAGCCACTCTGGAGAAGTGTACGGTGTGTCCTTAAACATCTAAAAAACACAGCTTAGAGAACATAGGGCACTTCCACGCATGGGGGGAAAAAGTGGGAAAATTGAAAATCAGCAAGACACAAGCACCCCAAAGTTTAGGGCTGCTCTGTTGACAAGGACCTCCACTTCATTCCACCTTAAATATCCCAGGAAAGCGAAAAATGGATAAAAAAGTTGTGGTCCTTATGTACAATGGAATATCACTCAGCCATGAAATCAATGTCATAAGGCTAGTAGCAGCATGATGAGTGGATTTAGGTAAGACGATTCTAAGTGAAATAAGTCACACAGAAAAGGACACTTCTCATAAGGTGTCACTTATAGAGGGAATGTAAAAACCGTTACACTTGAACTGAATTACAAAACAGAACAGAGTCACACATGCAGAAAACACACTATGGCTGCTTAACGGGAAAGGTGAGGTGGGGTGATACATAAAACAAGAGTTTCAAATTAGCTCAGATACCGTTCCATAAACCCAATATGTAATAGACAAGACCTACTCCTTGCTCAGAGAACTGGACTCAACACGCCCGATTCACCGCACAAGTATATATCTGACTAGTAATAATCTTAAAACCTATGTATTGATATCTCTCTGTTAGTGTGTCAAGTGGGTGTAAAGCGGCATAAACACAGCCGTGAAAAGCAGCTAAACCCCATTATAAAAATAAATTACTTTTAAAAACCCATGAAACAAAGACAGGGAAAGAGAGAGAAATTCTTACACAATTCGTTCAGGGGCTGTGATGCAACCTGGATTGACCATATCTAGACCCACAGCTGGATGAGACATAAGGGTGGACACTCTTGGGGCTGAGAGGTTTGGTGAGGTTGGGTGAGCAAACGCAGACCCTTTAAAGTAATACTGCGTGCTACCCATCGCATGGGTCCCAAATCTCCAGGTTCAAGGGCATCTTCCTACATCGAAAACATGCATGAGAAACCCAGAAGATGGTACACCGTGTGATGGGGAAAGGTTTCTTAAACGCACCTCATTTCTCATCTCCTTGTGCTCGGGTTCGCCATTCCAGCCACTTTACTAGCAATCTCCCTACTTGGAGCATCAGCACCTTTAACCTCCTGTTCCGTACAGGTTGCAATTTGTCCTGAGGATGAACGGGAAGACGGGGAACCAATGAGAGACTAGCTCTTGGTGTTGGGACAGGCACAGGTCACTCTATTTTCCCATCAGGAAGAAGAATTAACCACAGGCTCAGCCTGCCCCCCGGAACCAGAACAGGGCCTGAAGCCATCCTGCGCTTTTGCGGCCAGCTCCCAAAAAAGCGACTTGTAAAATGCCGCTTCAGGGCACTGTAAATCACAAACCTGCAGAGTTATAAATGATAACTCTCGTCCACAAATATATTGAGGGAAGGCAAAGAAGAGGATTTGAAATCAAGGCAGAATTGCAGGAAACAGATTTCAGGAGGTAGATTCGAATCGCCTTTAAAGCACATGAAAAGCGGCAAAACGTTGACAATGATGCCCTTGGCCAAAAAGGGCGTATGCGTTTTTTCCTGAATATAATCAGGAAAAAACGCATACGCCATTTTTGGCCAACCAAGCAACCTGGAAAGGCAAATCAGCGCTACAAAGAAGTCTCGCTTCCCATCGGTCAAAAGGGCCATGCTGAAAAAAGTGTCAAAACCAGAAATGCAGGACAGGCCATGGAGAAATGGGAGCCTTGCTACACTGATGGGCGGGATGTAAATTGCCAACAGCCACTCTGGAGAAGTGTACGGTGTGTCCTGAAACATCTAAAAAACACAGCTTAGAGAACATAGGGCACTTCCACGCATGGGGGGATAAAGTGGGAAAATTGAAAATCAGCAAGACACAAGCACCCCAAAGTTTAGGGCTGCTCTGTTGACAAGGACCTCCACTTCATTCCACCTTAAATATCCCAGGAAAGCGAAAAATGGATAAAAAAGTTGTGGTCCTTATGTACAATGGAATATCACTCAGCCATGAAATCAATGTCATAAGGCTAGTAGCAGCACGATGAGTGGATTTAGGTAAGACGATTCTAAGTGAAATAAGTCACACAGAAAAGGACACTTCTCATAAGGTGTCACTTATAGAGGGAATGTAAAAACCGTTACACTTGAACTGAATTACAAAACAGAACAGAGTCACACATGCAGAAAACACACTATGGCTGCTTAACGGTAAAGGTGAGGTGGGGTGATACATAAAACAAGAGTTTCAAATTAGCTCAGATACCGTTCCATAAACCCAATATGTAATAGACAAGACCTACTCCTTGCTCAGAGAACTGGACTCAACACGCCCGATTCACCGCACAAGTATATATCTGACTAGTAATAATCTTAAAACCTATGTATTGATATCTCTCTGTTAGTGTGTCAAGTGGGTGTAAAGCGGCATAAACACAGCCGTGAAAAGCAGCTAAACCCCATTATAAAAATAAATTACTTTTAAAAACCCATGAAACAAAGACAGGGAAAGAGAGAGAAATTCTTACACAATTCGTTCAGGGGCTGTGATGCAACCTGGATTGACCATATCTAGACCCACAGCTGGATGAGACATAAGGGTGGACACTCTTGGGGCTGAGAGGTTTGGTGAGGTTGGGTGAGCAAACGCAGACCCTTTAAAGTAATACTGCATGCTACCCATCGCATGGGTCCCAAATCTCCAGGTTCAAGGGCATCTTCCTACATCGAAAACATGCATGAGAAACCCAGAAGATGGTACACCGTGTGATGGGGAAAGGTTTCTTAAACGCACCTCATTTCTCATCTCCTTGTGCTCGGGTTCGCCATTCCAGCCACTTTACTAGCAATCTCCCTACTTGGAGCATCAGCACCTTTAACCTCCTGTTCCGTACAGGTTGCAATTTGTCCTGAGGATGAACGGGAAGACGGGGAACCAATGAGAGACTAGCTCTTGGTGTTGGGACAGGCACAGGTCACTCTATTTTCCCATCAGGAAGAAGAATTAACCACAGGCTCAGCCTGCCCCCCGGAACCAGAACAGGGCCTGAAGCCATCCTGCGCTTTTGCGGCCAGCTCCCAAAAAAGCGACTTGTAAAATGCCGCTTCAGGGCACTGTAATTCACAAACCTGCAGAGTTATAAATGATAACTCTCGTCCACAAATATATTGAGGGAAGGCAAAGAAGAGGATTTGAAATCAAGGCAGAATTGCAGGAAACAGATTTCAGGAGGTAGATTCGAATCGCCTTTAAAGCACATGAAAAGCGGCAAAACGTTGACAATGATGCCCTTGGCCAAAAAGGGCGTATGCGTTTTTTCCTGAATATATTCAGGAAAAAACGCATACGCCCTTTTTGGCCAACCAAGCAACCTGGAAAGGCAAATCAGCGCTACAAAGAAGTCTCGCTTCCCATCGGTCAAAAGGGCCATGCTGAAAAAAGTGTCAAAACCAGAAATGCAGGACAGGCCATGGAGAAATGGGAGCCTTGCTACACTGATGGGCGGGATGTAAATTGCCAACAGCCACTCTGGAGAAGTGTACGGTGTGTCCTGAAACATCTAAAAAACACAGCTTAGAGAGCATAGGGCACTTCCACGCATGGGGGGATAAAGTGGGAAAATTGAAAATCAGCAAGACACAAGCACCCCAAAGTTTAGGGCTGCTCTGTTGACAAGGACCTCCACTTCATTCCACCTTAAATATCCCAGGAAAGCGAAAACTGGATCAAAAAGTTGTGGTCCTTATGTACAATGGAATATCACTCAGCCATGAAATCAATGTCATAAGGCTAGTAGCAGCACGATGAGTGGATTTAGGTAAGACGATTCTAAGTGAAATAAGTCACACAGAAAAGGACACTTCTCATAAGGTGTCACTTATAGAGGGAATGTAAAAACCGTTACACTTGAACTGAATTACAAAACAGAACAGAGTCACACATGCAGAAAACACACTATGGCTGCTTAACGGGAAAGGTGAGGTGGGGTGATACATAAAACAAGAGCTTCAAATTAGCTCAGATACCGTTCCATAAACCCAATATGTAATAGACAAGACCTACTCCTTGCTCAGAGAACTGGACTCAACACGCCCGATTCACCGCACAAGAATATATCTGACTAGTAATAATCTTAAAACCTATGTATTGATATCTCTCTGTTAGTGTGTCAAGTGGGTGTAAAGCGGCATAAACACAGCCGTGAAAAGCAGCTAAACCCCATTATAAAAATAAAATACTTTTAAAAACCCATGAAACAAAGACAGGGAAAGAGAGAGAAATTCTTACACAATTCGTTCAGGGGCTGTGATGCAACCTGGATTGACCATATCTAGACCCACAGCTGGATGAGACATAAGGGTGGACACTCTTGGGGCTGAGAGGTTTGGTGAGGTTGGGTGAGCAAACGCAGACCCTTTAAAGTAATAGTGCGTGCTACCCATCGCATGGGTCCCAAATCTCCAGGTTCAAGGGCATCTTCCTACATCGAAAACATGCATGAGAAACCCAGAAGATGGTACACCGTGTGATGGGGAAAGGTTTCTAAAACGCACCTCATTTCTCATCTCCTTGTGCTCGGGTTCGCCATTCCAGCCACTTTACTACCAATCTCCCTACTTGGAGCATCAGCACCTTTAACCTCCTGTTCCGTACAGGTTGCAATTTGTCCTGAGGATGAACGGGAAGACGGGGAACCAATGAGAGACTAGCTCTTGGTGTTGGGACAGGCACAGGTCACTCTATTTTCCCATCAGGAAGAAGAATTAACCACAGGCTCACCCTGCCCCCCGGAACCAGAACAGGACCTGAAGCCATCCTGCGCTTTTGCGGCCAGCTCCCAAAAAAGCGACTTGTAAAATGCAGCTTCAGGGCACTGTAATTCACAAACCTGCAGAGTTATAAATGATAACTCTCGTCCACAAATATATTGAGGGAAGGCAAAGAAGAGGATTTGAAATCAAGGCAGAATTGCAGGAAACAGATTTCAGGAGGTAGATTCGAATCGCCTTTAAAGCACATGAAAAGCGGCAAAACGTTGACAATGATGCCCTTGGCCAAAAAGGGCGTATGCGTTTTTTCCTGAATATATTCAGGAAAAAACGCATACGCCCTTTTTGGCCAACCAAGCAACCTGGAAAGGCAAATCAGCGCTACAAAGAAGTCTCGCTTCCCATCGGTCAAAAGGGCCATGCTGAAAAAAGTGTCAAAACCAGAAATGCAGGACAGACCATGGAGAAATGGGAGCCTTGCTACACTGATGGGCGGGATGTAAATTGCCAACAGCCACTCTGGAGAAGTGTACGGTGTGTCCTGAAACATCTAAAAAACACAGCTTAGAGAGCATAGGGCACTTCCACGCATGGGGGGATAAAGTGGGAAAATTGAAAATCAGCAAGACACAAGCACCCCAAAGTTTAGGGCTGCTCTGTGGACAAGGACCTCCACTTCATTCTACCTTAAATATCCCAGGAAAGCGAAAAATGGATAAAAAAGTTGTGGTCCTTATGTACAATGGAATATCACTCAGCCATGAAATCAATGTCATAAGGCTAGTAGCAGCATGATGAGTGGATTTAGGTAAGACGATTCTAAGTGAAATAAGTCACACAGAAAAGGACACTTCTCATAAGGTGTCACTTATAGAGGGAATGTAAAAACCGTTACACTTGAACTGAATTACAAAACAGAACAGAGTCACACATGCAGAAAACACACTATGGCTGCTTAACGGGAAAGGTGAGGTGGGGTGATACATAAAACAAGAGTTTCAAATTAGCTCAGATACCGTTCCATAAACCCAATATGTAATAGACAAGACCTACTCCTTGCTCAGAGAACTGGACTCAACACGCCCGATTCACCGCACAAGTATATATCTGACTAGTAATAATCTTAAAACCTATGTATTGATATCTCTCTGTTAGTGTGTCAAGTGGGTGTAAAGCGGCATAAACACAGCCGTGAAAAGCAGCTAAACCCCATTATAAAAATAAATTACTTTTAAAAACCCATGAAACAAAGACAGGGAAAGAGAGAGAAATTCTTACACAATTCGTTCAGGGGCTGTGATGCAACCTGGATTGACCATTACTAGACCCACAGCTGGATGAGACATAAGGGTGGACACTCTTGGGGCTGAGAGGTTTGGTGAGGTTGGGTGAGCAAACGCAGACCCTTTAAAGTAATACTGCATGCTACCCATCGCATGGGTCCCAAATCTCCAGGTTCAAGGGCATCTTCCTACATCGAAAACATGCATGAGAAACCCAGAAGATGGTACACCGTGTGATGGGGAAAGGTTTCTTAAACGCACCTCATTTCTCATCTCCTTGTGCTCGGGTTCGCCATTCCAGCCACTTTACTAGCAATCTCCCTACTTGGAGCATCAGCACCTTTAACCTCCTGTTCCGTACAGGTTGCAATTTGTCCTGAGGATGAACGGGAAGACGGGGAACCAATGAGAGACTAGCTCTTGGTGTTGGGACAGGCACAGGTCACTCTATTTTCCCATCAGGAAGAAGAATTAACCACAGGCTCAGCCTGCCCCCCGGAACCAGAACAGGGCCTGAAGCCATCCTGCGCTTTTGCGGCCAGCTCCCAAAAAAGCGACTTGTAAAATGCAGCTTCAGGGCACTGTAATTCACAAACCTGCAGAGTTATAAATGATAACTCTCGTCCACAAATATATTGAGGGAAGGCAAAGAAGAGGATTTGAAATCAAGGCAGAATTGCAGGAAACAGATTTCAGGAGGTAGATTCGAATCGCCTTTAAAGCACATGAAAAGCGGCAAAACGTTGACAATGATGCCCTTGGCCAAAAAGGGCGTATGCGTTTTTTCCTGAATATATTCAGGAAAAAACGCATACGCCCTTTTTGGCCAACCAAGCAACCTGGAAAGGCAAATCAGCGCTACAAAGAAGTCTCGCTTCCCATCGGTCAAAAGGGCCATGCTGAAAAAAGTGTCAAAACCAGAAATGCAGGACAGGCCATGGAGAAATGGGAGCCTTGCTACACTGATGGGCGGGATGTAAATTGCCAACAGCCACTCTGGAGAAGTGTACGGTGTGTCCTGAAACATCTAAAAAACACAGCTTAGAGAGCATAGGGCACTTCCACGCATGGGGGGATAAAGTGGGAAAATTGAAAATCAGCAAGACACAAGCACCCCAAAGTTTAGGGCTGCTCTGTTGACAAGGACCTCCACTTCATTCCACCTTAAATATCCCAGGAAAGCGAAAACTGGATCAAAAAGTTGTGGTCCTTATGTACAATGGAATATCACTCAGCCATGAAATCAATGTCATAAGGCTAGTAGCAGCATGATGAGTGGATTTAGGTAAGACGATTCTAAGTGAAATAAGTCACACAGAAAAGGACACTTCTCATAAGGTGTCACTTATAGAGGGAATGTAAAAACCGTTACACTTGAACTGAATTACAAAACAGAACAGAGTCACACATGCAGAAAACACACTATGGCTGCTTAACGGGAAAGGTGAGGTGGGGTGATACATAAAACAAGAGCTTCAAATTAGCTCAGATACCGTTCCATAAACCCAATATGTAATAGACAAGACCTACTCCTTGCTCAGAGAACTGGACTCAACACGCCCGATTCACCGCACAAGAATATATCTGACTAGTAATAATCTTAAAACCTATGTATTGATATCTCTCTGTTAGTGTGTCAAGTGGGTGTAAAGCGGCATAAACACAGCCGTGAAAAGCAGCTAAACCCCATTATAAAAATAAATTACTTTTAAAAACCCATGAAACAAAGACAGGGAAAGAGAGAGAAATTCTTACACAATTCGTTCAGGGGCTGTGATGCAACCTGGATTGACCATATCTAGACCCACAGCTGGATGAGACATAAGGGTGGACACTCTTGGGGCTGAGAGGTTTGGTGAGGTTGGGTGAGCAAACGCAGACCCTTTAAAGTAATACTGCGTGCTACCCATCGCATGGGTCCCAAATCTCCAGGTTCAAGGGCATCTTCCTACATCGAAAACATGCATGAGAAACCCAGAAGATGGTACACCGTGTGATGGGGAAAGGTTTCTTAAACGCACCTCATTTCTCATCTCCTTGTGCTCGGTTTCGCCATTCCAGCCACTTTACTAGCAATCTCCCTACTTGGAGCATCAGCACCTTTAACCTCCTGTTCCGTACAGGTTGCAATTTGTCCTGAGGATGAACGGGAAGACAGGGAACCAATGAGAGACTAGCTCTTGGTGTTGGGACAGGCACAGGTCACTCTATTTTCCCATCAGGAAGAAGAATTAACCACAGGCTCAGCCTGCCCCCCGGAACCAGAACAGGGCCTGAAGCCATCCTGCGCTTTTGCGGCCAGCTCCCAAAAAGCGACTTGTAAAATGCAGCTTCAGGGCACTGTAATTCACAAACCTGCAGAGTTATAAATGATAACTCTCGTCCACAAATATATTGAGGGAAGGCAAAGAAGAGGATTTGAAATCAAGGCAGAATTGCAGGAAACAGATTTCAGGAGGTAGATTCGAATCGCCTTTAAAGCACATGAAAAGCGGCAAAACGTTGACAATGATGCCCTTGGCCAAAAAGGGCGTATGCGTTTTTTCCTGAATATATTCAGGAAAAAACGCATACGCCCTTTTTGGCCAACCAAGCAACCTGGAAAGGCAAATCAGCGCTACAAAGAAGTCTCGCTTCCCATTGGTCAAAAGGGCCATGCTGAAAAAAGTGTCAAAACCAGAAATGCAGGACAGGCCATGGAGAAATGGGAGCCTTGCTACACTGATGGGCGGGATGTAAATTGCCAACAGCCACTCTGGAGAAGTGTACGGTGTGTCCTGAAACATCTAAAAAACACAGCTTAGAGAGCATAGGGCACTTCCACGCATGGGGGGATAAAGTGGGAAAATTGAAAATCAGCAAGACACAAGCACCCCAAAGTTTAGGGCTGCTCTGTGGACAAGGACCTCCACTTCATTCCACCTTAAATATCCCAGGAAAGCGAAAACTGGATCAAAAAGTTGTGGTCCTTATGTACAATGGAATATCACTCAGCCATGAAATCAATGTCATAAGGCTAGTAGCAGCATGATGAGTGGATTTAGGTAAGACGATTCTAAGTGAAATAAGTCACACAGAAAAGGACACTTCTCATAAGGTGTCACTTATAGAGGGAATGTAAAAACCGTTACACTTGAACTGAATTACAAAACAGAACAGAGTCACACATGCAGAAAACACACTATGGCTGCTTAACGGGAAAGGTGAGGTGGGGTGATACATAAAACAAGAGCTTCAAATTAGCTCAGATACCGTTCCATAAACCCAATATGTAATAGACAAGACCTACTCCTTGCTCAGAGAACTGGACTCAACACGCCCGATTCACCGCACAAGAATATATCTGACTAGTAATAATCTTAAAACCTATGTATTGATATCTCTCTGTTAGTGTGTCAAGTGGGTGTAAAGCGGCATAAACACAGCCGTGAAAAGCAGCTAAACCCCATTATAAAAATAAATTACTTTTAAAAACCCATGAAACAAAGACAGGGAAAGAGAGAGAAATTCTTACACAATTCGTTCAGGGGCTGTGATGCAACCTGGATTGACCATATCTAGACCCACAGCTGGATGAGACATAAGGGTGGACACTCTTGGGGCTGAGAGGTTTGGTGAGGTTGGGTGAGCAAACGCAGACCCTTTAAAGTAATAGTGCGTGCTACCCATCGCATGGGTCCCAAATCTCCAGGTTCAAGGGCATCTTCCTACATCGAAAACATGCATGAGAAACCCAGAAGATGGTACACCGTGTGATGGGGAAAGGTTTCTAAAACGCACCTCATTTCTCATCTCCTTGTGCTCGGGTTCGCCATTCCAGCCACTTTACTACCAATCTCCCTACTTGGAGCATCAGCACCTTTAACCTCCTGTTCCGTACAGGTTGCAATTTGTCCTGAGGATGAACGGGAAGACGGGGAACCAATGAGAGACTAGCTCTTGGTGTTGGGACAGGCACAGGTCACTCTATTTTCCCATCAGGAAGAAGAATTAACCACAGGCTCAGCCTGCCCCCCGGAACCAGAACAGGACCTGAAGCCATCCTGCGCTTTTGCGGCCAGCTCCCAAAAAAGCGACTTGTAAAATGCAGCTTCAGGGCACTGTAATTCACAAACCTGCAGAGTTATAAATGATAACTCTCGTCCACAAATATATTGAGGGAAGGCAAAGAAGAGGATTTGAAATCAAGGCAGAATTGCAGGAAACAGATTTCAGGAGGTAGATTCGAATCGCCTTTAAAGCACATGAAAAGCGGCAAAACGTTGACAATGATGCCCTTGGCCAAAAAGGGCGTATGCGTTTTTTCCTGAATATATTCAGGAAAAAACGCATACGCCCTTTTTGGCCAACCAAGCAACCTGGAAAGGCAAATCAGCGCTACAAAGAAGTCTCGCTTCCCATCGGTCAAAAGGGCCATGCTGAAAAAAGTGTCAAAACCAGAAATGCAGGACAGGCCATGGAGAAATGGGAGCCTTGCTACACTGATGGGCGGGATGTAAATTGCCAACAGCCACTCTGGAGAAGTGTACGGTGTGTCCTGAAACATCTAAAAAACACAGCTTAGAGAGCATAGGGCACTTCCACGCATGGGGGGATAAAGTGGGAAAATTGAAAATCAGCAAGACACAAGCACCCCAAAGTTTAGGGCTGCTCTGTTGACAAGGACCTCCACTTCATTCCACCTTAAATATCCCAGGAAAGCGAAAACTGGATCAAAAAGTTGTGGTCCTTATGTACAATGGAATATCACTCAGCCATGAAATCAATGTCATAAGGCTAGTAGCAGCACGATGAGTGGATTTAGGTAAGACGATTCTAAGTGAAATAAGTCACACAGAAAAGGACACTTCTCATAAGGTGTCACTTATAGAGGGAATGTAAAAACCGTTACACTTGAACTGAATTACAAAACAGAACAGAGTCACACATGCAGAAAACACACTATGGCTGCTTAACGGGAAAGGTGAGGTGGGGTGATACATAAAACAAGAGCTTCAAATTAGCTCAGATACCGTTCCATAAACCCAATATGTAATAGACAAGACCTACTCCTTGCTCAGAGAACTGGACTCAACACGCCCGATTCACCGCACAAGAATATATCTGACTAGTAATAATCTTAAAACCTATGTATTGATATCTCTCTGTTAGTGTGTCAAGTGGGTGTAAAGCGGCATAAACACAGCCGTGAAAAGCAGCTAAACCCCATTATAAAAATAAATTACTTTTAAAAACCCATGAAACAAAGACAGGGAAAGAGAGAGAAATTCTTACACAATTCGTTCAGGGGCTGTGATGCAACCTGGATTGACCATATCTAGACCCACAGCTGGATGAGACATAAGGGTGGACACTCTTGGGGCTGAGAGGTTTGGTGAGGTTGGGTGAGCAAACGCAGACCCTTTAAAGTAATACTGCGTGCTACCCATCGCATGGGTCCCAAATCTCCAGGTTCAAGGGCATCTTCCTACATCGAAAACATGCATGAGAAACCCAGAAGATGGTACACCGTGTGATGGGGAAAGGTTTCTTAAACGCACCTCATTTCTCATCTCCTTGTGCTCGGTTTCGCCATTCCAGCCACTTTACTAGCAATCTCCCTACTTGGAGCATCAGCACCTTTAACCTCCTGTTCCGTACAGGTTGCAATTTGTCCTGAGGATGAACGGGAAGACAGGGAACCAATGAGAGACTAGCTCTTGGTGTTGGGACAGGCACAGGTCACTCTATTTTCCCATCAGGAAGAAGAATTAACCACAGGCTCAGCCTGCCCCCCGGAACCAGAACAGGGCCTGAAGCCATCCTGCGCTTTTGCGGCCAGCTCCCAAAAAGCGACTTGTAAAATGCAGCTTCAGGGCACTGTAATTCACAAACCTGCAGAGTTATAAATGATAACTCTCGTCCACAAATATATTGAGGGAAGGCAAAGAAGAGGATTTGAAATCAAGGCAGAATTGCAGGAAACAGATTTCAGGAGGTAGATTCGAATCGCCTTTAAAGCACATGAAAAGCGGCAAAACGTTGACAATGATGCCCTTGGCCAAAAAGGGCTTATGCGTTTTTTCCTGAATATATTCAGGAAAAAACGCATACGCCCTTTTTGGCCAACCAAGCAACCTGGAAAGGCAAATCAGCGCTACAAAGAAGTCTCGCTTCCCATTGGTCAAAAGGGCCATGCTGAAAAAAGTGTCAAAACCAGAAATGCAGGACAGGCCATGGAGAAATGGGAGCCTTGCTACACTGATGGGCGGGATGTAAATTGCCAACAGCCACTCTGGAGAAGTGTACGGTGTGTCCTGAAACATCTAAAAAACACAGCTTAGAGAGCATAGGGCACTTCCACGCATGGGGGGATAAAGTGGGAAAATTGAAAATCAGCAAGACACAAGCACCCCAAAGTTTAGGGCTGCTCTGTGGACAAGGACCTCCACTTCATTCCACCTTAAATATCCCAGGAAAGCGAAAAATGGATCAAAAAGTTGTGGTCCTTATGTACAATGGAATATCACTCAGCCATGAAATCAATGTCATAAGGCTAGTAGCAGCATGATGAGTGGATTTAGGTAAGACGATTCTAAGTGAAATAAGTCACACAGAAAAGGACACTTCTCATAAGGTGTCACTTATAGAGGGAATGTAAAAACCGTTACACTTGAACTGAATTACAAAACAGAACAGAGTCACACATGCAGAAAACACACTATGGCTGCTTAACGGGAAAGGTGAGGTGGGGTGATACATAAAACAAGAGCTTCAAATTAGCTCAGATACCGTTCCATAAACCCAATATGTAATAGACAAGACCTACTCCTTGCTCAGAGAACTGGACTCAACACGCCCGTTTCACCGCACAAGAATATATCTGACTAGTAATAATCTTAAAACCTATGTATTGATATCTCTCTGTTAGTGTGTCAAGTGGGTGTAAAGCGGCATAAACACAGCCGTGAAAAGCAGCTAAACCACATTATAAAAATAAATTACTTTTAAAAACCCATGAAACAAAGACAGGGAAAGAGAGAGAAATTCTTACACAATTCGTTCAGGGGCTGTGATGCAACCTGGATTGACCATATCTAGACCCACAGCTGGATGAGACATAAGGGTGGACACTCTTGGGGCTGAGAGGTTTGGTGAGGTTGGGTGAGCAAACGCAGACCCTTTAAAGTAATAGTGCGTGCTACCCATCGCATGGGTCCCAAATCTCCAGGTTCAAGGGCATCTTCCTACATCGAAAACATGCATGAGAATCCCAGAAGATGGTACACCGTGTGATGGGGAAAGGTTTCTAAAACGCACCTCATTTCTCATCTCCTTGTGCTCGGGTTCGCCATTCCAGCCACTTTACTAGCAATCTCCCTACTTGGAGCATCAGCACCTTTAACCTCCTGTTCCGTACAGGTTGCAATTTGTCCTGAGGATGAACGGGAAGACGGGGAACCAATGAGAGACTAGCTCTTGGTGTTGGGACAGGCACAGGTCACTCTATTTTCCCATCAGGAAGAAGAATTAACCACAGGCTCAGCCTGCCCCCCGGAACCAGAACAGGACCTGAAGCCATCCTGCGCTTTTGCGGCCAGCTCCCAAAAAAGCGACTTGTAAAATGCAGCTTCAGGGCACTGCAATTCACAAACCTGCAGAGTTATAAATGATAACTCTCGTCCACAAATATATTGAGGGAAGGCAAAGAAGAGGATTTGAAATCAAGGCAGAATTGCAGGAAACAGATTTCAGGAGGTAGATTCGAATCGCCTTTAAAGCACATGAAAAGCGGCAAAACGTTGACAATGATGCCCTTGGCCAAAAAGGGCGTATGCGTTTTTTCCTGAATATATTCAGGAAAAAACGCATACGCCCTTTTTGGCCAACCAAGCAACCTGGAAAGGCAAATCAGCGCTACAAAGAAGTCTCGCTTCCCATCGGTCAAAAGGGCCATGCTGAAAAAAGTGTCAAAACCAGAAATGCAGGAAAGGAAATGGAGAAATGCGAGCCTTGCTACACTGATGGGCGGGATGTAAATTGCCAACAGCCACTCTGGAGAAGTGTACGGTGTGTCCTGAAACATCTAAAAAACACAGCTTAGAGAGCATAGGGCACTTCCACGCATGGGGGGATAAAGTGGGAAAATTGAAAATCAGCAAGACACAAGCACCCCAAAGTTTAGGGCTGCTCTGTTGACAAGGACCTCCACTTCATTCCACCTTAAATATCCCAGGAAAGCGAAAAATGGATAAAAAAGTTGTGGTCCTTATGTACAATGGAATATCACTCAGCCATGAAATCAATGTCATAAGGCTAGTAGCAGCATGATGAGTGGATTTAGGTAAGACGATGCTAAGTGAAATAAGTCACACAGAAAAGGACACTTCTCATAAGGTGTCACTTATAGAGGGAATGTAAAAACCGTTACACTTGAACTGAATTACAAAACAGAACAGAGTCACACATGCAGAAAACACACTATGGCTGCTTAACGGGAAAGGTGAGGTGGGGTGATACATAAAACAAGAGTTTCAAATTAGCTCAGATACCGTTCCATAAACCCAATATGTAATAGACAAGACCTACTCCTTGCTCAGAGAACTGGACTCAACACGCCCGATTCACCGCACAAGAATATATCTGACTAGTAATAATCTTAAAACCTATGTATTGATATCTCTCTGTTAGTGTGTCAAGTGGGTGTAAAGCGGCATAAACACAGCCGTGAAAAGCAGCTAAACCCCATTATAAAAATAAATTACTTTTAAAAACCCATGAAACAAAGACAGGGAAAGAGAGAGAAATTCTTACACAATTCGTTCAGGGGCTGTGATGCAACCTGGATTGACCATATCTAGACCCACAGCTGGATGAGACATAAGGGTGGACACTCTTTGGGCTGAGAGGTTTGGTGAGGTTGGGTGAGCAAACTCAGACCCTTTAAAGTAATAGTGCGTGCTACCCAACGCATGGGTCCCAAATCTCCAGGTTCAAGGGCATCTTCCTACATCGAAAACATGCATGAGAAACCCAGAAGATGGTACACCGTGTGATGGGGAAAGGTTTCTAAAACGCACCTCATTTCTCATCTCCTTGTGCTCGGGTTCGCCATTCCAGCCACTTTACTAGCAATCTCCCTACTTGGAGCATCAGCACCTTTAACCTCCTGTTCCGTACAGGTTGCAATTTGTCCTGAGGATGAACGGGAAGACGGGGAACCAATGAGAGACTAGCTCTTGGTGTTGGGACAGGCACAGGTCACTCTATTTTCCCATCAGGAAGAAGAATTAACCACAGGCTCAGCCTGCCCCCTGGAACCAGAACAGGGCCTGAAGCCATCCTGCGCTTTTGCGGCCAGCTCCCAAAAAAGCGACTTGTAAAATGGAGCTTCAGGGCACTGTAATTCACAAACCTGCAGAGTTATAAATGATAACTCACGTCCACAAATATATTGAGGGAAGGCAAAGAAGAGGATTTGAAATCAAGGCAGAATTGCAGGAAACAGATTTCAGGAGGTAAATTCGAATCGCCTTTAAAGCACATGAAAAGCGGCAAAACGTTGACAATGATGCCCTTGGCCAAAAAGGGCGTATGCGTTTTTTCCTGAATGTATTCAGGAAAAAACGCATACGCCCTTTTTGGCCAACCAAGCAACCTGGAAAGGCAAATCAGCGCTACAAAGAAGTCTCGCTTCCCATCGGTCAAAAGGGCCATGCTGAAAAAAGTGTCAAAACCAGAAATGCAGGACAGGCCATGGAGAAATGGGAGCCTTGCTACACTGATGGGCGGGATGTAAATTGCCAACAGCCACTCTGGAGAAGTGTACGGTGTGTCCTGAAACATCTAAAAAACACAGCTTAGAGAGCATAGGGCACTTCCACGCATGGGGGGATAAAGTGGGAAAATTGAAAATCAGCAAGACACAAGCACCCCAAAGTTTAGGGCTGCTCTGTTGACAAGGACCTCCACTTCATTCTACCTTAAATATCCCAGGAAAACGAAAAATGGATAAAAATGTTGTGGTCCTTATGTACAATGGAATATCACTCAGCCATGAAATCAATGTCATAAGGCTAGTAGCAGCATGATGAGTGGATTTAGGTAAGACGATTCTAAGTGAAATAAGTCACACAGAAAAGGACACTTCTCATAAGGTGTCACTTATAGAGGGAATGTAAAAACCGTTACACTTGAACTGAATTACAAAACAGAACAGAGTCACACATGCAGAAAACACACTATGGCTGCTTAACGGGAAAGGTGAGGTGGGGTGATACATAAAACAAGAGCTTCAAATTAGCTCAGATACCGTTCCATAAACCCAATATGTAATAGACAAGACCTACTCCTTGCTCAGAGAACTGGACTCAACACGCCCGATTCACCGCACAAGAATATATCTGACTAGTAATAATCTTAAAACCTATGTATTGATATCTCTCTGTTAGTGTGTCAAGTGGGAGTAAAGCGGCATAAACACAGCCGTGAAAAGCAGCTAAAACCCATTATAAAAATAAATTACTTTTAAAAACCCATGAAACAAAGACAGGGAAAGAGAGAGAAATTCTTACACAATTCGTTCAGGGGCTGTGATGCAACCTGGATTGACCATATCTAGACCCACAGCTGGATGAGACATAAGGGTGGACACTCTTGGGGCTGAGAGGTTTGGTGAGGTTGGGTGAGGAAACGCAGACCCTTTAAAGTAATACTGCATGCTACCCATCGCATGGGTCCCAAATCTCCAGGTTCAAGGGCATCTTCCTACATCGAAAACATGCATGAGAAACCCAGAAGATGGTACACCGTGTGATGGGGAAAGGTTTCTAAAACGCACCTCATTTCTCATCTCCTTGTGCTCGGGTTCGCCATTCCAGCCACTTTACTAGCAATCTACCTACTTGGAGCATCAGCACCTTTAACCTCCTGTTCCGTACAGGTTGCAATTTGTCCTGAGGATGAATGGGAAGACGGGGAACCAATGAGAGACTAGCTCTTGGTGTTGGGACAGGCACAGGTCACTCTATTTTCCCATCAGGAAGAAGAATTAACCACAGGCTCAGCCTGCCCCCCGGAACCAGAACCGGGCCTGAAGCCATCCTGCGCTTTTGCGGCCAGCTCCCAAAAAAGCGACTTGTAAAATGCAGCTTCAGGGCACTGTAATTCACAAACCTGCAGAGTTATACATGATAACTCTCGTCCACAAATATATTGAGGGAAGGCAAAGAAGAGGATTTGAAATCAAGGCAGAATTGCAGGAAACAGATTTCAGGAGGTAGATTCGAATCGCCTTTAAAGCACATGAAAAGCGGCAAAACGTTGACAATGATGCCCTTGGCCAAAAAGGGCGTATGCGTTTTTTCCTGAATATATTCAGGAAAAAACGCATACGCCCTTTTTGGCCAACCAAGCAACCTGGAAAGGCAAATCAGCGCTACAAAGAAGTCTCGCTTCCCATCGGTCAAAAGGGCCATGCTGAAAAAAGTGTCAAAACCAGAAATGCAGGACAGGCCATGGAGAAATGGGAGCCTTGCTACACTGATGGGCGGGATGTAAATTGCCAACAGCCACTCTGGAGAAGTGTACGGTGTGTCCTGAAACATCTAAAAAACACAGCTTAGAGAGCATAGGGCACTTCCACGCATGGGGGGATAAAGTGGGAAAATTGAAAATCAGCAAGACACAAGCACCCCAAAGTTTAGGGCTACTCTGTTGACAAGGACCTCCACTTCATTCCACCTTAAATATCCCAGGAAAGCGAAAAATGGATAAAAAAGTTGTGGTCCTTATGTACAATGGAATATCACTCAGCCATGAAATCAATGTCATAAGGCTAGTAGCAGCATGATGAGTGGATTTAGGTAAGACGATTCTAAGTGAAATAAGTCACACAGAAAAGGACACTTCTCATAAGGTGTCACTTATAGAGGGAATGTAAAAACCGTTACACTTGAACTGAATTACAAAACAGAACAGAGTCACACATGCAGAAAACATACTATGGCTGCTTAACGGGAAAGGTGAGGTGGGGTGATACATAAAACAAGAGTTTAAAATTAGCTCAGATACCGTTCCATAAACCCAATATGTAATAGACAAGACCTACTCCTTGCTCAGAGAACTGGACTCAACACGCCCGATTCACCGCACAAGAATATATCTGACTAGTAATAATCTTAAAACCTATGTATTGATATCTCTCTGTTAGTGTGTCAATTGGGTGTAAAGCGGCATAAACACAGCCATGAAAAGCAGCTAAACCCCATTATAAAAATAAATTACTTTTAAAAACCCATGAAACAAAGACAGGGAAAGAGAGAGAAATTCTTACACAATTCGTTCAGGGGCTGTGATGCAACCTGGATTGACCATATCTAGACCCACAGGTGGATGAGACATAAGGGTGTACACTCTTGGGGCTGAGAGGTTTGGTGAGGTTGGGTGAGCAAACACAGACCCTTTAAAGTAATAGTGCGTGCTACCCATCGCATGGGTCCCAAATCTCCAGGTTCAAGGGCATCTTCCTACATCGAAAACATGCATGAGAAACCCAGAAGATGGTACACCGTGTGATGGGGAAAGGTTTCTAAAACGCACCTCATTTCTCATCTCCTTGTGCTCGGGTTCGCCATTCCAGCAACTTTACTAGCAATCTCCCTACTTGGAGCATCAGCACCTTTAACCTCCTGTTCCGTACAGGTTGCAATTTGTCCTGAGGATGAACGGGAAGACAGGGAACCAATGAGAGACTAGCTCTTGGTGTTGGGACAGGCACAGGTCACTCTATTTTCCCATCAGGAAGAAGAATTAACCACAGGCTCAGCCTGCCCCCCGGAACCAGAACAGGGCCTGAAGCCATCCTGCGCTTTTGCGGCCAGCTCCCAAAAAGCGACTTGTAAAATGCAGCTTCAGGGCACTGTAATTCACAAACCTGCAGAGTTATAAATGATAACTCTCGTCCACAAATATATTGAGGGAAGGCAAAGAAGAGGATTTGAAATCAAGGCAGAATTGCAGGAAACAGATTTCAGGAGGTAGATTCGAATCGCCTTTAAAGCACATGAAAAGCGGCAAAACGTTGACAATGATGCCCTTGGCCAAAAAGGGCTTATGCGTTTTTTCCTGAATATATTCAGGAAAAAACGCATACGCCCTTTTTGGCCAACCAAGCAACCTGGAAAGGCAAATCAGCGCTACAAAGAAGTCTCGCTTCCCATTGGTCAAAAGGGCCATGCTGAAAAAAGTGTCAAAACCAGAAATGCAGGACAGGCCATGGAGAAATGGGAGCCTTGCTACACTGATGGGCGGGATGTAAATTGCCAACAGCCACTCTGGAGAAGTGTACGGTGTGTCCTGAAACATCTAAAAAACACAGCTTAGAGAGCATAGGGCACTTCCACGCATGGGGGGATAAAGTGGGAAAATTGAAAATCAGCAAGACACAAGCACCCCAAAGTTTAGGGCTGCTCTGTGGACAAGGACCTCCACTTCATTCCACCTTAAATATCCCAGGAAAGCGAAAAATGGATCAAAAAGTTGTGGTCCTTATGTACAATGGAATATCACTCAGCCATGAAATCAATGTCATAAGGCTAGTAGCAGCATGATGAGTGGATTTAGGTAAGACGATTCTAAGTGAAATAAGTCACACAGAAAAGGACACTTCTCATAAGGTGTCACTTATAGAGGGAATGTAAAAACCGTTACACTTGAACTGAATTACAAAACAGAACAGAGTCACACATGCAGAAAACACACTATGGCTGCTTAACGGGAAAGGTGAGGTGGGGTGATACATAAAACAAGAGCTTCAAATTAGCTCAGATACCGTTCCATAAACCCAATATGTAATAGACAAGACCTACTCCTTGCTCAGAGAACTGGACTCAACACGCCCGTTTCACCGCACAAGAATATATCTGACTAGTAATAATCTTAAAACCTATGTATTGATATCTCTCTGTTAGTGTGTCAAGTGGGTGTAAAGCGGCATAAACACAGCCGTGAAAAGCAGCTAAACCACATTATAAAAATAAATTACTTTTAAAAACCCATGAAACAAAGACAGGGAAAGAGAGAGAAATTCTTACACAATTCGTTCAGGGGCTGTGATGCAACCTGGATTGACCATATCTAGACCCACAGCTGGATGAGACATAAGGGTGGACACTCTTGGGGCTGAGAGGTTTGGTGAGGTTGGGTGAGCAAACGCAGACCCTTTAAAGTAATAGTGCGTGCTACCCATCGCATGGGTCCCAAATCTCCAGGTTCAAGGGCATCTTCCTACATCGAAAACATGCATGAGAATCCCAGAAGATGGTACACCGTGTGATGGGGAAAGGTTTCTAAAACGCACCTCATTTCTCATCTCCTTGTGCTCGGGTTCGCCATTCCAGCCACTTTACTAGCAATCTCCCTACTTGGAGCATCAGCACCTTTAACCTCCTGTTCCGTACAGGTTGCAATTTGTCCTGAGGATGAACGGGAAGACGGGGAACCAATGAGAGACTAGCTCTTGGTGTTGGGACAGGCACAGGTCACTCTATTTTCCCATCAGGAAGAAGAATTAACCACAGGCTCAGCCTGCCCCCCGGAACCAGAACAGGGCCTGAAGCCATCCTGCGCTTTTGCGGCCAGCTCCCAAAAAAGCGACTTGTAAAATGGAGCTTCAGGGCACTGTAATTCACAAACCTGCAGAGTTATAAATGATAACTCACGTCCACAAATATATTGAGGGAAGGCAAAGAAGAGGATTTGAAATCAAGGCAGAATTGCAGGAAACAGATTTCAGGAGGTAAATTCGAATCGCCTTTAAAGCACATGAAAAGCGGCAAAACGTTGACAATGATGCCCTTGGCCAAAAAGGGCGTATGCGTTTTTTCCTGAATGTATTCAGGAAAAAACGCATACGCCCTTTTTGGCCAACCAAGCAACCTGGAAAGGCAAATCAGCGCTACAAAGAAGTCTCGCTTCCCATCGGTCAAAAGGGCCATGCTGAAAAAAGTGTCAAAACCAGAAATGCAGGACAGGCCATGGAGAAATGGGAGCCTTGCTACACTGATGGGCGGGATGTAAATTGCCAACAGCCACTCTGGAGAAGTGTACGGTGTGTCCTGAAACATCTAAAAAACACAGCTTAGAGAGCATAGGGCACTTCCACGCATGGGGGGATAAAGTGGGAAAATTGAAAATCAGCAAGACACAAGCACCCCAAAGTTTAGGGCTGCTCTGTTGACAAGGACCTCCACTTCATTCTACCTTAAATATCCCAGGAAAACGAAAAATGGATAAAAATGTTGTGGTCCTTATGTACAATGGAATATCACTCAGCCATGAAATCAATGTCATAAGGCTAGTAGCAGCATGATGAGTGGATTTAGGTAAGACGATTCTAAGTGAAATAAGTCACACAGAAAAGGACACTTCTCATAAGGTGTCACTTATAGAGGGAATGTAAAAACCGTTACACTTGAACTGAATTACAAAACAGAACAGAGTCACACATGCAGAAAACACACTATGGCTGCTTAACGGGAAAGGTGAGGTGGGGTGATACATAAAACAAGAGCTTCAAATTAGCTCAGATACCGTTCCATAAACCCAATATGTAATAGACAAGACCTACTCCTTGCTCAGAGAACTGGACTCAACACGCCCGATTCACCGCACAAGAATATATCTGACTAGTAATAATCTTAAAACCTATGTATTGATATCTCTCTGTTAGTGTGTCAAGTGGGAGTAAAGCGGCATAAACACAGCCGTGAAAAGCAGCTAAAACCCATTATAAAAATAAATTACTTTTAAAAACCCATGAAACAAAGACAGGGAAAGAGAGAGAAATTCTTACACAATTCGTTCAGGGGCTGTGATGCAACCTGGATTGACCATATCTAGACCCACAGCTGGATGAGACATAAGGGTGGACACTCTTGGGGCTGAGAGGTTTGGTGAGGTTGGGTGAGGAAACGCAGACCCTTTAAAGTAATACTGCGTGCTACCCATCGCATGGGTCCCAAATCTCCAGGTTCAAGGGCATCTTCCTACATCGAAAACATGCATGAGAAACCCAGAAGATGGTACACCGTGTGATGGGGAAAGGTTTCTAAAACGCACCTCATTTCTCATCTCCTTGTGCTCGGGTTCGCCATTCCAGCCACTTTACTAGCAATCTACCTACTTGGAGCATCAGCACCTTTAACCTCCTGTTCCGTACAGGTTGCAATTTGTCCTGAGGATGAATGGGAAGACGGGGAACCAATGAGAGACTAGCTCTTGGTGTTGGGACAGGCACAGGTCACTCTATTTTCCCATCAGGAAGAAGAATTAACCACAGGCTCAGCCTGCCCCCCGGAACCAGAACCGGGCCTGAAGCCATCCTGCGCTTTTGCGGCCAGCTCCCAAAAAAGCGACTTGTAAAATGCAGCTTCAGGGCACTGTAATTCACAAACCTGCAGAGTTATACATGATAACTCTCGTCCACAAATATATTGAGGGAAGGCAAAGAAGAGGATTTGAAATCAAGGCAGAATTGCAGGAAACAGATTTCAGGAGGTAGATTCGAATCGCCTTTAAAGCACATGAAAAGCGGCAAAACGTTGACAATGATGCCCTTGGCCAAAAAGGGCGTATGCGTTTTTTCCTGAATATATTCAGGAAAAAACGCATACGCCCTTTTTGGCCAACCAAGCAACCTGGAAAGGCAAATCAGCGCTACAAAGAAGTCTCGCTTCCCATCGGTCAAAAGGGCCATGCTGAAAAAAGTGTCAAAACCAGAAATGCAGGACAGGCCATGGAGAAATGGGAGCCTTGCTACACTGATGGGCGGGATGTAAATTGCCAACAGCCACTCTGGAGAAGTGTACGGTGTGTCCTGAAACATCTAAAAAACACAGCTTAGAGAGCATAGGGCACTTCCACGCATGGGGGGATAAAGTGGGAAAATTGAAAATCAGCAAGACACAAGCACCCCAAAGTTTAGGGCTACTCTGTTGACAAGGACCTCCACTTCATTCCACCTTAAATATCCCAGGAAAGCGAAAAATGGATAAAAAAGTTGTGGTCCTTATGTACAATGGAATATCACTCAGCCATGAAATCAATGTCATAAGGCTAGTAGCAGCATGATGAGTGGATTTAGGTAAGACGATTCTAAGTGAAATAAGTCACACAGAAAAGGACACTTCTCATAAGGTGTCACTTATAGAGGGAATGTAAAAACCGTTACACTTGAACTGAATTACAAAACAGAACAGAGTCACACATGCAGAAAACATACTATGGCTGCTTAACGGGAAAGGTGAGGTGGGGTGATACATAAAACAAGAGTTTAAAATTAGCTCAGATACCGTTCCATAAACCCAATATGTAATAGACAAGACCTACTCCTTGCTCAGAGAACTGGACTCAACACGCCCGATTCACCGCACAAGAATATATCTGACTAGTAATAATCTTAAAACCTATGTATTGATATCTCTCTGTTAGTGTGTCAATTGGGTGTAAAGCGGCATAAACACAGCCATGAAAAGCAGCTAAACCCCATTATAAAAATAAATTACTTTTAAAAACCCATGAAACAAAGACAGGGAAAGAGAGAGAAATTCTTACACAATTCGTTCAGGGGCTGTGATGCAACCTGGATTGACCATATCTAGACCCACAGCTGGATGAGACATAAGGGTGTACACTCTTGGGGCTGAGAGGTTTGGTGAGGTTGGGTGAGCAAACACAGACCCTTTAAAGTAATAGTGCGTGCTACCCATCGCATGGGTCCCAAATCTCCAGGTTCAAGGGCATCTTCCTACATCGAAAACATGCATGAGAAACCCAGAAGATGGTACACCGTGTGATGGGGAAAGGTTTCTAAAACGCACCTCATTTCTCATCTCCTTGTGCTCGGGTTCGCCATTCCAGCAACTTTACTAGCAATCTCCCTACTTGGAGCATCAGCACCTTTAACCTCCTGTTCCGTACAGGTTGCAATTTGTCCTGAGGATGAACGGGAAGACGGGGAACCAATGAGAGACTAGCTCTTGGTGTTGGGACAGGCACAAGTCACTCTATTTTCCCATCAGGAAGAAGAATTAACCACAGGCTCAGCCTGCCCCCGGAACCAGAACAGGGCCTGAAGCCATCCTGCGCTTTTGCGGCCAGCTCCCAAAAAAGCGACTTGTAAAATGGAGCTTCAGGGCACTGCAATTCACAAACCTGCAGAGTTATAAATGATAACTCTCGTCCACAAATATATTGAGGGAAGGCAAAGAAGAGGATTTGAAATCAAGGCAGAATTGCAGGAAACAGATTTCAGGAGGTAGATTTGAATCGCCTTTAAAGCACATGAAAAGCTGCAAAACGTTGACAATGATGCCTTTGGCCAAAAAGGGCGTATGCGTTTTTTCCTGAATATATTCAGGAAAAAACGCATACGCCCTTTTTGGCCAACCAAGCAACCTGGAAAGGCAAATCAGCGCTACTAAGAAGTCTCGCTTCCCATCGGTCAAAAGGGCCATGCTAAAAAAGTGTCAAAACCAGAAATGCAGGACAGGCCATGGAGAAATGGGAGCCTTGCTACACTGATAGGCGGGATGTAAATTGCCAACAGCCACTCTGGAGAAGTGTACGGTGTGTCCTGAAACATCTAAATAACACAGCTTAGAGAGCATAGGGCACTTCCACGCATGGGGGGATAAAGTGGGAAAATTGAAAATCAGCAAGACACAAGCACCCCAAAGTTTAGGGCTGCTCTGTTGACAAGGACCTCCACTTCATTCCACCTTAAATATCCCAGGAAAGCGAAAAATGGATCAAAAAGTTGTGGTCCTTATGTACAATGGAATATCACTCAGCCAAGAAATCAATGTCATAAGGCTAGTAGCAGCATGATGAGTGGATTTAGGTAAGACGATTCTAAGTGAAATAAGTCACACAGAAAAGGACACTTCTCATAAGGTGTCACTTATAGAGGGAATGTAAAAACCGTTACACTTGAACTGAATTACAAAACAGAACAGAGTCACACATGCAGAAAACACACTATGGCTGCTTAACGGGAAAGGTGAAGTGGGGTGATACATAAAACAAGAGTTTCAAATTAGCTCAGATACCGTTCCATAAACCCAATATGTAATAGACAAGACCTACTCCTTGCTCAGAGAACTGGACTCAACACGCCCGATTCACCGCACAAGAATATATCTGACTAGTAATAATCTTAAAACCTATGTATTGATATCTCTCTGTTAGTGTGTCAAGTGGGTGTAAAGCGGCATAAACACAGCCGTGAAAAGCAGCTAAACCCCATTATAAAAATAAATTACTTTTAAAAACCCATGAAACAAAGACAGGGAAAGAGAGAGAAATTCTTACACAATTCGTTCAGGGGCTGTGATGCAACCTGGATTGACCATATCTAGACCCACAGCTGGATGAGACATAAGGGTGGACACTCCTGGGGCTGAGAGGTTTGGTGAGGTTGGGTGAGCAAACGCAGATCCTTTAAAGTAATACTGCGTTCTACCCATTGCATGGGTCCCAAATCTCCAGGTTCAAGGGCATCTTCCTACATCGAAAACATGCATGAGAAACCCAGAAGATGGTACACCGTGTGATGGGGAAAGGTTTCTAAAACGCACCTCATTTCTCATCTCCTTGTGCTCGGGTTCGCCATTCCAGCCACTTTACTAGCAATCTCCCTACTTGGAGCATCAGCACCTTTAACCTCCTGTTCCGTACAGGTTGCAATTTGTCCTGAGGATGAACGGGAAGACGGGGAACCAATGAGAGACTAGCTCTTGGTGTTGGGACAGGCACAGGTCACTCTATTTTCCCATCAGGAAGAAGAATTAACCACAGGCTCAGCCTGCCCCTCGGAACCAGAACAGGGCCTGAAGCCATCCTGCGCTTTTGCGGTCAGCTCCCAAAAAAGCGACTTGTAAAATGGAGCTTCAGGGCACTGCAATTCACAAACCTGCAGAGTTATAAATGATAACTCTCGTCCACAAATATATTGAGGGAAGGCAAAGAAGAGGATTTGAAATCAAGGCAGAATTGCAGGAAACAGATTTCAGGAGGTAGATTCGAATCGCCTTTAAAGCACATGAAAAGCTGCAAAACGTTGACAATGATGCCCTTGGCCAAAAAGGGCGTATGCGTTTTTTCCTGAATATATTCAGGAAAAAACGCATACGCCCTTTTTGGCCAACCAAGCAACCTGGAAAGGCAAATCAGCGCTACTAAGAAGTCTCGCTTCCCATCGGTCAAAAGGGCCATGCTAAAAAAGTGTCAAAACCAGAAATGCAGAACAGGCCATGGAGAAATGGGAGCCTTGCTACACTGATAGGCGGGATGTAAATTGCCAACAGCCACTCTGGAGAAGTGTACGGTGTGTCCTGAAACATCTAAATAACACAGCTTAGAGAGCATAGGGCACTTCCACGCATGGGGGGATAAAGTGGGAAAATTGAAAATCAGCAAGACACAAGCACCCCAAAGTTTAGGGCTGCTCTGTTGACAAGGACCTCCACTTCATTCTACCTTAAATATCCCAGGAAAACGAAAAATGGATAAAAATGTTGTGGTCCTTATGTACAATGGAATATCACTCAGCCATGAAATCAATGTCATAAGGCTAGTAGCAGCATGATGAGTGGATTTAGGTAAGACGATTCTAAGTGAAATAAGTCACACAGAAAAGGACACTTCTCATAAGGTGTCACTTATAGAGGGAATGTAAAAACTGTTACACTTGAACTGAATTACAAAACAGAACACAGTCACACATGCAGAAAACACACTATAGCTGCTTAACGGGAAAGGTGAGGTGGGGTGATACATAAAACATGAGTTTCAAATTAGCTCAGATACCGTTCCATAAACCCAATATGTAATAGACAAGGCCTACTCCTTGCTCAGAGAACTGGACTCAACATGCCCGATTCACCGCACAAGAATATATCTGACTAGTAATAATCTTAAAACCTATGTATTGATATCTCTCTGTTAGTGTGTCAAGTGGGTGTAAAGCGGCATAAACACAGCCCTGAAAAGCAGCTAAACCCCTTTATAAAAATAAATTACTTTTAAAAACCCATGAAAAAAAGACAGGGAAAGAGAGAGAAATTCTTACACAATTCGTTCAGGGGCTGTGATGCAACCTGGATTGGCCATATCTAGACCCACAGCTGGATGAGACATAAGGGTGGACACTCTTTGGGCTGAGAGGTTTGGTGAGGTTGGGTGAGCAAACGCAGACCCTTTAAAGTAATAGTGCGTGCTACCCATCGCATGGGTCCCAAATCTCCAGGTTCAAGGGCATCTTCCTACATCGAAAACATGCATGAGAAACCCAGAAGATGGTACACCGTGTGATGGGGAAAGGTTTCTAAAACGCACCTCATTTCTCATCTCCTTGTGCTCGGGTTCGCCATTCCAGCCACTTTACTAGCAATCTCCCTACTTGGAGCATCAGCACCTTTAACCTCCTGTTCCGTACAGGTTGCAATTTGTCCTGAGGATGACCGGGAAGACGGGGAACCAATGAGAGACTAGCTCTTGGTGTTGGGACAGGCACAGGTCACTCTATTTTCCCATCAGGAAGAAGTATTAACCACAGGCTCAGCCTGCCCCCCGGAACCAGAACAGGGCCTGAAGCCATCCTGTGCTTTTGCGGCCAGCTCCCAAAAAAGCGACTTGTAAAATGGAGCTTCAGGGCACTGCAATTCACAAACCTGCAGAGTTATAAATGATAACTCTCGTCCACAAATATATTGAGGGAAGGCAAAGAAGAGGATTTGAAATCAAGGCAGAATTGCAGGAAACAGATTTCAAGAGGTAGATTCGAATCGCCTTTAAAGCACATGAAAAGCAGCAAAACGTTGACAATGATGCCCTTGCCCAAAAAGGGCGTATGCGTTTTTTCCTGAATATATTCAGGAAAAAACGCATACGCCCTTTTTGGCCAACCAAGCAACCTGGAAAGGCAAATCAGCGCTACAAAGAAGTCTCACTTCCCATCGGTCAAAAGGGCCATGCTGAAAAAAGTGTCAAAACCAGAAATGCAGGACAGGCCATGGAGAAATGGGAGCCTTGCTACACTGATGGGCGGGATGTAAATTGCCAACAGCCACTCTGGAGAAGTGTACGGTGTGTCCTGAAACATCTAAATAACACAGCTTAGAGAGCATAGGGCACTTCCACGCATGGGGGGATAAAGTGGGAAAATTGAAAATCAGCAAGACACAAGCACCCCAAAGTTTAGGGCTGCTCTGTTGACAAGGACCTCCACTTCATTCCACCTTAAATATCCCAGGAAAGCGAAAAATGGATCAAAAAGTTGTGGTCCTTATGTACAATGGAATATCACTCAGCCATGAAATCAATGTCATAAGGCTAGTAGCAGCATGATGAGTGGATTTAGGTAAGACGATTCTAAGTGAAATAAGTCACACAGAAAAGGACACTTCTCATAAGGTGTCACTTATAGAGGGAATGTAAAAACCGTTACACTTGAACTGAATTACAAAACAGAACAGAGTCACACATGCAGAAAACACACTATGGCTGCTTAACGGGAAAGGTGAGGTGGGGTGATACATAAAACAAGAGTTTCAAATTAGCTCAGATACCGTTCCATAAACCCAATATGTAATAGACAAGACCTACTCCTTGCTCAGAGAACTGGACTCAACACGCCCGATTCACCGCACAAGAATATATCTGACTAGTAATAATCTTAAAACCTATGTATTGATATCTCTCTGTTAGTGTGTCAAGTGGGTGTAAAGCGGCATAAACACAGCCGTGAAAAGCAGCTAAACCCCATTATAAAAATAAATTACTTTTAAAAACCCATGAAACAAAGACAGGGAAAGAGAGAGAAATTCTTACACAATTCGTTCAGGGGCTGTGATGCAACCTGGATTGACCATATCTAGACCCACAGCTGGATGAGACATAAGGGTGGACACTCTTGGGGCTGAGAGGTTTGGTGAGGTTGGGTGAGCAAACGCAGACCCTTTAAAGTAATACTGCGTGCTACCCATCGCATGGGTCCCAAATCTCCAGGTTCAAGGGCATCTTCCTACATCGAAAACATGCATGAGAAACCCAGAAGATGGTACACCGTGTGATGGGGAAAGGTTTCTAAAACGCACCTCATTTCTCATCTCCTTGTGCACGGGTTCGCCATTCCAGCCACTTTACTAGCAATCTCCCTACTTGGAGCATCAGCACCTTTAACCTCCTGTTCCGTACAGGTTGCAATTTGTCCTGAGGATGAACGGGAAGACGGGGAACCAATGAGAGACTAGCTCTTGGTGTTGGGACAGGCACAGGTCACTCTATTTTCCCATCAGGAAGAAGAATTAACCACAGGCTCAGCCTGCCCCCTGGAACCAGAACAGGGCCTGAAGCCATCCTGCGCTTTTGCGGCCAGCTCCCAAAAAAGCGACTTGTAAAATGGAGCTTCAGGGCACTGTAATTCACAAACCTGCAGAGTTATAAATGATAACTCACGTCCACAAATATATTGAGGGAAGGCAAAGAAGAGGATTTGAAATCAAGGCAGAATTGCAGGAAACAGATTTCAGGAGGTAAATTCGAATCGCCTTTAAAGCACATGAAAAGCGGCAAAACGTTGACAATGATGCCCTTGGCCAAAAAGGGCGTATGCGTTTTTTCCTGAATGTATTCAGGAAAAAACGCATACGCCCTTTTTGGCCAACCAAGCAACCTGGAAAGGCAAATCAGCGCTACAAAGAAGTCTCGCTTCCCATCGGTCAAAAGGGCCATGCTGAAAAAAGTGTCAAAACCAGAAATGCAGGACAGGCCATGGAGAAATGGGAGCCTTGCTACACTGATGGGCGGGATGTAAATTGCCAACAGCCACTCTGGAGAAGTGTACGGTGTGTCCTGAAACATCTAAAAAACACAGCTTAGAGAGCATAGGGCACTTCCACGCATGGGGGGATAAAGTGGGAAAATTGAAAATCAGCAAGACACAAGCACCCCAAAGTTTAGGGCTGCTCTGTTGACAAGGACCTCCACTTCATTCTACCTTAAATATCCCAGGAAAACGAAAAATGGATAAAAATGTTGTGGTCCTTATGTACAATGGAATATCACTCAGCCATGAAATCAATGTCATAAGGCTAGTAGCAGCATGATGAGTGGATTTAGGTAAGACGATTCTAAGTGAAATAAGTCACACAGAAAAGGACACTTCTCATAAGGTGTCACTTATAGAGGGAATGTAAAAACCGTTACACTTGAACTGAATTACAAAACAGAACAGAGTCACACATGCAGAAAACACACTATGGCTGCTTAACGGGAAAGGTGAGGTGGGGTGATACATAAAACAAGAGCTTCAAATTAGCTCAGATACCGTTCCATAAACCCAATATGTAATAGACAAGACCTACTCCTTGCTCAGAGAACTGGACTCAACACGCCCGATTCACCGCACAAGAATATATCTGACTAGTAATAATCTTAAAACCTATGTATTGATATCTCTCTGTTAGTGTGTCAAGTGGGAGTAAAGCGGCATAAACACAGCCGTGAAAAGCAGCTAAAACCCATTATAAAAATAAATTACTTTTAAAAACCCATGAAACAAAGACAGGGAAAGAGAGAGAAATTCTTACACAATTCGTTCAGGGGCTGTGATGCAACCTGGATTGACCATATCTAGACCCACAGCTGGATGAGACATAAGGGTGGACACTCTTGGGGCTGAGAGGTTTGGTGAGGTTGGGTGAGGAAACGCAGACCCTTTAAAGTAATACTGCGTGCTACCCATCGCATGGGTCCCAAATCTCCAGGTTCAAGGGCATCTTCCTACATCGAAAACATGCATGAGAAACCCAGAAGATGGTACACCATGTGATGGGGAAAGGTTTCTAAAACGCACCTCATTTCTCATCTCCTTGTGCTCGGGTTCGCCATTCCAGCCACTTTACTAGCAATCTACCTACTTGGAGCATCAGCACCTTTAACCTCCTGTTCCGTACAGGTTGCAATTTGTCCTGAGGATGAATGGGAAGACGGGGAACCAATGAGAGACTAGCTCTTGGTGTTGGGACAGGCACAGGTCACTCTATTTTCCCATCAGGAAGAAGAATTAACCACAGGCTCAGCCTGCCCCCCGGAACCAGAACCGGGCCTGAAGCCATCCTGCGCTTTTGCGGCCAGCTCCCAAAAAAGCGACTTGTAAAATGCAGCTTCAGGGCACTGTAATTCACAAACCTGCAGAGTTATAAATGATAACTCACGTCCACAAATATATTGAGGGAAGGCAAAGAAGAGGATTTGAAATCAAGGCAGAATTGCAGGAAACAGATTTCAGGAGGTAGATTCGAATCGCCTTTAAAGCACATGAAAAGCGGCAAAACGTTGACAATGATGCCCTTGGCCAAAAAGGGCGTATGCGTTTTTTCCTGAATATATTCAGGAAAAAACGCATACGCCCTTTTTGGCCAACCAAGCAACCTGGAAAGGCAAATCAGCGCTACAAAGAAGTCTCGCTTCCCATCGGTCAAAAGGGCCATGCTAAAAAAGTGTCAAAACCAGAAATGCAGGACAGGCCATGGAGAAATGGGAGCCTTGCTACACTGATAGGCGGGATGTAAATTGCCAACAGCCACTCTGGAGAAGTGTACGGTGTGTCCTGAAACATCTAAATAACACAGCTTAGAGAGCATAGGGCACTTCCACGCATGGGGGGATAAAGTGGGAAAATTGAAAATCAGCAAGACACAAGCACCCCAAAGTTTAGGGCTGCTCTGTTGACAAGGACCTCCACTTCATTCCACCTTAAATATCCCAGGAAAGCGAAAAATGGATCAAAAAGTTGTGGTCCTTATGTACAATGGAATATCACTCAGCCAAGAAATCAATGTCATAAGGCTAGTAGCAGCATGATGAGTGGATTTAGGTAAGACGATTCTAAGTGAAATAAGTCACACAGAAAAGGACACTTCTCATAAGGTGTCACTTATAGAGGGAATGTAAAAACCGTTACACTTGAACTGAATTACAAAACAGAACAGAGTCACACATGCAGAAAACACACTATGGCTGCTTAACGGGAAAGGTGAAGTGGGGTGATACATAAAACAAGAGTTTCAAATTAGCTCAGATACCGTTCCATAAACCCAATATGTAATAGACAAGACCTACTCCTTGCTCAGAGAACTGGACTCAACACGCCCGATTCACCGCACAAGAATATATCTGACTAGTAATAATCTTAAAACCTATGTATTGATATCTCTCTGTTAGTGTGTCAAGTGGGTGTAAAGCGGCATAAACACAGCCGTGAAAAGCAGCTAAACCCCATTATAAAAATAAATTACTTTTAAAAACCCATGAAACAAAGACAGGGAAAGAGAGAGAAATTCTTACACAATTCGTTCAGGGGCTGTGATGCAACCTGGATTGACCATATCTAGACCCACAGCTGGATGAGACATAAGGGTGGACACTCCTGGGGCTGAGAGGTTTGGTGAGGTTGGGTGAGCAAACGCAGATCCTTTAAAGTAATACTGCGTGCTACCCATTGCATGGGTCCCAAATCTCCAGGTTCAAGGGCATCTTCCTACATCGAAAACATGCATGAGAAACCCAGAAGATGGTACACCGTGTGATGGGGAAAGGTTTCTAAAACGCACCTCATTTCTCATCTCCTTGTGCTCGGGTTCGCCATTCCAGCCACTTTACTAGCAATCTCCCTACTTGGAGCATCAGCACCTTTAACCTCCTGTTCCGTACAGGTTGCAATTTGTCCTGAGGATGAACGGGAAGACGGGGAACCAATGAGAGACTAGCTCTTGGTGTTGGGACAGGCACAGGTCACTCTATTTTCCCATCAGGAAGAAGAATTAACCACAGGCTCAGCCTGCCCCTCGGAACCAGAACAGGGCCTGAAGCCATCCTGCGCTTTTGCGGTCAGCTCCCAAAAAAGCGACTTGTAAAATGGAGCTTCAGGGCACTGCAATTCACAAACCTGCAGAGTTATAAATGATAACTCTCGTCCACAAATATATTGAGGGAAGGCAAAGAAGAGGATTTGAAATCAAGGCAGAATTGCAGGAAACAGATTTCAGGAGGTAGATTCGAATCGCCTTTAAAGCACATGAAAAGCTGCAAAACGTTGACAATGATGCCCTTGGCCAAAAAGGGCGTATGCGTTTTTTCCTGAATATATTCAGGAAAAAACGCATACGCCCTTTTTGGCCAACCAAGCAACCTGGAAAGGCAAATCAGCGCTACTAAGAAGTCTCGCTTCCCATCGGTCAAAAGGGCCATGCTAAAAAAGTGTCAAAACCAGAAATGCAGAACAGGCCATGGAGAAATGGGAGCCTTGCTACACTGATAGGCGGGATGTAAATTGCCAACAGCCACTCTGGAGAAGTGTACGGTGTGTCCTGAAACATCTAAATAACACAGCTTAGAGAGCATAGGGCACTTCCACGCATGGGGGGATAAAGTGGGAAAATTGAAAATCAGCAAGACACAAGCACCCCAAAGTTTAGGGCTGCTCTGTTGACAAGGACCTCCACTTCATTCTACCTTAAATATCCCAGGAAAACGAAAAATGGATAAAAATGTTGTGGTCCTTATGTACAATGGAATATCACTCAGCCATGAAATCAATGTCATAAGGCTAGTAGCAGCATGATGAGTGGATTTAGGTAAGACGATTCTAAGTGAAATAAGTCACACAGAAAAGGACACTTCTCATAAGGTGTCACTTATAGAGGGAATGTAAAAACTGTTACACTTGAACTGAATTACAAAACAGAACACAGTCACACATGCAGAAAACACACTATAGCTGCTTAACGGGAAAGGTGAGGTGGGGTGATACATAAAACATGAGTTTCAAATTAGCTCAGATACCGTTCCATAAACCCAATATGTAATAGACAAGGCCTACTCCTTGCTCAGAGAACTGGACTCAACATGCCCGATTCACCGCACAAGAATATATCTGACTAGTAATAATCTTAAAACCTATGTATTGATATCTCTCTGTTAGTGTGTCAAGTGGGTGTAAAGCGGCATAAACACAGCCCTGAAAAGCAGCTAAACCCCTTTATAAAAATAAATTACTTTTAAAAACCCATGAAAAAAAGACAGGGAAAGAGAGAGAAATTCTTACACAATTCGTTCAGGGGCTGTGATGCAACCTGGATTGGCCATATCTAGACCCACAGCTGGATGAGACATAAGGGTGGACACTCTTTGGGCTGAGAGGTTTGGTGAGGTTGGGTGAGCAAACGCAGACCCTTTAAAGTAATAGTGCGTGCTACCCATCGCATGGGTCCCAAATCTCCAGGTTCAAGGGCATCTTCCTACATCGAAAACATGCATGAGAAACCCAGAAGATGGTACACCGTGTGATGGGGAAAGGTTTCTAAAACGCACCTCATTTCTCATCTCCTTGTGCTCGGGTTCGCCATTCCAGCCACTTTACTAGCAATCTCCCTACTTGGAGCATCAGCACCTTTAACCTCCTGTTCCGTACAGGTTGCAATTTGTCCTGAGGATGACCGGGAAGACGGGGAACCAATGAGAGACTAGCTCTTGGTGTTGGGACAGGCACAGGTCACTCTATTTTCCCATCAGGAAGAAGTATTAACCACAGGCTCAGCCTGCCCCCCGGAACCAGAACAGGGCCTGAAGCCATCCTGTGCTTTTGCGGCCAGCTCCCAAAAAAGCGACTTGTAAAATGGAGCTTCAGGGCACTGCAATTCACAAACCTGCAGAGTTATAAATGATAACTCTCGTCCACAAATATATTGAGGGAAGGCAAAGAAGAGGATTTGAAATCAAGGCAGAATTGCAGGAAACAGATTTCAAGAGGTAGATTCGAATCGCCTTTAAAGCACATGAAAAGCAGCAAAACGTTGACAATGATGCCCTTGCCCAAAAAGGGCGTATGCGTTTTTTCCTGAATATATTCAGGAAAAAACGCATACGCCCTTTTTGGCCAACCAAGCAACCTGGAAAGGCAAATCAGCGCTACAAAGAAGTCTCACTTCCCATCGGTCAAAAGGGCCATGCTGAAAAAAGTGTCAAAACCAGAAATGCAGGACAGGCCATGGAGAAATGGGAGCCTTGCTACACTGATGGGCGGGATGTAAATTGCCAACAGCCACTCTGGAGAAGTGTACGGTGTGTCCTGAAACATCTAAATAACACAGCTTAGAGAGCATAGGGCACTTCCACGCATGGGGGGATAAAGTGGGAAAATTGAAAATCAGCAAGACACAAGCACCCCAAAGTTTAGGGCTGCTCTGTTGACAAGGACCTCCACTTCATTCCACCTTAAATATCCCAGGAAAGCGAAAAATGGATCAAAAAGTTGTGGTCCTTATGTACAATGGAATATCACTCAGCCATGAAATCAATGTCATAAGGCTAGTAGCAGCATGATGAGTGGATTTAGGTAAGACGATTCTAAGTGAAATAAGTCACACAGAAAAGGACACTTCTCATAAGGTGTCACTTATAGAGGGAATGTAAAAACCGTTACACTTGAACTGAATTACAAAACAGAACAGAGTCACACATGCAGAAAACACACTATGGCTGCTTAACGGGAAAGGTGAGGTGGGGTGATACATAAAACAAGAGTTTCAAATTAGCTCAGATACCGTTCCATAAACCCAATATGTAATAGACAAGACCTACTCCTTGCTCAGAGAACTGGACTCAACACGCCCGATTCACCGCACAAGAATATATCTGACTAGTAATAATCTTAAAACCTATGTATTGATATCTCTCTGTTAGTGTGTCAAGTGGGTGTAAAGCGGCATAAACACAGCCGTGAAAAGCAGCTAAACCCCATTATAAAAATAAATTACTTTTAAAAACCCATGAAACAAAGACAGGGAAAGAGAGAGAAATTCTTACACAATTCGTTCAGGGGCTGTGATGCAACCTGGATTGACCATATCTAGACCCACAGCTGGATGAGACATAAGGGTGGACACTCTTGGGGCTGAGAGGTTTGGTGAGGTTGGGTGAGCAAACGCAGACCCTTTAAAGTAATACTGCGTGCTACCCATCGCATGGGTCCCAAATCTCCAGGTTCAAGGGCATCTTCCTACATCGAAAACATGCATGAGAAACCCAGAAGATGGTACACCGTGTGATGGGGAAAGGTTTCTAAAACGCACCTCATTTCTCATCTCCTTGTGCACGGGTTCGCCATTCCAGCCACTTTACTAGCAATCTCCCTACTTGGAGCATCAGCACCTTTAACCTCCTGTTCCGTACAGGTTGCAATTTGTCCTGAGGATGAACGGGAAGACGGGGAACCAATGAGAGACTAGCTCTTGGTGTTGGGACAGGCACAGGTCACTCTATTTTCCCATCAGGAAGAAGAATTAACCACAGGCTCAGCCTGCCCCTCGGAACCAGAACAGGGCCTGAAGCCATCCTGCGCTTTTGCGGCCAGCTCCCAAAAAAGCGACTTGTAAAATGGAGCTTCAGGGCACTGCAATTCACAAACCTGCAGAGTTATAAATGATAACTCTCGTCCACAAATATATTGAGGGAAGGCAAAGAAGAGGATTTGAAATCAAGGCAGAATTGCAGGAAACAGATTTCAGGAGGTAGATTTGAATCGCCTTTAAAGCACATGAAAAGCTGCAAAACGTTGACAATGATGCCCTTGGCCAAAAAGGGCGTATGCGTTTTTTCCTGAATATATTCAGGAAAAAACGCATACGCCCTTTTTGGCCAACCAAGCAACCTGGAAAGGCAAATCAGCGCTACTAAGAAGTCTCACTTCCCATCGGTCAAAAGGGCCATGCTAAAAAAGTGTCAAAACCAGAAATGCAGGACAGGCCATGGAGAAATGGGAGCCTTGCTACACTGATAGGCGGGATGTAAATTGCCAACAGCCACTCTGGAGAAGTGTACGGTGTGTCCTGAAACATCTAAATAACACAGCTTAGAGAGCATAGGGCACTTCCACGCATGGGGGGATAAAGTGGGAAAATTGAAAATCAGCAAGACACAAGCACCCCAAAGTTTAGGGCTGCTCTGTTGACAAGGACCTCCACTTCATTCCACCTTAAATATCCCAGGAAAGCGAAAAATGGATCAAAAAGTTGTGGTCCTTATGTACAATGGAATATCACTCAGCCAAGAAATCAATGTCATAAGGCTAGTAGCAGCATGATGAGTGGATTTAGGTAAGACGATTCTAAGTGAAATAAGTCACACAGAAAAGGACACTTCTCATAAGGTGTCACTTATAGAGGGAATGTAAAAACCGTTACACTTGAACTGAATTACAAAACAGAACAGAGTCACACATGCAGAAAACACACTATGGCTGCTTAACGGGAAAGGTGAAGTGGGGTGATACATAAAACAAGAGTTTCAAATTAGCTCAGATACCGTTCCATAAACCCAATATGTAATAGACAAGACCTACTCCTTGCTCAGAGAACTGGACTCAACACGCCCGATTCACCGCACAAGAATATATCTGACTAGTAATAATCTTAAAACCTATGTATTGATATCTCTCTGTTAGTGTGTCAAGTGGGTGTAAAGCGGCATAAACACAGCCGTGAAAAGCAGCTAAACCCCATTATAAAAATAAATTACTTTTAAAAACCCATGAAACAAAGACAGGGAAAGAGAGAGAAATTCTTACACAATTCGTTCAGGGGCTGTGATGCAACCTGGATTGACCATATCTAGACCCACAGCTGGATGAGACATAAGGGTGGACACTCCTGGGGCTGAGAGGTTTGGTGAGGTTGGGTGAGCAAACGCAGATCCTTTAAAGTAATACTGCGTGCTACCCATTGCATGGGTCCCAAATCTCCAGGTTCAAGGGCATCTTCCTACATCGAAAACATGCATGAGAAACCCAGAAGATGGTACACCGTGTGATGGGGAAAGGTTTCTAAAACGCACCTCATTTCTCATCTCCTTGTGCTCGGGTTCGCCATTCCAGCCACTTTACTAGCAATCTCCCTACTTGGAGCATCAGCACCTTTAACCTCCTGTTCCGTACAGGTTGCAATTTGTCCTGAGGATGAACGGGAAGACGGGGAACCAATGAGAGACTAGCTCTTGGTGTTGGGACAGGCACAGGTCACTCTATTTTCCCATCAGGAAGAAGAATTAACCACAGGCTCAGCCTGCCCCTCGGAACCAGAACAGGGCCTGAAGCCATCCTGCGCTTTTGCGGCCAGCTCCCAAAAAAGCGACTTGTAAAATGGAGCTTCAGGGCACTGCAATTCACAAACCTGCAGAGTTATAAATGATAACTCTCGTCCACAAATATATTGAGGGAAGGCAAAGAAGAGGATTTGAAATCAAGGCAGAATTGCAGGAAACAGATTTCAGGAGGTAGATTCGAATCGCCTTTAAAGCACATGAAAAGCTGCAAAACGTTGACAATGATGCCCTTGGCCAAAAAGGGCGTATGCGTTTTTTCCTGAATATATTCAGGAAAAAACGCATACGCCCTTTTTGGCCAACCAAGAAACCTGGAAAGGCAAATCAGCGCTACTAAGAAGTCTCGCTTCCCATCGGTCAAAAGGGCCATGCTAAAAAAGTGTCAAAACCAGAAATGCAGAACAGGCCATGGAGAAATGGGAGCCTTGCTACACTGATAGGCGGGATGTAAATTGCCAACAGCCACTCTGGAGAAGTGTACGGTGTGTCCTGAAACATCTAAATAACACAGCTTAGAGAGCATAGGGCACTTCCACGCATGGGGGGATAAAGTGGGAAAATTGAAAATCAGCAAGACACAAGCACCCCAAAGTTTAGGGCTGCTCTGTTGACAAGGACCTCCACTTCATTCTACCTTAAATATCCCAGGAAAACGAAAAATGGATAAAAATGTTGTGGTCCTTATGTACAATGGAATATCACTCAGCCATGAAATCAATGTCATAAGGCTAGTAGCAGCATGATGAGTGGATTTAGGTAAGACGATTCTAAGTGAAATAAGTCACACAGAAAAGGACACTTCTCATAAGGTGTCACTTATAGAGGGAATGTAAAAACTGTTACACTTGAACTGAATTACAAAACAGAACACAGTCACACATGCAGAAAACACACTATAGCTGCTTAACGGGAAAGGTGAGGTGGGGTGATACATAAAACAAGAGTTTCAAATTAGCTCAGATACCGTTCCATAAACCCAATATGTAATAGACAAGGCATACTCCTTGCTCAGAGAACTGGACTCAACACGCCCGATTCACCGCACAAGAATATATCTGACTAGTAATAATCTTAAAACCTATGTATTGATATCTCTCTGTTAGTGTGTCAAGTGGGTGTAAAGCGGCATAAACACAGCCCTGAAAAGCAGCTAAACCCCTTTATAAAAATAAATTACTTTTAAAAACCCATGAAAAAAAGACAGGGAAAGAGAGAGAAATTCTTACACAATTCGTTCAGGGGCTGTGATGCAACCTGGATTGGCCATATCTAGACCCACAGCTGGATGAGACATAAGGGTGGACACTCTTTGGGCTGAGAGGTTTGGTGAGGTTGGGTGAGCAAACGCAGACCCTTTAAAGTAATAGTGCGTGCTACCCATCGCATGGGTCCCAAATCTCCAGGTTCAAGGGCATCTTCCTACATCGAAAACATGCATGAGAAACCCAGAAGATGGTACACCGTGTGATGGGGAAAGGTTTCTAAAACGCACCTCATTTCTCATCTCCTTGTGCTCGGGTTCGCCATTCCAGCCACTTTACTAGCAATCTCCCTACTTGGAGCATCAGCACCTTTAACCTCCTGTTCCGTACAGGTTGCAATTTGTCCTGAGGATGAACGGGAAGACGGGGAACCAATGAGAGACTAGCTCTTGGTGTTGGGACAGGCACAGGTCACTCTATTTTCCCATCAGGAAGAAGAATTAACCACAGGCTCAGCCTGCCCCCCGGAACCAGAACAGGGCCTGAAGCCATCCTGTGCTTTTGCGGCCAGCTCCCAAAAAAGCGACTTGTAAAATGGAGCTTCAGGGCACTGCAATTCACAAACCTGCAGAGTTATAAATGATAACTCTCGTCCACAAATATATTGAGGGAAGGCAAAGAAGAGGATTTGAAATCAAGGCAGAATTGCAGGAAACAGATTTCAAGAGGTAGATTCGAATCGCCTTTAAAGCACATGAAAAGCAGCAAAACGTTGACAATGATGGCCTTGGCCAAAAAGGGCGTATGCGTTTTTTCCTGAATATATTCAGGAAAAAACGCATACGCCCTTTTTGGCCAACCAAGCAACCTGGAAAGGCAAATCAGCGCTACAAAGAAGTCTCACTTCCCATCGGTCAAAAGGGCCATGCTGAAAAAAGTGTCAAAACCAGAAATGCAGGACAGGCCATGGAGAAATGGGAGCCTTGCTACACTGATGGGCGGAATGTAAATTGCCAACAGCCACTCTGGAGAAGTGTACGGTGTGTCCTGAAACATCTAAATAACACAGCTTAGAGAGCATAGGGCACTTCCACGCATGGGGGGATAAAGTGGGAAAATTGAAAATCAGCAAGACACAAGCACCCCAAAGTTTAGGGCTGCTCTGTTGACAAGGACCTCCACTTCATTCCACCTTAAATATCCCAGGAAAGCGAAAAATGGATCAAAAAGTTGTGGTCCTTATGTACAATGGAATATCACTCAGCCATGAAATCAATGTCATAAGGCTAGTAGCAGCATGATGAGTGGATTTAGGTAAGACGATTCTAAGTGAAATAAGTCACACAGAAAAGGACACTTCTCATAAGGTGTCACTTATAGAGGGAATGTAAAAACCGTTACACTTGAACTGAATTACAAAACAGAACAGAGTCACACATGCAGAAAACACACTATGGCTGCTTAACGGGAAAGGTGAGGTGGGGTGATACATAAAACAAGAGTTTCAAATTAGCTCAGATACCGTTCCATAAACCCAATATGTAATAGACAAGACCTACTCCTTGCTCAGAGAACTGGACTCAACACGCCCGATTCACCGCACAAGAATATATCTGACTAGTAATAATCTTAAAACCTATGTATTGATATCTCTCTGTTAGTGTGTCAAGTGGGTGTAAAGCGGCATAAACACAGCCGTGAAAAGCAGCTAAACCCCATTATAAAAATAAATTACTTTTAAAAACCCATGAAACAAAGACAGGGAAAGAGAGAGAAATTCTTACACAATTCGTTCAGGGGCTGTGATGCAACCTGGATTGACCATATCTAGACCCACAGCTGGATGAGACATAAGGGTGGACACTCTTGGGGCTGAGAGGTTTGGTGAGGTTGGGTGAGCAAACGCAGACCCTTTAAAGTAATACTGCGTGCTACCCATCGCATGGGTCCCAAATCTCCAGGTTCAAGGGCATCTTCCTACATCGAAAACATGCATGAGAAACCCAGAAGATGGTACACCGTGTGATGGGGAAAGGTTTCTAAAACGCACCTCATTTCTCATCTCCTTGTGCTCGGGTTCGCCATTCCAGCCACTTTACTAGCAATCTCCCTACTTGGAGCATCAGCACCTTTAACCTCCTGTTCCGTACAGGTTGCAATTTGTCCTGAGGATGAACGGGAAGACGGGGAACCAATGAGAGACTAGCTCTTGGTGTTGGGACAGGCACAGGTCACTCTATTTTCCCATCAGGAAGAAGAATTAACCACAGGCTCAGCCTGCCCCTCGGAACCAGAACAGGGCCTGAAGCCATCCTGCGCTTTTGCGGCCAGCTCCCAAAAAAGCGACTTGTAAAATGGAGCTTCAGGGCACTGCAATTCACAAACCTGCAGAGTTATAAATGATAACTCTCGTCCACAAATATATTGAGGGAAGGCAAAGAAGAGGATTTGAAATCAAGGCAGAATTGCAGGAAACAGATTTCAGGAGGTAGATTTGAATCGCCTTTAAAGCACATGAAAAGCTGCAAAACGTTGACAATGATGCCCTTGGCCAAAAAGGGCGTATGCGTTTTTTCCTGAATATATTCAGGAAAAAACGCATACGCCCTTTTTGGCCAACCAAGCAACCTGGAAAGGCAAATCAGCGCTACTAAGAAGTCTCGCTTCCCATCGGTCAAAAGGGCCATGCTAAAAAAGTGTCAAAACCAGAAATGCAGGACAGGCCATGGAGAAATGGGAGCCTTGCTACACTGATAGGCGGGATGTAAATTGCCAACAGCCACTCTGGAGAAGTGTACGGTGTGTCCTGAAACATCTAAATAACACAGCTTAGAGAGCATAGGGCACTTCCACGCATGGGGGGATAAAGTGGGAAAATTGAAAATCAGCAAGACACAAGCACCCCAAAGTTTAGGGCTGCTCTGTTGACAAGGACCTCCACTTCATTCCACCTTAAATATCCCAGGAAAGCGAAAAATGGATCAAAAAGTTGTGGTCCTTATGTACAATGGAATATCACTCAGCCAAGAAATCAATGTCATAAGGCTAGTAGCAGCATGATGAGTGGATTTAGGTAAGACGATTCTAAGTGAAATAAGTCACACAGAAAAGGACACTTCTCATAAGGTGTCACTTATAGAGGGAATGTAAAAACCGTTACACTTGAACTGAATTACAAAACAGAACAGAGTCACACATGCAGAAAACACACTATGGCTGCTTAACGGGAAAGGTGAAGTGGGGTGATACATAAAACAAGAGTTTCAAATTAGCTCAGATACCGTTCCATAAACCCAATATGTAATAGACAAGACCTACTCCTTGCTCAGAGAACTGGACTCAACACGCCCGATTCACCGCACAAGAATATATCTGACTAGTAATAATCTTAAAACCTATGTATTGATATCTCTCTGTTAGTGTGTCAAGTGGGTGTAAAGCGGCATAAACACAGCCGTGAAAAGCAGCTAAACCCCATTATAAAAATAAATTACTTTTAAAAACCCATGAAACAAAGACAGGGAAAGAGAGAGAAATTCTTACACAATTCGTTCAGGGGCTGTGATGCAACCTGGATTGACCATATCTAGACCCACAGCTGGATGAGACATAAGGGTGGACACTCCTGGGGCTGAGAGGTTTGGTGAGGTTGGGTGAGCAAACGCAGATCCTTTAAAGTAATACTGCGTGCTACCCATTGCATGGGTCCCAAATCTCCAGGTTCAAGGGCATCTTCCTACATCGAAAACATGCATGAGAAACCCAGAAGATGGTACACCGTGTGATGGGGAAAGGTTTCTAAAACGCACCTCATTTCTCATCTCCTTGTGCTCGGGTTCGCCATTCCAGCCACTTTACTAGCAATCTCCCTACTTGGAGCATCAGCACCTTTAACCTCCTGTTCCGTACAGGTTGCAATTTGTCCTGAGGATGAACGGGAAGACGGGGAACCAATGAGAGACTAGCTCTTGGTGTTGGGACAGGCACAGGTCACTCTATTTTCCCATCAGGAAGAAGAATTAACCACAGGCTCAGCCTGCCCCTCGGAACCAGAACAGGGCCTGAAGCCATCCTGCGCTTTTGCGGCCAGCTCCCAAAAAAGCGACTTGTAAAATGGAGCTTCAGGGCACTGCAATTCACAAACCTGCAGAGTTATAAATGATAACTCTCGTCCACAAATATATTGAGGGAAGGCAAAGAAGAGGATTTGAAATCAAGGCAGAATTGCAGGAAACAGATTTCAGGAGGTAGATTCGAATCGCCTTTAAAGCACATGAAAAGCTGCAAAACGTTGACAATGATGCCCTTGGCCAAAAAGGGCGTATGCGTTTTTTCCTGAATATATTCAGGAAAAAACGCATACGCCCTTTTTGGCCAACCAAGCAACCTGGAAAGGCAAATCAGCGCTACTAAGAAGTCTCGCTTCCCATCGGTCAAAAGGGCCATGCTAAAAAAGTGTCAAAACCAGAAATGCAGAACAGGCCATGGAGAAATGGGAGCCTTGCTACACTGATAGGCGGGATGTAAATTGCCAACAGCCACTCTGGAGAAGTGTACGGTGTGTCCTGAAACATCTAAATAACACAGCTTAGAGAGCATAGGGCACTTCCACGCATGGGGGGATAAAGTGGGAAAATTGAAAATCAGCAAGACACAAGCACCCCAAAGTTTAGGGCTGCTCTGTTGACAAGGACCTCCACTTCATTCCACCTTAAATATCCCAGGAAAGCGAAAAATGGATCAAAAAGTTGTGGTCCTTATGTACAATGGAATATCACTCAGCCAAGAAATCAATGTCATAAGGCTAGTAGCAGCATGATGAGTGGATTTAGGTAAGACGATTCTAAGTGAAATAAGTCACACAGAAAAGGACACTTCTCATAAGGTGTCACTTATAGAGGGAATGTAAAAACCGTTACACTTGAACTGAATTACAAAACAGAACAGAGTCACACATGCAGAAAACACACTATGGCTGCTTAACGGGAAAGGTGAAGTGGGGTGATACATAAAACAAGAGTTTCAAATTAGCTCAGATACCGTTCCATAAACCCAATATGTAATAGACAAGACCTACTCCTTGCTCAGAGAACTGGACTCAACACGCCCGATTCACCGCACAAGAATATATCTGACTAGTAATAATCTTAAAACCTATGTATTGATATCTCTCTGTTAGTGTGTCAAGTGGGTGTAAAGCGGCATAAACACAGCCGTGAAAAGCAGCTAAACCCCATTATAAAAATAAATTACTTTTAAAAACCCATGAAAAAAAGACAGGGAAAGAGAGAGAAATTCTTACACAATTCGTTCAGGGGCTGTGATGCAACCTGGATTGACCATATCTAGACCCACAGCTGGATGAGACATAAGGGTGGACACTCCTGGGGCTTAGAGGTTTGGTGAGGTTGGGTGAGCAAACGCAGATCCTTTAAAGTAATACTGCGTGCTACCCATTGCATGGGTCCCAAATCTCCAGGTTCAAGGGCATCTTCCTACATCGAAAACATGCATGAGAAACCCAGAAGATGGTACACCGTGTGATGGGGAAAGGTTTCTAAAACGCACCTCATTTCTCATCTCCTTGTGCTCGGGTTCGCCATTCCAGCCACTTTACTAGCAATCTCCCTACTTGGAGCATCAGCACCTTTAACCTCCTGTTCCGTACAGGTTGCAATTTGTCCTGAGGATGAACGGGAAGACGGGGAACCAATGAGAGACTAGCTCTTGGTGTTGGGACAGGCACAGGTCACTCTATTTTCCCATCAGGAAGAAGAATTAACCACAGGCTCAGCCTGCCCCCCGGAACCAGAACAGGGCCTGAAGCCATCCTGCGCTTTTGCGGCCAGCTCCCAAAAAAGCGACTTGTAAAATGGAGCTTCAGGGCACTGCAATTCACAAACCTGCAGAGTTATAAATGATAACTCTCGTCCACAAATATATTGAGGGAAGGCAAAGAAGAGGATTTGAAATCAAGGCAGAATTGCAGGAAACAGATTTCAGGAGGTAGATTCGAATCGCCTTTAAAGCACATGAAAAGCAGCAAAACGTTGACAATGATGGCCTTGGCCAAAAAGGGCGTATGCGTTTTTTCCTGAATATATTCAGGAAAAAACGCATACGCCCTTTTTGGCCAACCAAGCAACCTGGAAAGGCAAATCAGCGCTACAAAGAAGTCTCACTTCCCATCGGTCAAAAGGGCCATGCTGACAAAAGTGTCAAAACCAGAAATGCAGGACAGGCCATGGAGAAATGGGAGCCTTGGTACACTGATGGGCGGGATGTAAATTGCCAACAGCCACTCTGGAGAAGTGTACGGTGTGTCCTGAAACATCTAAATAACACAGCTTAGAGAGCATAGGGCAGTTCCACGCATGGGGGGATAAAGTGGGAAAATTGAAAATCAACAAGACACAAGCACCCCAAAGTTTAGGGCTGCTCTGTTGACAAGGACCTCCACTTCATTCCACCTTAAATATCCCAGGAAAGCGAAAAATGGATAAAAAAGTTGTGGTCCTTATGTACAATGGAATATCACTCAGCCATGAAATCAATGTCATAAGGCTAGTAGCAGCATGATGAGTGGATTTAGGTAAGACGATTCTAAGTGAAATAAGTCACACAGAAAAGGAAACTTCTCATAAGGTGTCACTTATAGAGGGAATGTAAAAACCGTTACACTTGAACTGAATTACAAAACAGAACAGAGTCACACATGCAGAAAACACACTATGGCTGCTTAACGGGAAAGGTGAGGTGGGGTGATACATAAAACAAGAGTTTCAAATTAGCTCAGATACCGTTCCATAAACCCAATATGTAATAGACAAGACCTACTCCTTGCTCAGAGAACTGGACTCAACACGCCCGATTCACCGCACAAGAATATATCTGACTAGTAATAATCTTAAAACCTATGTATTGATATCTCTCTGTTAGTGTGTCAAGTCGGTATAAAGCGGCATAAACACAGCCGTGAAAAGCAGCTAAACCCCATTATAAAAATAAATTACTTTTAAAAACCCATGAAACAAAGACAGGGAAAGAGAGAGAAATTCTTACACAATTCGTTCAGGGGCTGTGATGCAACCTGGATTGACCATATCTAGACCCACAGCTGGATGAGACATAAGGGTGGACACTCCTGGGGCTGAGAGGTTTGGTGAGGTTGGGTGAGCAAACGCAGATCCTGTAAAGTAATACTGCGTGCTACCCATCGCATGGGTCCCAAATCTCCAGGTTCAAGGGCATCTTCCTACATCGAAAACATGCATGAGAAACCCAGAAGATGGTACACCGTGTGATGGGTAAAGGTTTCTAAAACGCACCTCATTTCTCATTTCCTTGTGCTCGGGTTCGCCATTCCAGCCACTTGACTAGCAATCTCCCTACTTGGAGCATCAGCACCTTTAACCTCCTGTTCCGTACAGGTTGCAATTTGTCCTGAGGATGAACGGGAAGACGGGGAACCAATGAGAGACTAGCTCTTGGTGTTGGGACAGGCACAGGTCACTCTATTTTCCCATCAGGAAGAAGAATTAACCACAGGCTCAGCCTGCCCCCCGGAACCAGAACGGGGCCTGAAGCCATCCTGCACTTTTGCGGCCAGCTCCCAAAAAAGCGACTTGTAAAATGGAGCTTCAGGGCACTGCAATTCACAAACCTGCAGAGTTATAAATGATAACTCTCGTCCACAAATATATTGAGGGAAGGCAAAGAAGAGGATTTGAAATCAAGGCAGAATTGCAGGAAACAGATTTCAGGAGGTAGATTCGAATTGCCTTTAAAGCACATGAAAAGCGGCAAAACGTTGACAATGATGCCCTTGGCCAAAAAGTGCGTATGCGTTTTTTCCTGAATATATTCAGGAAAAAACGCATACGCACTTTTTGGCCAACCAAGCAACCTGGAAAGGCAAATCACCGCTACAAAGAAGTCTCGCTTCCCATCGGTCAAAAGGGCCATGCTGAAAAAAGTGTCAAAACCAGAAATGCAGGACAGGCCATGGAAAATGGGAACCTTGCTACACTGATGGGCGGGATGTAAATTGCCAACAGCCACTCTGGAGAAGTGTACGGTGTGTCCTGAAACATCTAAAAAACACAGCTTAGAGAGCATAGGGCACTTCCACGCATGGGGGATAAAGTGGGAAAATTGAAAATCAGCAAGACACAAGCACCCCAAAGTTTAGGGCTGCTCTGTTGACAAGGACCTCCACTTCATTCTACCTTAAATATCCAAGGAAAACGAAAAATGGATAAAAAAGTTGTGGTCCTTATGTACAATGGAATATCACTCAGCCATGAAATCAATGTCATAAGGCTAGTAGCAGCATGATGAGTGGATTTAGGTAAGACGATTCTAAGTGAAATAAGTCACACAGAAAAGGACACTTCTCATAAGGTGTCACTTATAGAGGGAATGTAAAAACCGTTACACTTGAACTGAATTACAAAACAGAACAGAGTCACACATGCAGAAAACACACTATGGCTGCTTAACGGGAAAGGTGAGGTGGGGTGATACATAAAACAAGAGTTTCAAATTAGCTCAGATACCGTTCCATAAACCCAATATGTAATAGACAAGACCTACTCCTTGCTCAGAGAACTGGACTCAACACGCCCGATTCACCGCACAAGAATATATCTGACTAGTAATAATCTTAAAACCTATGTATTGATATCTCTCTCTTAGTGTGTCAAGTGGGTGTAAAGCGGCATAAACACAGCCGTGAAAAGCAGCTAAACCCCATTATAAAAATAAATTACTTTTAAAAACCCATGAAACAAAGACAGGGAAAGAGAGAGAAATTCTTACACAATTCGTTCAGGGGCTGTGATGCAACCTGGATTGACCATATCTAGACCCACAGCTGGATGAGACATAAGGGTGGACACTCCTGGGGCTGAGAGGTTTGGTGAGGTTGGGTGAGCAAACGCAGATCCTTTAAAGTAATACTGCGTGCTACCCATTGCATGGGTCCCAAATCTCCAGGTTCAAGGGCATCTTCCTACATCGAAAACATGCATGAGAAACCCAGAAGATGGTACACCGTGTGATGGGGAAAGGTTTCAAAAACGCACCTCATTTCTCATCTCCTTGTGCTCGGGTTCGCCATTCCAGCCACTTTACTAGCAATCTCCCTACTTGGAGCATCAGCACCTTTAACCTCCTGTTCCGTACAGGTTGCAATTTGTCCTGAGGATGAACGGGAAGACGGGGAACCAATGAGAGACTAGCTCTTGGTGTTGGGACAGGCACAGGTCACTCTATTTTCCCATCAGGAAGAAGAATTAACCACAGGCTCAGCCTGCCCCCCGGAACCAGAACAGGGCCTGTAGCCATCCTGTGCTTTTGCGGCCAGCTCCCAAAAAAGCGACTTGTAACATGGAGCTTCAGGGCACTGCAATTCACAAACCTGCAGAGTTATAAATGATAACTCTCGTCCACAAATATATTGAGGGAAGGCAAAGAAGAGGATTTGAAATCAAGGCAGAATTGCAGGAAACAGATTTCAGGAGGTAGATTCGAATCGCCTTTAAAGCACATGAAAAGCAGCAAAACGTTGACAATGATGGCCTTGGCCAAAAGGGTGTATGCGTTTTTTCCTGAATATATTCAGGAAAAAACGCATACGCCCTTTTTGGCCAACCAAGCAACCTGGAAAGGCAAATCAGCGCTATAAAGAAGTCTCACTTCCCATCGGTCAAAAGGGCCATGCTGAAAAAAGTGTCAAAACCAGAAATGCAGGACAGGCCATGGAGAAATGGGAGCCTTGCTACACTGATGGGCGGGATGTAAATTGCCAACAGCCACTCTGGAGAAGTGTACGGTGTGTCCTGAAACATCTAAAAAACACAGCTTAGAGAGCATAGGGCACTTCCACGCATGGGGGGATAAAGTGGGAAAATTGAAAATCAGCAAGACACAAGCACCCCAAAGTTTAGGGCTGCTCTGTTGACAAGGACCTCCACTTCATTCCACCTTAAATATCCCAGGAAAGCGAAAAATGGATCAAAAAGTTGTGGTCCTTATGTACAATGGAATATCACTCAGCCATGAAATCAATGTCATAAGGCTAGTAGCAGCATGATGAGTGGATTTAGGTAAGACGATTCTAAGTGAAATAAGTCACACAGAAAAGGACACTTCTCATAAGGTGTCACTTATAGAGGGAATGTAAAAACCGTTACACTTGAACTGAATTACAAAACAGAACAGAGTCACACATGCAGAAAACACACTATGGCTGCTTAACGGGAAAGGTGAGGTGGGGTGATACATAAAACAAGAGTTTCAAATTAGCTCAGATACCGTTCCATAAACCCAATATGTAATAGACAAGACCTACTCCTTGCTCAGAGAACTGGACTCAACACGCCCGATTCACCGCACAAGAATATATCTGACTAGTAATAATCTTAAAACCTATGTATTGATATCTCTCTGTTAGTGTGTCAAGTGGGTGTAAAGCGGCATAAACACAGCCGTGAAAAGCAGCTAAACCCCATTATAAAAATAAATTACTTTTAAAAACCCATGAAACAAAGACAGGGAAAGAGAGAGAAATTCTTACACAATTCGTTCAGGGGCTGTGATGCAACCTGGATTGACCATATCTAGACCCACAGCTGGATGAGACATAAGGGTGGACACTCCTGGGGCTGAGAGGTTTGGTGAGGTTGGGTGAGCAAACGCAGATCCTTTAAAGTAATACTGCGTGCTACCCATTGCATGGGTCCCAAATCTCCAGGTTCAAGGGCATCTTCCTACATCGAAAACATGCATGAGAAACCCAGAAGATGGTACACCGTGTGATGGGGAAAGGTTTCTAAAACGCACCTCATTTCTCATCTCCTTGTGCTCGGGTTCGCCATTCCAGCCACTTTACTAGCAATCTCCCTACTTGGAGCATCAGCACCTTTAACCTCCTGTTCCGTACAGGTTGCAATTTGTCCTGAGGATGAACGGGAAGACGGGGAACCAATGAGAGACTAGCTCTTGGTGTTGGGACAGGCACAGGTCACTCTATTTTCCCATCAGGAAGAAGAATTAACCACAGGCTCAGCCTGCCCCCCGGAACCAGAACAGGGCCTGAAGCCATCCTGTGCTTTTGCGGCCAGCTCCCAAAAAAGCGACTTGTAACATGGAGCTTCAGGGCACTGCAATTCACAAACCTGCAGAGTTATAAATGATAACTCTCGTCCACAAATATATTGAGGGAAGGCAAAGAAGAGGATTTGAAATCAAGGCAGAATTGCAGGAAACAGATTTCAGGAGGTAGATTCGAATCGCCTTTAAAGCACATGAAAAGCAGCAAAACGTTGACAATGATGGCCTTGGCCAAAAAGGGCGTATGCGTTTTTTCCTGAATATATTCAGGAAAAAACGCATACGCCCTTTTTGGCCAACCAAGCAACCTGGAAAGGCAAATCAGCGCTACAAAGAAGTCTCACTTCCCATCGGTCAAAAGGGCCATGCTGAAAAAAGTGCCAAAACCAGAAATGCAGGACAGGCAATGGAGAAATGGGAGCCTTGTTACACTGATGGGCGGGATGTAAATTGCCAACAGCCACTCTGGAGAAGTGTACGGTGTGTCCTGTAACATCTAAAAAACACAGCTTAGAGAGCATAGGGCACTTCCACGCATGGGGGGATAAAGTGGGAAAATTGAAAATCAGCAAGACACAAGCACCCCAAAGTTTAGGGCTGCTCTGTTGACAAGGACCTCCACTTCATTCCACCTTAAATATCCCAGGAAAGCGAAAAATGGATCAAAAAGTTGTGGTCCTTATGTACAATGGAATATCACTCAGCCATGAAATCAATGTCATAAGGCTAGTAGCAGCATGATGAGTGGATTTAGGTAAGACGATTCTAAGTGAAATAAGTCACACAGAAAAGGACACTTCTCATAAGGTGTCACTTATAGAGGGAATGTAAAAACCGTTACACTTGAACTGAATTACAAAACAGAACAGAGTCACACATGCAGAAAACACACTATGGCTGCTTAACGGGAAAGGTGAGGTGGGGTGATACATAAAACAAGAGTTTCAAATTAGCTCAGATACCGTTCCATAAACCCAATATGTAATAGACAAGACCTACTCCTTGCTCAGAGAACTGGACTCAACACGCCCGATTCACCGCACAAGAATATATCTGACTAGTAATAATCTTAAAACCTATGTATTGATATCTCTCTCTTAGTGTGTCAAGTGGGTGTAAAGCGGCATAAACACAGCCGTGAAAAGCAGCTAAACCCCATTATAAAAATAAATTACTTTTAAAAACCCATGAAACAAAGACAGGGAAAGAGAGAGAAATTCTTACACAATTCGTTCAGGGGCTGTGATGCAACCTGGATTGACCATATCTAGACCCACAGCTGGATGAGACATAAGGGTGGACACTCCTGGGGCTGAGAGGTTTGGTGAGGTTGGGTGAGCAAACGCAGATCCTTTAAAGTAATACTGCGTGCTACCCATTGCATGGGTCCCAAATCTCCAGGTTCAAGGGCATCTTCCTACATCGAAAACATGCATGAGAAACCCAGAAGATGGTACACCGTGTGATGGGGAAAGGTTTCTAAAACGCACCTCATTTCTCATCTCCTTGTGCTCGGGTTCGCCATTCCAGCCACTTTACTAGCAATCTCCCTACTTGGAGCATCAGCACCTTTAACCTCCTGTTCCGTACAGGTTGCAATTTGTCCTGAGGATGAACGGGAAGACGGGGAACCAATGAGAGACTAGCTCTTGGTGTTGGGACAGGCACAGGTCACTCTATTTTCCCATCAGGAAGAAGAATTAACCACAGGCTCAGCCTGCCCCCCGGAACCAGAACAGGGCCTGAAGCCATCCTGTGCTTTTGCGGCCAGCTCCCAAAAAAGCGACTTGTAAAATGGAGCTTCAGGGCACTGCAATTCACAAACCTGCAGAGTTATAAATGATAACTCTCGTCCACAAATATATTGAGGGAAGGCAAAAAAGAGGATTTGAAATCAAGGCAGAATTGCAGGAAACAGATTTCAGGAGGTAGATTCGAATCGCCTTTAAAGCACATGAAAAGCAGCAAAACGTTGACAATGATGGCCTAGGCCAAAAAGGGCGTATGCGTTTTTTCCTGAATATATTCAGGAAAAAACGCATACGCCCTTTTTGGCCAACCAAGCAACCTGGAAATGTAAATCAGCGCTACAAAGAAGTCTCACTTCCCATTGGTCAAAAGGGCCATGCTGAAAAAAGTGTCAAAACCAGAAATGCAGGACAGGCCATGGAGAAATGGGAGCCTTGCTACACTGATGGGCGGGATGTAAATTGCCAACAGCCACTCTGGAGAAGTGTACGGTGTGTCCTGAAACATCTAAATAACACAGCTTAGAGAGCATAGGGCACTTCCACGCATGGGGGGATAAAGTGGGAAAATTGAAAATCAGCAAGACACAAGCACCCCAAAGTTTAGGGCTGCTCTGTTGACAAGGACCTCCACTTCATTCCACCTTAAATATCCCAGGAAAGCGAAAAATGGATCAAAAAGTTGTGGTCCTTATGTACAATGGAATATCACTCAGCCATGAAATCAATGTCATAAGGCTAGTAGCAGCATGATGAGTGGATTTAGGTAAGACGATTCTAAGTGAAATAAGTCACACAGAAAAGGACACTTCTCATAAGGTGTCACTTATAGAGGGAATGTAAAAACCGTTACACTTGAACTGAATTACAAAACAGAACAGAGTCACACATGCAGAAAACACACTATGGCTGCTTAACGGGAAAGGTGAGGTGGGGTGATACATAAAACAAGAGTTTCAAATTAGCTCAGATACCGTTCCATAAACCCAATATGTAATAGACAAGACCTACTCCTTGCTCAGAGAACTGGACTCAACACGCCCGATTCACCGCACAAGAATATATCTGACTAGTAATAATCTTAAAACCTATGTATTGATATCTCTCTGTTAGTGTGTCAAGTGGGTGTAAAGCGGCATAAACACAGCCGTGAAAAGCAGCTAAACCCCATTATAAAAATAAATTACTTTTAAAAACCCATGAAACAAAGACAGGGAAAGAGAGAGAAATTCTTACACAATTCGTTCAGGGGCTGTGATGCAACCTGGATTGACCATATCTAGACCCACAGCTGGATGAGACATAAGGGTGGACACTCCTGGGGCTGAGAGGTTTGGTGAGGTTGGGTGAGCAAACGCAGATCCTTTAAAGTAATACTGCGTGCTACCCATTGCATGGGTCCCAAATCTCCAGGTTCAAGGGCATCTTCCTACATCGAAAACATGCATGAGAAACCAAGAAGATGGTACACCGTGTGATGGGGAAAGGTTTCTAAAACGCACCTCATTTCTCATCTCCTTGTGCTCGGGTTCGCCATTCCAGCCACTTTACTAGCAATCTCCCTACTTGGAGCATCAGCACCTTTAACCTCCTGTTCCGTACAGGTTGCAATTTGTCCTGAGGATGAACGGGAAGACGGGGAACCAATGAGAGACTAGCTCTTGGTGTTGGGACAGGCACAGGTCACTCTATTTTCCCATCAGGAAGAAGAATTAACCACAGGCTCAGCCTGCCCCCCGGAACCAGAACAGGGCCTGAAGCCATCCTGCGCTTTTGCGGCCAGCTCCCAAAAAAGCGACTTGTAAAATGGAGCTTCAGGGCACTGCAATTCACAAACCTGCAGAGTTATAAATGATAACTCTCTTCCACAAATATATTGAGGGAAGGCAAAGAAGAGGATTTGAAATCAAGGCAGAATTGCAGGAAACAGATTTCAGGAGGTAAATTCGAATCGCCTTTAAAGCACATGAAAAGCGGCAAAACGTTGACAATGATGCCCTTGGCCAAAAAGGGCGTATGCGTTTTTTCCTGAATATATTCAGGAAAAAACGCATACGCCCTTTTTGGCCAACCAAGCAACCTGGAAAGGCAAATCAGTGCTACAAAGAAGTCTCGCTTCCCATCGGTCAAAAGAGCCATGCTGAAAAAAGTGTCAAAACCAGAAATGCAGGACAGGCCATGGAGAAATGGGAGCCTTGCTACACTGATGGGCGGGATGTAAATTGCCAACAGCCACTCTGGAGAAGTGTACGGTGTGTCCTGAAACATCTAAAAAACACAGCTTAGAGAGCATAGGGCACTTCCACGCATGGGGGGATAAAGTGGGAAAATTGAAAATCAGCAAGACACAAGCACCCCAAAGTTTAGGGCTGCTCTGTTGACAAGGACCTCCACTTCATTCTACCTTAAATATCCCAGGAAAGCGAAAAATGGATAAAAAAGTTGTGGTCCTTATGTACAATGGAATATCACTCAGCCATGAAATCAATGTCATAAGGCTAGTAGCAGCATGATGAGTGGATTTAGGTAAGACGATTCTAAGTGAAATAAGTCACACAGAAAAGGACACTTCTCATAAGGTGTCACTTATAGAGGGAATGTAAAAACCGTTACACTTGAACTGAATTACAAAACAGAACAGAGTCACACATGCAGAAAACACACTATGGCTGCTTAACGGGAAAGGTGAGGTGGGGTGATACATAAAACAAGAGTTTCAAATTAGCTCAGATACCGTTCCATAAACCCAATATGTAACAGACAAGACCTACTCCTTGCTCAGAGAACTGGACTCAACACGCCCGATTCACCGCACAAGAATATATCTGACTAGTAATAATCTTAAAACCTATGTATTGATATCTCTCTGTTAGTGTGTCAAGTGGGTGTAAAGCGGCATAAACACAGCCGTGAAAAGCAGCTAAACCCCATTATAAAAATAAATTACTTTTAAAAACCCATGAAACAAAGACAGGGAAAGAGAGAGAAATTCTTACACAATTCGTTCAGGGGCTGTGATGCAACCTGGATTGACCATATCTAGACCCACAGCTGGATGAGACATAAGGGTGGACACTCCTGGGGCTGAGAGGTTTGGTGAGGTTGGGTGAGCAAACGCAGATCCTTTAAAGTAATACTGCGTGCTACCCATTGCATGGGTCCCAAATCTCCAGGTTCAAGGGCATCTTCCTACATCGAAAACATGCATGAGAAACCAAGAAGATGGTACACCGTGTGATGGGGAAAGGTTTCTAAAACGCACCTCATTTCTCATCTCCTTGTGCTCGGGTTCGCCATTCCAGCCACTTTACTAGCAATCTCCCTACTTGGAGCATCAGCACCTTTAACCTCCTGTTCCGTACAGGTTGCAATTTGTCCTGAGGATGAACGGGAAGACGGGGAACCAATGAGAGACTAGCTCTTGGTGTTGGGACAGGCACAGGTCACTCTATTTTCCCATCAGGAAGAAGAATTAACCACAGGCTCAGCCTGCCCCCCGGAACCAGAACAGGGCCTGAAGCCATCCTGCGCTTTTGCGGCCAGCTCCCAAAAAAGCGACTTGTAAAATGGAGCTTCAGGGCACTGCAATTCACAAACCTGCAGAGTTATAAATGATAACTCTCTTCCACAAATATATTGAGGGAAGGCAAAGAAGAGGATTTGAAATCAAGGCAGAATTGCAGGAAACAGATTTCAGGAGGTAAATTCGAATCGCCTTTAAAGCACATGAAAAGCGGCAAAACGTTGACAATGATGCCCTTGGCCAAAAAGGGCGTATGCGTTTTTTCCTGAATATATTCAGGAAAAAACGCATACGCCCTTTTTGGCCAACCAAGCAACCTGGAAAGGCAAATCAGTGCTACAAAGAAGTCTCGCTTCCCATCGGTCAAAAGAGCCATGCTGAAAAAAGTGTCAAAACCAGAAATGCAGGACAGGCCATGGAGAAATGGGAGCCTTGCTACACTGATGGGCGGGATGTAAATTGCCAACAGCCACTCTGGAGAAGTGTACGGTGTGTCCTGAAACATCTAAAAAACACAGCTTAGAGAGCATAGGGCACTTCCACGCATGGGGGGATAAAGTGGGAAAATTGAAAATCAGCAAGACACAAGCACCCCAAAGTTTAGGGCTGCTCTGTTGACAAGGACCTCCACTTCATTCTACCTTAAATATCCCAGGAAAGCGAAAAATGGATAAAAAAGTTGTGGTCCTTATGTACAATGGAATATCACTCAGCCATGAAATCAATGTCATAAGGCTAGTAGCAGCATGATGAGTGGATTTAGGTAAGACGATTCTAAGTGAAATAAGTCACACAGAAAAGGACACTTCTCATAAGGTGTCACTTATAGAGGGAATGTAAAAACCGTTACACTTGAACTGAATTACAAAACAGAACAGAGTCACACATGCAGAAAACACACTATGGCTGCTTAACGGGAAAGGTGAGGTGGGGTGATACATAAAACAAGAGTTTCAAATTAGCTCAGATACCGTTCCATAAACCCAATATGTAACAGACAAGACCTACTCCTTGCTCAGAGAACTGGACTCAACACGCCCGATTCACCGCACAAGAATATATCTGACTAGTAATAATCTTAAAACCTATGTATTGATATCTCTCTGTTAGTGTGTCAAGTGGGTGTAAAGCGGCATAAACACAGCCGTGAAAAGCAGCTAAACCCCATTATAAAAATAAATTACTTTTAAAAACCCATGAAAAAAAGACAGGGAAAGAGAGAGAAATTCTTACACAATTCGTTCAGGGGCTGTGATGCAACCTGGATTGACCATATCTAGACCCACACCTGGATGAGACATAAGGGTGGACACTCTTGGGGCTGAGAGGTTTGGTGAGGTTGGGTGAGCAAACGCAGACCCTTTAAAGTAATAGTGCGTGCTACCCATCGCATGGGTCCCAAATCTCCAGGTTCAAGGGCATCTTCCTACATCGAAAACATGCATGAGAAACCCAGAAGATGGTACACCGTGTGATGGGGAAAGGTTTCTAAAACGCACCTCATTTCTCATCTCCTTGTGCTCGGGTTCGCCATTCCAGCCACTTTACTAGCAATCTCCCTACTTGGAGCATCAGCACCTTTAACCTCCTGTTCCGTGCAGGTTGCAATTTGTCCTGAGGATGAACGGGAAGACGGGGAACCAATGAGAGACTAGCTCTTGGTGTTGGGACAGGCACAGGTCACTCTATTTTCCCATCAGGAAGAAGAATTAACCACAGGCTCAGCCTGCCCCCTGGAACCAGAACAGGGCCTGAAGCCATCCTGCGCTTTTGCGGCCAGCTCCCAAAAAAGCGACTTGTAAAATGGAGCTTCAGGGCACTGCAATTCACAAACCTGCAGAGTTATAAATGATAACTCTCGTCCACAAATATATTGAGGGAAGGCAAAGAAGAGGATTTGAAATCAAGGCAGAATTGCAGGAAACAGATTTCAGGAGGTAGATTCGAATTGCCTTTAAAGCACATGAAAAGCGGCAAAACGTTGACAATGATGCCCTTGGCCAAAAAGGGCGTATGCGTTTTTTCCTGAATATATTCACGAAAAAACGCATACGCCCTTTTTGGCCAACCAAGCAACCTGGAAAGGCAAATCAGCGCTACAAAGAAGTCTCGCTTCCCATCGGTCAAAAGGGCCATCCTGAAAAAAGTGTCAAAACCAGAAATGCAGGACAGGCCATGGAGAAATGGGAGCCTTGCTACACTGATGGGCGGGATGTAAATTGCCAACAGCCACTCTGGAGAAGTGTACGGTGTGTCCTGAAACATCTAAAAAACACAGCTTAGAGAGCATAGGGCACTTCCACGCATGGCGGGATAAAGTGGGAAAATTGAAAATCAGCAAGACACAAGCACCCCAAAGTTTAGGGCTGCTCTGTTGACAAGGACCTCCACTTCATTCTACCTTAAATATCCCAGGAAAGCGAAAAGTGGATAAAAAAGTTGTGGTCCTTATGTACAATGGAATATCACTCAGCCATGAAATCAATGTCATAAGGCTAGTAGCAGCATGATGAGTGGATTTAGGTAAGACGATTCTAAGTGAAATAAGTCACACAGAAAAGGACACTTCTCATAAGGTGTCACTTATAGAGGGAATGTAAAAACCGTTACACTTGAACTGAATTACAAAACAGAACAGAGTCACACATGCAGAAAACACACTATGGCTGCTTAACGGGAAAGGTGAAGTGGGGTGATACATAAAACAAGAGTTTCAAATTAGCTCAGATACCGTTCCATAAACCCAATATGTAATAGACAAGACCTACTCCTTGCTCAGAGAACTGGACTCAACACGCCCGATTCACCGCACAAGAATATATCTGACTAGTAATAATCTTAAAACCTATGTATTGATATCTCTCTGTTAGTGTGTCAAGTGGGTGTAAAGCGGCATAAACACAGCCGTGAAAAGCAGCTAAACCCCATTATAAAAATAAATTACTTTTAAAAACCCATGAAACAAAGACAGGGAAAGAGAGAGAAATTCTTACAAAATTCGTTCAGGGGCTGTGATGCAACCTGGATTGACCATATCTAGACCCACAGCTGGATGAGACATAAGGGTGGACACTCCTGGGGCTGAGAGGTTTGGTGAGGTTGGGTGAGCAAACGCAGATCCTGTAAAGTAATACTGCGTGCTACCCATCGCATGGGTCCCAAATCTCCAGGTTCAAAGGCATCTTCCTTCATCGAAAACATGCATGAGAAACCCAGAAGATGGTACACCGTGTGATGGGGAAAGGTTTCTAAAACGCACCTCATTTCTCATCTCCTTGTGCTCGGGTTCGCCATTCCAGCCACTTGACTAGCAATCTCCCTACTTGGAGCATCAGCACCTTTAACCTCCTGTTCCGTACAGGTTGCAATTTGTCCTGAGGATGAACGGGAAGACGGGGAACCAATGAGAGACTAGCTCTTGGTGTTGGGACAGGCACAGGTCACTCTATTTTCCCATCAGGAAGAAGAATTAACCACAGGCTCAGCCTGCCCCCCGGAACCAGAACAGGGCCTGAAGCCATCCTGCGCTTTTGCGGCCAGCTCCCAAAAAAGCGACTTTTAAAATGGAGCTTCAGGGCACTGCAATTCACAAACCTGCAGAGTTATAAATGATAACTCTCGTCCACAAATATATTGAGGGAAGGCAAAGAAGAGGATTTGAAATCAAGGCAGAATTGCAGGAAACAGATTTCAGGAGGTAGATTCGAATTGCCTTTAAAGCATATGAAAAGCGGCAAAACGTTGACAATGATGCCCTTGGCCAAAAAGGGCGTATGCGTTTTTTCCTGAATATATTCAGGAAAAAACGCATACGCCCTTTTTGGCCAACCAAGCAACCTGGAAAGGCAAATCAGCGCTACAAAGAAGTCTCGCTTCCCATCGGTCAAAAGGGCCATGCTGATAAAAGTGTCAAAACCAGAAATGCAGGACAGGCAATGGAGAAATGGGAGCCTTGTTACACTGATGGGCGGGATGTAAATTGCCAACAGCCACTCTGGAGAAGTGTACGGTGTGTCCTGAAACATCTAAAAAACACAGCTTAGAGAGCATAGGGCACTTCCACGCATGGGGGGATAAAGTGGGAAAATTGAAAGTCAGCAAGACACAAGCACCCCAAAGTTTAGGGCTGCTCTGTTGACAAGGACCTCCACTTCATTCCACCTTAAATATCCCAGGAAAGCGAAAAATGGATAAAAAAGTTGTGGTCCTTATGTACAATGGAATATCACTCAGCCATGAAATCAATGTCATAAGGCTAGTAGCAGCATGATGAGTGGATTGAGGTAAGACGATTCTAAGTGAAATAACTCACACAGAAAAGGACACTTCTCATAAGGTGTCACTTATAGAGGGAATGTAAAAACCGTTACACTTGAACTGAATTACAAAACAGAACAGAGTCACACATGCAGAAAACACACTATGGCTGCTTAACGGGAAAGGTGAGGTGGGGTGATACATAAAACAAGAGTTTCAAATTAGCTCAGATACCGTTCCATAAACCCAATATGTAATAGACAAGACCTACTCCTTGCTCAGAGAACTGGACTCAACACGCCCGATTCACCACACAAGAATATATCTGACTAGTAATAATCTTAAAACCTATGTATTGATATCTCTCTGTTAGTGTGTCAAGTGGGTGTAAAGCGGCATAAACACAGCCATGAAAAGCAGCTAAACCCCATTATAAAAATAAATTACTTTTAAAAACCCATGAAACAAAAACAGGGAAAGAGAGAGAAATTCTTACACAATTCGTTCAGGGGCTGTGATGCAACCTGGATTGACCATATCTAGACCCACAGCTGGATGAGACATAAGGGTGGACACTCTTGGGGCTGAGAGGTTTGGTGAGGTTGGGTGAGCAAACGCAGACCCTTTAAAATAATACTGCGTGCTACCCATCGCATGGGTCCCAAATCTCCAGGTTCAAGGGCATCTTCCTACATCGAAAACATGCATGAGAAACCCAGAAGATGGTACACCGTGTGATGGGGAAAGGTTTCTAAAACGCACCTCATTTCTCATCTCCTTGTGCTCGGGTTCGCCATTCCAGCCACTTTACTAGCAATCTCCCTACTTGGAGCATCAGCACCTTTAACCTCCTGTTCCGTACAGGTTGCAATTTGTCCTGAGGATGAACGGGAAGACGGGGAACCAATGAGAGACTAGCTCTTGGTGTTGGGACAGGCACAGGTCACTCTATTTTCCCATCAGGAAGAAGAACTAACCACAGGCTCAGCCTGCCCCCCGGAACCAGAACAGGGCCTGAAGCCATCCTGCGCTTTTGCGGCCAGCTCCCAAAAATGCGACTTGTAAAATGGAGCTTCAGGGCACTGCAATTCACAAACCTGCAGAGTTATAAATGATAACTCTCGTCCACAAATATATTGAGGGAAGGCAAAGAAGAGGATTTGAAATCAAGGCAGAATTGCAGGAAACAGATTTCAGGAGGTAGATTCGAATCGCCTTTAAAGCACATGAAAAGCGGCAAAACGTTGACAATGATGCCCTTGGCCAAAAAGGGCGTATGCGTTTTTTCCTGAATATATTCAGGAAAAAACGCATACGCCCTTTTTGGCCAACCAAGCAACCTGGAAAGGCAAATCAGCGCTACTAAGAAGTCTCGCTTCCCATCGGTCAAAAGGGCCATGCTGAAAAAAGTGTCAAAACCAGAAATGCAGGACAGGCCATGGAGAAATGGGAGCCTTGCTACACTGATGGGCGGGATGTAAATTGCCAACAGCCACTCTGGAGAAGTGTACGGTGTGTCCTGAAACATCTAAATAACACAGCTTAGAGAGCATAGGGCACTTCCACGCATGGGGGGATAAAGTGGGAAAATTGAAAATCAGCAAGACACAAGCACCCCAAAGTTTAGGGCTGCTCTGTTGACAAGGACCTCCACTTCATTCCACCTTAAATATCCCAGGAAAGCGAAAAATGGATCAAAAAGTTGTGGTCCTTATGTACAATGGAATATCACTCAGCCATGAAATCAATGTCATAAGGCTAGTAGCAGCATGATGAGTGGATTTAGGTAAGACGATTCTAAGTGAAATAAGTCACACAGAAAAGGACACTTCTCATAAGGTGTCACTTATAGAGGGAATGTAAAAACCGTTACACTTGAACTGAATTACAAAACAGAACAGAGTCACACATGCAGAAAACACACTATGGCTGCTTAACGGGAAAGGTGAGGTGGGGTGATACATAAAACAAGAGTTTCAAATTAGCTCAGATACCGTTCCATAAACCCAATATGTAATAGACAAGACCTACTCCTTGCTCAGAGAACTGGACTCAACACGCCCGATTCACCGCACAAGAATATATCTGACTAGTAATAATCTTAAAACCTATGTATTGATATCTCTCAGTTAGTGTGTCAAGTGGGTGTAAAGCGGCATAAACACAGCCGTGAAAAGCTGCTAAACCCCATTATAAAAATAAATTACTTTTAAAAACCCATGAAACAAAGACAGGGAAAGAGAGAGAAATTCTTACACAATTCGTTCAGGGGCTGTGATGCAACCTGGATTGACCATATCTAGACCCACAGCTGGATGAGACATAAGGGTGGACACTCCTGGGGCTGAGAGGTTTGGTGAGGTTGGGTGAGCAAACGCAGATCCTTTAAAGTAATACTGCGTGCTACCCATTGCATGGGTCCCAAATCTCCAGGTTCAAGGGCATCTTCCTACATCGAAAACATGCATGAGAAACCCAGAAGATGGTACACCGTGTGATGGGGAAAGGTTTCTAAAACGCACCTCATTTCTCATCTCCTTGTGCTCGGGTTCGCCATTCCAGCCACTTTACTAGCAATCTCCCTACTTGGAGCATCAGCACCTTTAACCTCCTGTTCCGTACAGGTTGCAATTTGTCCTGAGGATGAAGGGGAAGACGGGGAACCAATGAGAGACTAGCTCTTGGTGTTGGGACAGGCACAGGTCACTCTATTTTCCCATCAGGAAGAAGAATTAACCACAGGCTCAGCCTGCCCCCCGGAACCAGAACAGGGCCTGAAGCCATCCTGCGCTTTTGCGGCCAGCTCCCAAAAAAGCGACTTGTAAAATGGAGCTTCAGGGCACTGCAATTCACAAACCTGCAGAGTTATAAATGATAACTCTCGTCCACAAATATATTGAGGGAAGGCAAAGAAAAGGATTTGAAATCAAGGCAGAATTGCAGGAAACAGATTTCAGGAGGTAGATTCGAATCGCCTTTAAAGCACATGAAAAGCAGCAAAACGTTGACAATGATGGCCTTGGCCAAAAAGGGCGTATGCGTTTTTTCCTGAATATATTCAGGAAAAAACGCATACGCCCTTTTTGGCCAACCAAGCAACCTGGTAAGGCAAATCAGCGCTACAAAGAAGTATCACTTCCCATCGGTCAAAAGGGCCATGCTGAAAAAAGTGTCAAAACCAGAAATGCAGGACAGGCCATGGAGAAATGGGAGCCTTGCTACACTGATGGGCGGGATGTAAATTGCCAACAGCCACTCTGGAGAAGTGTACGGTGTGTCCTGAAACATCTAAATAACACAGCTTAGAGAGAATAGGGCACTTCCACGCATGGGGGGATAAAGTGGGAAAATTGAAAATCAACAAGACACAAGCACCCCAAAGTTTAGGGCTGCTCTGTTGACAAGGACCTCCACTTCATTCCACCTTAAATATCCCAGGAAAGCGAAAAATGGATAAAAAAGTTGTGGTCCTTATGTACAATGGAATATCACTCAGCCATGAAATCAATGTCATAAGGCTAGTAGCAGCATGATGAGTGGATTTAGGTAAGACGATTCTAAGTGAAATAAGTCACACAGAAAAGGACACTTCTCATAAGGTGTCACTTATAGAGGGAATGTAAAAACCGTTACACTTGAACTGAATTACAAAACAGAACAGAGTCACACATGCAGAAAACACACTATGGCTGCTTAACGGGAAAGGTGAGGTGGGGTGATACATAAAACAAGAGTTTCAAATTAGCTCAGATACCGTTCCATAAACCCAATATGTAATAGACAAGACCTACTCCTTGCTCAGAGAACTGGACTCAACACGCCCGATTCACCGCACAAGAATATATCTGACTAGTAATAATCTTAAAACCTATGTATTGATATCTCTCTGTTAGTGTGTCAAGTGGGTGTAAAGCGGCATAAACACAGCCGTGAAAAGCAGCTAAACCCCATTATAAAAATAAATTACTTTTAAAAACCCATGAAACAAAGACAGGGAAAGAGAGAGAAATTCTTACACAATTCGTTCAGGGGCTGTGATGCAACCTGGATTGACCATATCTAGACCCACAGCAGGATGAGACATAAGGGTGGACACTCTTGGGGCTGAGAGTTTTGGTGAGGTTGGGTGAGCAAACGCAGACCCTTTAAAGTAATAGTGCGTGCTACCCATCGCATGGGTCCCAAATCTCCAGGTTCAAGGGCATCTTCCTACATCGAAAACATGCATGAGAAACCCAGAAGATGGTACACCGTGTGATGTGGAAAGGTTTCTAAAACGCACCTCATTTCTCATCTCCTTGTGCTTGGGTTCGCCATTCCAGCCACTTTACTAGCAATCTCCCTACTTGGAGCATCAGCACCTTTAACCTCCTGTTCCGTACAGGTTGCAATTTGTCCTGAGGATGAACGGGAAGACGGGGAACCAATGAGAGACTAGCTCTTGGTGTTGGGACAGGCACAGGTCACTCTATTTTCCCATCAGGAAGAAGAATTAACCACAGGCTCAGCCTGCCCCCTGGAACCAGAACAGGGCCTGAAGCCATCCTGCGCTTTTGCGGCCAGCTCCCAAAAAAGCGACTTGTAAAATGGAGCTTCAGGGCACTGCAATTCACAAACCTGCAGAGTTATAAATGATAACTCTCTTCCACAAATATATTGAGGGAAGGCAAAGAAGAGGATTTGAAATCAAGGCAGAATTGCAGGAAACAGATTTCAGGAGGTAAATTCGAATCGCCTTTAAAGCACATGAAAAGCGGCAAAACGTTGACAATGATGCCCTTGGCCAAAAAGGGCGTATGCGTTTTTTCCTGAATATATTCAGGAAAAAACGCATACGCCCTTTTTGGCCAACCAAGCAACCTGGAAAGGCAAATCAGCGCTACAAAGAAGTCTCGCTTCCCATCGGTCAAAAGGGCCATGCTGAAAAAAGTGTCAAAACCAGAAATGCAGGACAGGCCATGGAGAAATGGGAGCCTTGCTACACTGATGGGCGGGATGTAAATTGCCAACAGCCACTCTGGAGAAGTGTACGGTGTGTCCTGAAACATCTAAAAAACACAGCTTAGAGAGCATAGGGCACTTCCACGCATGGGGGGATAAAGTGGGAAAATTGAAAATCAGCAAGACACAAGCACCCCAAAGTTTAGGGAGGCTCTGTTGACAAGGACCTCCACTTCATTCTACCTTAAATATCCCAGGAAAGCGAAAAATGGATAAAAAAGTTGTGGTCCTTATGTACAATGGAATATCACTCAGCCATGAAATCAATGTCATAAGGCTAGTAGCAGCATGATGAGTGGATTTAGGTAAGACGATTCTAAGTGAAATAAGTCACACAGAAAAGGACACTTCTCATAAGGTGTCACTTATAGAGGGAATGTAAAAACCGTTACACTTGAACTGAATTACAAAACAGAACAGAGTCACACATGCAGAAAACACACTATGGCTGCTTAACGGGAAAGGTGAGGTGGGGTGATACATAAAACAAGAGTTTCAAATTAGCTCAGATACCGTTCCATAAACCCAATATGTAACAGACAAGACCTACTCCTTGCTCAGAGAACTGGACTCAACACGCCCGATTCACCGCACAAGAATATATCTGACTAGTAATAATCTTAAAACCTATGTATTGATATCTCTCTGTTAGTGTGTCAAGTGGGTGTAAAGCGGCATAAACACAGCCGTGAAAAGCAGCTAAACCCCATTATAAAAATAAATTACTTTTAAAAACCCATGAAAAAAAGACAGGGAAAGAGAGAGAAATTCTTACACAATTCGTTCAGGGGCTGTGATGCAACCTGGATTGACCATATCTAGACCCACACCTGGATGAGACATAAGGGTGGACACTCTTGGGGCTGAGAGGTTTGGTGAGGTTGGGTGAGCAAACGCAGACCCTTTAAAGTAATAGTGTGTGCTACCCATCGCATGGGTCCCAAATCTCCAGGTTCAAGGGCATCTTCCTACATCGAAAACATGCATGAGAAACCCAGAAGATGGTACACCGTGTGATGGGGAAAGGTTTCTAAAACGCACCTCATTTCTCATCTCCTTGTGCTCGGGTTCGCCATTCCAGCCACTTTACTAGCAATCTCCCTACTTGGAGCATCAGCACCTTTAACCTCCTGTTCCGTACAGGTTGCAATTTGTCCTGAGGATGAACGGGAAGACGGGGAACCAATGAGAGACTAGCTCTTGGTGTTGGGACAGGCAGCGGTCACTCTATTTTCCCATCAGGAAGAAGAATTAACCACAGGCTCAGCCTGCCCCCTGGAACCAGAACAGGGCCTGAAGCCATCCTGCGCTTTTGCGGCCAGCTCCCAAAAAAGCGACTTGTAAAATGGAGCTTCAGGGCACTGCAATTCACAAACCTGCAGAGTTATAAATGATAACTCTCGTCCACAAATATATTGAGGGAAGGCAAAGAAGAGGATTTGAAATCAAGGCAGAATTGCAGGAAACAGATATCAGGAGGTAGATTCGAATCGCCTTTAAAGCACATGAAAAGCGGCAAAACGTTGACAATGATGCCCTTGGCCAAAAAGGGCGTATGCGTTTTTTCCTGAATATATTCAGGAAAAAACGCATACGCCCTTTTTGGCCAACCAAGCAACCTGGAAAGGCAAATCAGCGCTACAAAGAAGTCTCGCTTCCCATCGGTCAAAAGGGCCATGCTGAAAAAAGTGTCAAAACCAGAAATGCAGGACAGGCCATGGAGAAATGGGAGCCTTGCTACACTGATGGGCGGGATGTAAATTGCCAACAGCCACTCTGGAGAAGTGTACGGTGTGTCCTGAAACATCTAAAAAACACAGCTTAGAGAGCATAGGGCACTTCCACGCATGGGGGGATAAAGTGGGAAAATTGAAAATCAGCAAGACACAAGCACCCTAAAGTTTAGGGCTGCTCTGTTGACAAGGACCTCCACTTCATTCCACCTTAAATATCCCAGGAAAGCGAAAAATGGATCAAAAAGTTGTGGTCCTTATGTACAATGGAATATCACTCAGCCATGAAATCAATGTCATAAGGCTAGTAGCAGCATGATGAGTGGATTTAGGTAAGACGATTCTAAGTGAAATAAGTCACACAGAAAAGGACACTTCTCATAAGGTGTCACTTATAGAGGGAATGAAAAAACCGTTACACTTGAACTGAATTACAAAACAGAACAGAGTCACACATGCAGAAAACATACTATGGCTGCTTAACGGGAAAGGTGAGGTGGGGTGATACATAAAACAAGAGTTTCAAATTAGCTCAGATACCGTTCCATAAACCCAATATGTAATAGACAAGACCTACTCCTTGCTCAGAGAACTGGACTCAACACGCCCGATTCACCGCACAAGAATATATCTGACTAGTAATAATCTTAAAACCTATGTATTGATATCTCTCTGTTAGTGTGTCAAGTGGGTGTAAAGCGGCATAAACACAGCCGTGAAAAGCAGCTAAACCCCATTATAAAAATAAATTACTTTTAAAAACCCATGAAACAAAGACAGGGAAAGAGAGAGAAATTCTTACACAATTCGTTCAGGGGCTGTGATGCAACCTGGATTGACCATATCTAGACCCACAGCTGGATGAGACATAAGGGTGGACACTCTTGGGGCTGAGAGGTTTGGTGAGGTTGGGTGAGCAAAAGCAGACCCTTTAAAGTAATAGTGCGTGCTACCCATCGCATGGGTCCCAAATCTCCAGGTTCAAGGGCATCTTCCTACATCGAAAACATGCATGAGAAACCCAGAAGATGGTACACCGTGTGATGGGGAAAGGTTTCTAAAACGCACATCATTTCCCATCTCCTTGTGCTCGGGTTCGCCATTCCAGCCACTTTACTAGCAATCTCCCTACTTGGAGCATCAGCACCTTTAACCTCCTGTTCCGTACAGGTTGCAATTTGTCCTGAGGATGAACGGGAAGACGGGGAACCAATGAGAGACTAGCTCTTGGTGTTGGGACAGGCACAGGTCACTCTATTTTCCCATCAGGAAGAAGAATTAACCACAGGCTCAGCCTGCCCCCGGAACCAGAACAGGGCCTGAAGCCATCCTGCGCTTTTGCGGCCAGCTCCCAAAAAAGCGACTTGTAAAATGGAGCTTCAGGGCACTGCAATTCACAAACCTGCAGAGTTATAAATGATAACTCTCGTCCACAAATATATTGAGGGAAGGCAAAGAAGAGGATTTGAAATCAAGGCAGAATTGCAGGAAACAGATTTCAGGAGGTAGATTCGAATCGCCTTTAAAGCACATGAAAACCAGCAAAACGTTGACAATGATGCCCTTGGCCAAAAAGGGCGTATGCGTTTTTTCCTGAATATATTCAGGAAAAAACGCATACGCCCTTTTTGGCCAACCAAGCAACCTGGAAAGGCAAATCAGCACTACAAAGAAGTCTCGCTTCCCATTGGTCAAAAGGGCCATGCTGAAAAAAGTGTCAAAACCAGAAATGCAGGACAGGCCATGGAGAAATGGGAGCCTTGCTACACTGATGGGCGGGATGTAAATTTCCAACAGCCACTCTGGAGAAGTGTACGGTGTGTCCTGAAACATCTAAAAAACACAGCTTAGAGAGCATAGGGCACTTCCACGCATGGGGGGATAAAGTGGGAAAATTGAAAATCAACAAGACACAAGCACCCCAAAGTTTAGGGCTGCTCTGTTGACAAGGACCTCCACTTCATTCCACCTTAAATATCCCAGGAAAGCGAAAAATGGATCAAAAAGTTGTGGTCCTTATGTACAATGGAATATCACTCAGCCATGAAATCAATGTCATAAGGCTAGTAGCAGCATGATGAGTGGATTTAGGTAAGACGATTCTAAGTGAAATAAGTCACACAGAAAAGGACACTTCTCATAAGGTGTCACTTATAGAGGGAATGTAAAAACCGTTACACTTGAACTGAATTACAAAACAGAACAGAGTCACACATGCAGAAAACACACTATGGCTGCTTAACGGGAAAGGTGAAGTGGGGTGATACATAAAACAAGAGTTTCAAATTAACTCAGATACCGTTCCATAAACCCAATATGTAATAGACAAGACCTACTCCTTGCTCAGAGAACTGGACTCAACACGCCCGATTCACCGCACAAGAATATATCTGACTAGTAATAATCTTAAAACCTATGTATTGATATCTCTCTGTTAGTGTGTCAAGTGGGTGTAAAGCGGCATAAACACAGCCGTGAAAAGCAGCTAAACCCCATTATAAAAATAAATTAATTTTAAAAACCCATGAAACAAAGACAGGGAAAGAGAGAGAAATTCTTACACAATTCGTTCAGGGGCTGTGATGCAACCTGGATTGACCATATCTAGACCCACAGCTGGATGAGACATAAGGGTGGACACTCCTGGGGCTGAGAGGTTTGGTGAGGTTGGGTGAGCAAACGCAGATCCTTTAAAGTAATACTGCGTGCTACCCATCGCATGGGTCCCAAATCTCCAGGTTCAAGGGCATCTTCCTACATCGAAAACATGCATGAGAAACCCAGAAGATGGTACACCGTGTGATGGGGAAAGGTTTCTAAAACGCACCTCATTTCTCATCTCCTTGTGCTCGGGTTCGCCATTCCAGCCACTTTACTAGCAATCTCCCTACTTGGAGCATCAGCACCTTTAAACTCCTGTTCCGTACAGGTTGCAATTTGTCCTGAGGATGAACGGGAAGACGGGGAACCAATGAGAGACTAGCTCTTGGTGTTGGGACAGGCACAGGTCACTCTATTTTCCCATCAGGAAGAAGAATTAACCACAGGCTCAGCCTGCCCCCCGGAACCAGAACAGGGCCTGAAGCCATCCTGCGCTTTTGCGGCCAGCTCCCAAAAAAGCGACTTGTAAAATGGAGCTTCAGGGCACTGCAATTCACAAACCTGCAGAGTTATAAATGATAACTCTCGTCCACAAATATATTGAGGGAAGGCAAAGAAAAGGATTTGAAATCATGGCAGAATTGCAGGAAACAGATTTCAGGAGGTAGATTCGAATCGCCTTTAAAGCACATGAAAAGCAGCAAAACGTTGACAATGATGGCCTTGGCCAAAAAGGGCGTATGCGTTTTTTCCTGAATATATTCAGGAAAAACCGCATACGCCCTTTTTGGCCAACCAAGCAACCTGGAAAGGCAAATCACCGCTACAAAGAAGTCTCACTTCCCATCGGTCAAAAGGGCCATGCTGAAAAAAGTGTCAAAACCAGAAATGCAGGACAGGCCATGGAGAAATGGGAGCCTTGCTACACTGATGGGCGGGATGTAAATTGCCAACAGCCACTCTGGAGAAGTGTACGGTGTGTCCTGAAACATCTAAATAACACAGCTTAGAGAGCATAGGGCACTTCCACGCATGGGGGGATAAAGTGGGAAAATTGAAAATCAACAAGACACAAGCACCCCAAAGTTTAGGGCTGCTCTGTTGACAAGGACCTCCACTTGATTCCACCTTAAATATCCCAGGAAAGCGAAAAATGGATAAAAAAGTTGTGGTCCTTATGTACAATGGAATATCACTCAGCCATGAAATCAATGTCATAAGGCTAGTAGCAGCATGATGAGTGGATTTAGGTAAGACGATTCTAAGTGAAATAAGTCACACAGAAAAGGACACTTCTCATAAGGTGTCACTTATAGAGGGAATGTAAAAACCGTTACACTTGAACTGAATTACAAAACAGAACAGAGTCACACATGCAGAAAACACACTATGGCTGCTTAACGGGAAAGGTGAGGTGGGGTGATACATAAAACAAGAGTTTCAAATTAGCTCAGATACCGTTCCATAAACCCAATAGGTAATAGACAAGACCTACTCCTTGCTCAGAGAACTGGACTCAACACGCCCGATTCACCGCACAAGAATATATCTGACTAGTAATAATCTTAAAACCTATGTATTGATATCTCTCTGTTAGTTTGTCAAGTGGGTGTAAAGCGGCATAAACACAGCCGTGAAAAGCAGCTAAACCCCATTATAAAAATAAATTACTTTTAAAACCCCATGAAACAAAGACAGGGAAAGAGAGAGAAATTCTTACACAATTCGTTCAGGGGCTGTGATGCAACCTGGATTGACCATATCTAGACCCACAGCTGGATGAGACATAAGGGTGGACACTCTTGGGGCTGAGAGGTTTGGTGAGGTTGGGTGAGCAAACGCAGACCCTTTAAAGTAATACTGCGTGCTACCCATCGCATGGGTCCCAAATCTCCAGGTTCAAGGGCATCTTCCTACATCGAAAACATGCATGAGAAACCCAGAAGATGGTACACCGTGTGATGGGGAAAGGTTTCTAAAACGCACCTCATTTCTCATCTCCTTGTGCTCGGGTTCGCCATTCCAGCCACTTTACTAGCAATCTCCCTACTTGGAGCATCAGCACCTTTAACCTCCTGTTCCGTACAGGTTGCAATTTGTCCTGAGGATGAACGGGAAGACGGGGAACCAATGAGAGACTAGCTCTTGGTGTTGGGACAGGCACAGGTCACTCTATTTTCCCATCAGGAAGAAGAATTAACCACAGGCTCAGCCTGCCCCCGGAACCAGAACAGGGCCTGAAGCCATCCTGCGCTTTTGCGGCCAGCTCCCAAAAAAGCGACTTGTAAAATGGAGCTTCAGGGCACTGCAATTCACAAACCTGCAGAGTTATAAATGATAACTCTCGTCCACAAATATATTGAGGGAAGGCAAAGAAGAGGATTTGAAATCAAGGCAGAATTGCAGGAAACAGATTTCAGGAGGTAGATTCGAATCGCCTTTAAAGCACATGAAAACCAGCAAAACGTTGACAATGATGCCCTTGGCCAAAAAGGGCGTATGCGTTTTTTCCTGAATATATTCAGGAAAAAACGCATACGCCCTTTTTGGCCAACCAAGCTACCTGGAAAGGCAAATCAGCACTACAAAGAAGTCTCGCTTCCCATTGGTCAAAAGGGCCATGCTGAAAAAAGTGTCAAAACCAGAAATGCAGGACAGGCCATGGAGAAATGGGAGCCTTGCTACACTGATGGGCGGGATGTAAATTTCCAACAGCCACTCTGGAGAAGTGTACGGTGTGTCCTGAAACATCTAAAAAACACAGCTTAGAGAGCATAGGGCACTTCCACGCATGGGGGGATAAAGTGGGAAAATTGAAAATCAGCAAGACACAAGCACCCCAAAGTTTAGGGCTGCTCTGTTGACAAGGACCTCCACTTCATTCCACCTTAAATATCCCAGGAAAGCGAAAAATGGATCAAAAAGTTGTGGTCCTTATGTACAATGGAATATCACTCAGCCATGAAATCAATGTCATAAGGCTAGTAGCAGCATGATGAGTGGATTTAGGTAAGACGATTCTAAGTGAAATAAGTCACACAGAAAAGGACACTTCTCATAAGGTGTCACTTATAGAGGGAATGTAAAAACCGTTACACTTGAACTGAATTACAAAACAGAACAGAGTCACACATGCAGAAAACACACTATGGCTGCTTAACGGGAAAGGTGAGGTGGGGTGATACATAAAACAAGAGTTTCAAATTAGCTCAGATACCGTTCCATAAACCCAATATGTAACAGACAAGACCTACTCCTTGCTCAGAGAACTGGACTCAACACGCCCGATTCACCGCACAAGAATATATCTGACTAGTAATAATCTTAAAACCTATGTATTGATATCTCTCTGTTAGTGTGTCAAGTGGGTGTAAAGCGGCATAAACACAGCCGTGAAAAGCAGCTAAACCCCATTATAAAAATAAATTACTTTTAAAAACCCATGAAAAAAAGACAGGGAAAGAGAGAGAAATTCCTACACAATTCGTTCAGGGGCTGTGATGCAACCTGGATTGACCATATCTAGACCCACAGCTGGATGAGACATAAGGGTGGACACTCTTGGGGCTGAGAGGTTTGGTGAGGTTGGGTGAGCAAACGCAGACCCTTTAAAGTAATAGTGCGTGCTACCCATCGCATGGGTCCCAAATCTCCAGGTTCAAGGGCATCTTCCTACATCGAAAACATGCATGAGAAACCCAGAAGATGGTACACCGTGTGATGGGGAAAGGTTTCTAAAACGCACCTCATTTCTCATCTCCTTGTGCTCGGGTTCGCCATTCCAGCCACTTTACTAGCAATCTCCCTACTTGGAGCATCAGCACCTTTAACCTCCTGTTCCGTACAGGTTGCAATTTGTCCTGAGGATGAAGGGGAAGACGGGGAACCAATGAGAGACTAGCTCTTGGTGTTGGGACAGGCACAGGTCACTCTATTTTCCCATCAGGAAGAAGAATTAACCACAGGCTCAGCCTGCCCCCCGGAACCAGAACAGGGCCTGAAGCCATCCTGCGCTTTTGCGGCCAGCTCCCAAAAAAGCGACTTGTAAAATGGAGCTTCAGGGCACTGCAATTCACAAACCTGCAGAGTTATAAATGATAACTCTCGTCCACAAATATATTGAGGGAAGGCAAAGAAAAGGATTTGAAATCAAGGCAGAATTGCAGGAAACAGATTTCAGGAGGTAGATTCGAATCGCCTTTAAAGCACATGAAAAGCAGCAAAACGTTGACAATGATGGCCTTGGCCAAAAAGGGCGTATGCGTTTTTTCCTGAATATATTCAGGAAAAAACGCATACGCCCTTTTTGGCCAACCAAGCAACCTGGTAAGGCAAATCAGCGCTACAAAGAAGTATCACTTCCCATCGGTCAAAAGGGCCATGCTGAAAAAAGTGTCAAAACCAGAAATGCAGGACAGGCCATGGAGAAATGGGAGCCTTGCTACACTGATGGGCGGGATGTAAATTGCCAACAGCCACTCTGGAGAAGTGTACGGTGTGTCCTGAAACATCTAAATAACACAGCTTAGAGAGAATAGGGCACTTCCACGCATGGGGGGATAAAGTGGGAAAATTGAAAATCAACAAGACACAAGCACCCCAAAGTTTAGGGCTGCTCTGTTGACAAGGACCTCCACTTCATTCCACCTTAAATATCCCAGGAAAGCGAAAAATGGATAAAAAAGTTGTGGTCCTTATGTACAATGGAATATCACTCAGCCATGAAATCAATGTCATAAGGCTAGTAGCAGCATGATGAGTGGATTTAGGTAAGACGATTCTAAGTGAAATAAGTCACACAGAAAAGGACACTTCTCATAAGGTGTCACTTATAGAGGGAATGTAAAAACCGTTACACTTGAACTGAATTACAAAACAGAACAGAGTCACACATGCAGAAAACACACTATGGCTGCTTAACGGGAAAGGTGAGGTGGGGTGATACATAAAACAAGAGTTTCAAATTAGCTCAGATACCGTTCCATAAACCCAATATGTAATAGACAAGACCTACTCCTTGCTCAGAGAACTGGACTCAACACGCCCGATTCACCGCACAAGAATATATCTGACTAGTAATAATCTTAAAACCTATGTATTGATATCTCTCTGTTAGTGTGTCAAGTGGGTGTAAAGCGGCATAAACACAGCCGTGAAAAGCAGCTAAACCCCATTATAAAAATAAATTACTTTTAAAAACCCATGAAACAAAGACAGGGAAAGAGAGAGAAATTCTTACACAATTCGTTCAGGGGCTGTGATGCAACCTGGATTGACCATATCTAGACCCACAGCAGGATGAGACATAAGGGTGGACACTCTTGGGGCTGAGAGGTTTGGTGAGGTTGGGTGAGCAAACGCAGACCCTTTAAAGTAATAGTGCGTGCTACCCATCGCATGGGTCCCAAATCTCCAGGTTCAAGGGCATCTTCCTACATCGAAAACATGCATGAGAAACCCAGAAGATGGTACACCGTGTGATGGGGAAAGGTTTCTAAAACGCACCTCATTTCTCATCTCCTTGTGCTTGGGTTCGCCATTCCAGCCACTTTACTAGCAATCTCCCTACTTGGAGCATCAGCACCTTTAACCTCCTGTTCCGTACAGGTTGCAATTTGTCCTGAGGATGAACGGGAAGACGGGGAACCAATGAGAGACTAGCTCTTGGTGTTGGGACAGGCACAGGTCACTCTATTTTCCCATCAGGAAGAAGAATTAACCACAGGCTCAGCCTGCCCCCTGGAACCAGAACAGGGCCTGAAGCCATCCTGCGCTTTTGCGGCCAGCTCCCAAAAAAGCGACTTGTAAAATGGAGCTTCAGGGCACTGCAATTCACAAACCTGCAGAGTTATAAATGATAACTCTCTTCCACAAATATATTGAGGGAAGGCAAAGAAGAGGATTTGAAATCAAGGCAGAATTGCAGGAAACAGATTTCAGGAGGTAAATTCGAATCGCCTTTAAAGCACATGAAAAGCGGCAAAACGTTGACAATGATGCCCTTGGCCAAAAAGGGCGTATGCGTTTTTTCCTGAATATATTCAGGAAAAAACGCATACGCCCTTTTTGGCCAACCAAGCAACCTGGAAAGGCAAATCAGCGCTACAAAGAAGTCTCGCTTCCCATCGGTCAAAAGGGCCATGCTGAAAAAAGTGTCAAAACCAGAAATGCAGGACAGGCCATGGAGAAATGGGAGCCTTGCTACACTGATGGGCGGGATGTAAATTGCCAACAGCCACTCTGGAGAAGTGTACGGTGTGTCCTGAAACATCTAAAAAACACAGCTTAGAGAGCATAGGGCACTTCCACGCATGGGGGGATAAAGTGGGAAAATTGAAAATCAGCAAGACACAAGCACCCCAAAGTTTAGGGAGGCTCTGTTGACAAGGACCTCCACTTCATTCTACCTTAAATATCCCAGGAAAGCGAAAAATGGATAAAAAAGTTGTGGTCCTTATGTACAATGGAATATCACTCAGCCATGAAATCAATGTCATAAGGCTAGTAGCAGCATGATGAGTGGATTTAGGTAAGACGATTCTAAGTGAAATAAGTCACACAGAAAAGGACACTTCTCATAAGGTGTCACTTATAGAGGGAATGTAAAAACCGTTACACTTGAACTGAATTACAAAACAGAACAGAGTCACACATGCAGAAAACACACTATGGCTGCTTAACGGGAAAGGTGAGGTGGGGTGATACATAAAACAAGAGTTTCAAATTAGCTCAGATACCGTTCCATAAACCCAATATGTAACAGACAAGACCTACTCCTTGCTCAGAGAACTGGACTCAACACGCCCGATTCACCGCACAAGAATATATCTGACTAGTAATAATCTTAAAACCTATGTATTGATATCTCTCTGTTAGTGTGTCAAGTGGGTGTAAAGCGGCATAAACACAGCCGTGAAAAGCAGCTAAACCCCATTATAAAAATAAATTACTTTTAAAAACCCATGAAAAAAAGACAGGGAAAGAGAGAGAAATTCTTACACAATTCGTTCAGGGGCTGTGATGCAACCTGGATTGACCATATCTAGACCCACACCTGGATGAGACATAAGGGTGGACACTCTTGGGGCTGAGAGGTTTGGTGAGGTTGGGTGAGCAAACGCAGACCCTTTAAAGTAATAGTGTGTGCTACCCATCGCATGGGTCCCAAATCTCCAGGTTCAAGGGCATCTTCCTACATCGAAAACATGCATGAGAAACCCAGAAGATGGTACACCGTGTGATGGGGAAAGGTTTCTAAAACGCACCTCATTTCTCATCTCCTTGTGCTCGGGTTCGCCATTCCAGCCACTTTACTAGCAATCTCCCTACTTGGAGCATCAGCACCTTTAACCTCCTGTTCCGTACAGGTTGCAATTTGTCCTGAGGATGAACGGGAAGACGGGGAACCAATGAGAGACTAGCTCTTGGTGTTGGGACAGGCAGCGGTCACTCTATTTTCCCATCAGGAAGAAGAATTAACCACAGGCTCAGCCTGCCCCCTGGAACCAGAACAGGGCCTGAAGCCATCCTGCGCTTTTGCGGCCAGCTCCCAAAAAAGCGACTTGTAAAATGGAGCTTCAGGGCACTGCAATTCACAAACCTGCAGAGTTATAAATGATAACTCTCGTCCACAAATATATTGAGGGAAGGCAAAGAAGAGGATTTGAAATCAAGGCAGAATTGCAGGAAACAGATATCAGGAGGTAGATTCGAATCGCCTTTAAAGCACATGAAAAGCGGCAAAACGTTGACAATGATGCCCTTGGCCAAAAAGGGCGTATGCGTTTTTTCCTGAATATATTCAGGAAAAAACGCATACGCCCTTTTTGGCCAACCAAGCAACCTGGAAAGGCAAATCAGCGCTACAAAGACGTCTCGCTTCCCATCGGTCAAAAGGGCCATGCTGAAAAAAGTGTCAAAACCAGAAATGCAGGACAGGCCATGGAGAAATGGGAGCCTTGCTACACTGATGGGCGGGATGTAAATTGCCAACAGCCACTCTGGAGAAGTGTACGGTGTGTCCTGAAACATCTAAAAAACACAGCTTAGAGAGCATAGGGCACTTCCACGCATGGGGGGATAAAGTGGGAAAATTGAAAATCAGCAAGACACAAGCACCCTAAAGTTTAGGGCTGCTCTGTTGACAAGGACCTCCACTTCATTCCACCTTAAATATCCCAGGAAAGCGAAAAATGGATCAAAAAGTTGTGGTCCTTATGTACAATGGAATATCACTCAGCCATGAAATCAATGTCATAAGGCTAGTAGCAGCATGATGAGTGGATTTAGGTAAGACGATTCTAAGTGAAATAAGTCACACAGAAAAGGACACTTCTCATAAGGTGTCACTTATAGAGGGAATGAAAAAACCGTTACACTTGAACTGAATTACAAAACAGAACAGAGTCACACATGCAGAAAACATACTATGGCTGCTTAACGGGAAAGGTGAGGTGGGGTGATACATAAAACAAGAGTTTCAAATTAGCTCAGATACCGTTCCATAAACCCAATATGTAATAGACAAGACCTACTCCTTGCTCAGAGAACTGGACTCAACACGCCCGATTCACCGCACAAGAATATATCTGACTAGTAATAATCTTAAAACCTATGTATTGATATCTCTCTGTTAGTGTGTCAAGTGGGTGTAAAGCGGCATAAACACAGCCGTGAAAAGCAGCTAAACCCCATTATAAAAATAAATTACTTTTAAAAACCCATGAAACAAAGACAGGGAAAGAGAGAGAAATTCTTACACAATTCGTTCAGGGGCTGTGATGCAACCTGGATTGACCATATCTAGACCAACAGCTGGATGAGACATAAGGGTGGACACTCTTGGGGCTGAGAGGTTTGGTGAGGTTGGGTGAGCAAAAGCAGACCCTTTAAAGTAATAGTGCGTGCTACCCATCGCATGGGTCCCAAATCTCCAGGTTCAAGGGCATCTTCCTACATCGAAAACATGCATGAGAAACCCAGAAGATGGTACACCGTGTGATGGGGAAAGGTTTCTAAAACGCACATCATTTCCCATCTCCTTGTGCTCGGGTTCGCCATTCCAGCCACTTTACTAGCAATCTCCCTACTTGGAGCATCAGCACCTTTAACCTCCTGTTCCGTACAGGTTGCAATTTGTCCTGAGGATGAACGGGAAGACGGGGAACCAATGAGAGACTAGCTCTTGGTGTTGGGACAGGCACAGGTCACTCTATTTTCCCATCAGGAAGAAGAATTAACCACAGGCTCAGCCTGCCCCCGGAACCAGAACAGGGCCTGAAGCCATCCTGCGCTTTTGCGGCCAGCTCCCAAAAAAGCGACTTGTAAAATGGAGCTTCAGGGCACTGCAATTCACAAACCTGCAGAGTTATAAATGATAACTCTCGTCCACAAATATATTGAGGGAAGGCAAAGAAGAGGATTTGAAATCAAGGCAGAATTGCAGGAAACAGATTTCAGGAGGTAGATTCGAATCGCCTTTAAAGCACATGAAAACCAGCAAAACGTTGACAATGATGCCCTTGGCCAAAAAGGGCGTATGCGTTTTTTCCTGAATATATTCAGGAAAAAACGCATACGCCCTTTTTGGCCAACCAAGCAACCTGGAAAGGCAAATCAGCACTACAAAGAAGTCTCGCTTCCCATTGGTCAAAAGGGCCATGCTGAAAAAAGTGTCAAAACCAGAAATGCAGGACAGGCCATGGAGAAATGGGAGCCTTGCTACACTGATGGGCGGGATGTAAATTTCCAACAGCCACTCTGGAGAAGTGTACGGTGTGTCCTGAAACATCTAAAAAACACAGCTTAGAGAGCATAGGGCACTTCCACGCATGGGGGGATAAAGTGGGAAAATTGAAAATCAACAAGACACAAGCACCCCAAAGTTTAGGGCTGCTCTGTTGACAAGGACCTCCACTTCATTCCACCTTAAATATCCCAGGAAAGCGAAAAATGGATCAAAAAGTTGTGGTCCTTATGTACAATGGAATATCACTCAGCCATGAAATCAATGTCATAAGGCTAGTAGCAGCATGATGAGTGGATTTAGGTAAGACGATTCTAAGTGAAATAAGTCACACAGAAAAGGACACTTCTCATAAGGTGTCACTTATAGAGGGAATGTAAAAACCGTTACACTTGAACTGAATTACAAAACAGAACAGAGTCACACATGCAGAAAACACACTATGGCTGCTTAACGGGAAAGGTGAAGTGGGGTGATACATAAAACAAGAGTTTCAAATTAACTCAGATACCGTTCCATAAACCCAATATGTAATAGACAAGACCTACTCCTTGCTCAGAGAACTGGACTCAACACGCCCGATTCACCGCACAAGAATATATCTGACTAGTAATAATCTTAAAACCTATGTATTGATATCTCTCTGTTAGTGTGTCAAGTGGGTGTAAAGCGGCATAAACACAGCCGTGAAAAGCAGCTAAACCCCATTATAAAAATAAATTAATTTTAAAAACCCATGAAACAAAGACAGGGAAAGAGAGAGAAATTCTTACACAATTCGTTCAGGGGCTGTGATGCAACCTGGATTGACCATATCTAGACCCACAGCTGGATGAGACATAAGGGTGGACACTCTTGGGGCTGAGAGGTTTGGTGAGGTTGGGTGAGCAAACGCAGATCCTTTAAAGTAATAGTGCGTGCTACCCATCGCATGGGTCCCAAATCTCCAGGTTCAAGGGCATCTTCCTACATCGAAAACATGCATGAGAAACCCAGAAGATGGTACACCGTGTGATGGGGAAAGGTTTCTAAAACGCACATCATTTCCCATCTCCTTGTGCTCGGGTTCGCCATTCCAGCCACTTTACTAGCAATCTCCCTACTTGGAGCATCAGCACCTTTAACCTCCTGTTCCGTACAGGTTGCAATTTGTCCTGAGGATGAACGGGAAGACGGGGAACCAATGAGAGACTAGCTCTTGGTGTTGGGACAGGCACAGGTCACTCTATTTTCCCATCAGGAAGAAGAATTAACCACAGGCTCAGCCTGCCCCCGGAACCAGAACAGGGCCTGAAGCCATCCTGCGCTTTTGCGGCCAGCTCCCAAAAAAGCGACTTGTAAAATGGAGCTTCAGGGCACTGCAATTCACAAACCTGCAGAGTTATAAATGATAACTCTCGTCCACAAATATATTGAGGGAAGGCAAAGAAGAGGATTTGAAATCAAGGCAGAATTGCAGGAAACAGATTTCAGGAGGTAGATTCGAATCGCCTTTAAAGCACATGAAAACCAGCAAAACGTTGACAATGATGCCCTTGGCCAAAAAGGGCGTATGCGTTTTTTCCTGAATATATTCAGGAAAAAACGCATACGCCCTTTTTGGCCAACCAAGCAACCTGGAAAGGCAAATCAGCACTACAAAGAAGTCTCGCTTCCCATTGGTCAAAAGGGCCATGCTGAAAAAAGTGTCAAAACCAGAAATGCAGGACAGGCCATGGAGAAATGGGAGCCTTGCTACACTGATGGGCGGGATGTAAATTTCCAACAGCCACTGTGGAGAAGTGTACGGTGTGTCCTGAAACATCTAAAAAACACAGCTTAGAGAGCATAGGGCACTTCCACGCATGGGGGGATAAAGTGGGAAAATTGAAAATCAACAAGACACAAGCACCCCAAAGTTTAGGGCTGCTCTGTTGACAAGGACCTCCACTTCATTCCACCTTAAATATCCCAGGAAAGCGAAAAATGGATCAAAAAGTTGTGGTCCTTATGTACAATGGAATATCACTCAGCCATGAAATCAATGTCATAAGGCTAGTAGCAGCATGATGAGTGGATTTAGGTAAGACGATTCTAAGTGAAATAAGTCACACAGAAAAGGACACTTCTCATAAGGTGTCACTTATAGAGGGAATGTAAAAACCGTTACACTTGAACTGAATTACAAAACAGAACAGAGTCACACATGCAGAAAACACACTATGGCTGCTTAACGGGAAAGGTGAAGTGGGGTGATACATAAAACAAGAGTTTCAAATTAACTCAGATACCGTTCCATAAACCCAATATGTAATAGACAAGACCTACTCCTTGCTCAGAGAACTGGACTCAACACGCCCGATTCACCGCACAAGAATATATCTGACTAGTAATAATCTTAAAACCTATGTATTGATATCTCTCTGTTAGTGTGTCAAGTGGGTGTAAAGCGGCATAAACACAGCCGTGAAAAGCAGCTAAACCCCATTATAAAAATAAATTAATTTTAAAAACCCATGAAACAAAGACAGGGAAAGAGAGAGAAATTCTTACACAATTCGTTCAGGGGCTGTGATGCAACCTGGATTGACCATATCTAGACCCACAGCTGGATGAGACATAAGGGTGGACACTCCTGGGGCTGAGAGGTTTGGTGAGGTTGGGTGAGCAAACGCAGATCCTTTAAAGTAATACTGCGTGCTACCCATCGCATGGGTCCCAAATCTCCAGGTTCAAGGGCATCTTCCTACATCGAAAACATGCATGAGAAACCCAGAAGATGGTACACCGTGTGATGGGGAAAGGTTTCTAAAACGCACCTCATTTCTCATCTCCTTGTGCTCGGGTTCGCCATTCCAGCCACTTTACTAGCAATCTCCCTACTTGGAGCATCAGCACCTTTAACCTCCTGTTCCGTACAGGTTGCAATTTGTCCTGAGGATGAACGGGAAGACGGGGAACCAATGAGAGACTAGCTCTTGGTGTTGGGACAGGCACAGGTCACTCTATTTTCCCATCAGGAAGAAGAATTAACCACAGGCTCAGCCTGCCCCCCGGAACCAGAACAGGGCCTGAAGCCATCCTGCGCTTTTGCGGCCAGCTCCCAAAAAAGCGACTTGTAAAATGGAGCTTCAGGGCACTGCAATTCACAAACCTGCAGAGTTATAAATGATAACTCTCGTCCACAAATATATTGAGGGAAGGCAAAGAAAAGGATTTGAAATCATGGCAGAATTGCAGGAAACAGATTTCAGGAGGTAGATTCGAATCGCCTTTAAAGCACATGAAAAGCAGCAAAACGTTGACAATGATGGCCTTGGCCAAAAAGGGCGTATGCGTTTTTTCCTGAATATATTCAGGAAAAACCGCATACGCCCTTTTTGGCCAACCAAGCAACCTGGAAAGGCAAATCACCGCTACAAAGAAGTCTCACTTCCCATCGGTCAAAAGGGCCATGCTGAAAAAAGTGTCAAAACCAGAAATGCAGGACAGGCCATGGAGAAATGGGAGCCTTGCTACACTGATGGGCGGGATGTAAATTGCCAACAGCCACTCTGGAGAAGTGTACGGTGTGTCCTGAAACATCTAAATAACACAGCTTAGAGAGCATAGGGCACTTCCACGCATGGGGGGATAAAGTGGGAAAATTGAAAATCAACAAGACACAAGCACCCCAAAGTTTAGGGCTGCTCTGTTGACAAGGACCTCCACTTGATTCCACCTTAAATATCCCAGGAAAGCGAAAAATGGATAAAAAAGTTGTGGTCCTTATGTACAATGGAATATCACTCAGCCATGAAATCAATGTCATAAGGCTAGTAGCAGCATGATGAGTGGATTTAGGTAAGACGATTCTAAGTGAAATAAGTCACACAGAAAAGGACACTTCTCATAAGGTGTCACTTATAGAGGGAATGTAAAAACCGTTACACTTGAACTGAATTACAAAACAGAACAGAGTCACACATGCAGAAAACACACTATGGCTGCTTAACGGGAAAGGTGAGGTGGGGTGATACATAAAACAAGAGTTTCAAATTAGCTCAGATACCGTTCCATAAACCCAATAGGTAATAGACAAGACCTACTCCTTGCTCAGAGAACTGGACTCAACACGCCCGATTCACCGCACAAGAATATATCTGACTAGTAATAATCTTAAAACCTATGTATTGATATCTCTCTGTTAGTTTGTCAAGTGGGTGTAAAGCGGCATAAACACAGCCGTGAAAAGCAGCTAAACCCCATTATAAAAATAAATTACTTTTAAAACCCCATGAAACAAAGACAGGGAAAGAGAGAGAAATTCTTACACAATTCGTTCAGGGGCTGTGATGCAACCTGGATTGACCATATCTAGACCCACAGCTGGATGAGACATAAGGGTGGACACTCTTGGGGCTGAGAGGTTTGGTGAGGTTGGGTGAGCAAACGCAGACCCTTTAAAGTAATACTGCGTGCTACCCATCGCATGGGTCCCAAATCTCCAGGTTCAAGGGCATCTTCCTACATCGAAAACATGCATGAGAAACCCAGAAGATGGTACACCGTGTGATGGGGAAAGGTTTCTAAAACGCACCTCATTTCTCATCTCCTTGTGCTCGGGTTCGCCATTCCAGCCACTTTACTAGCAATCTCCCTACTTGGAGCATCAGCACCTTTAACCTCCTGTTCCGTACAGGTTGCAATTTGTCCTGAGGATGAACGGGAAGACGGGGAACCAATGAGAGACTAGCTCTTGGTGTTGGGACAGGCACAGGTCACTCTATTTTCCCATCAGGAAGAAGAATTAACCACAGGCTCAGCCTGCCCCCGGAACCAGAACAGGGCCTGAAGCCATCCTGCGCTTTTGCGGCCAGCTCCCAAAAAAGCGACTTGTAAAATGGAGCTTCAGGGCACTGCAATTCACAAACCTGCAGAGTTATAAATGATAACTCTCGTCCACAAATATATTGAGGGAAGGCAAAGAAGAGGATTTGAAATCAAGGCAGAATTGCAGGAAACAGATTTCAGGAGGTAGATTCGAATCGCCTTTAAAGCACATGAAAACCAGCAAAACGTTGACAATGATGCCCTTGGCCAAAAAGGGCGTATGCGTTTTTTCCTGAATATATTCAGGAAAAAACGCATACGCCCTTTTTGGCCAACCAAGCTACCTGGAAAGGCAAATCAGCACTACAAAGAAGTCTCGCTTCCCATTGGTCAAAAGGGCCATGCTGAAAAAAGTGTCAAAACCAGAAATGCAGGACAGGCCATGGAGAAATGGGAGCCTTGCTACACTGATGGGCGGGATGTAAATTTCCAACAGCCACTCTGGAGAAGTGTACGGTGTGTCCTGAAACATCTAAAAAACACAGCTTAGAGAGCATAGGGCACTTCCACGCATGGGGGGATAAAGTGGGAAAATTGAAAATCAGCAAGACACAAGCACCCCAAAGTTTAGGGCTGCTCTGTTGACAAGGACCTCCACTTCATTCCACCTTAAATATCCCAGGAAAGCGAAAAATGGATCAAAAAGTTGTGGTCCTTATGTACAATGGAATATCACTCAGCCATGAAATCAATGTCATAAGGCTAGTAGCAGCATGATGAGTGGATTTAGGTAAGACGATTCTAAGTGAAATAAGTCACACAGAAAAGGACACTTCTCATAAGGTGTCACTTATAGAGGGAATGTAAAAACCGTTACACTTGAACTGAATTACAAAACAGAACAGAGTCACACATGCAGAAAACACACTATGGCTGCTTAACGGGAAAGGTGAGGTGGGGTGATACATAAAACAAGAGTTTCAAATTAGCTCAGATACCGTTCCATAAACCCAATATGTAACAGACAAGACCTACTCCTTGCTCAGAGAACTGGACTCAACACGCCCGATTCACCGCACAAGAATATATCTGACTAGTAATAATCTTAAAACCTATGTATTGATATCTCTCTGTTAGTGTGTCAAGTGGGTGTAAAGCGGCATAAACACAGCCGTGAAAAGCAGCTAAACCCCATTATAAAAATAAATTACTTTTAAAAACCCATGAAAAAAAGACAGGGAAAGAGAGAGAAATTCTTACACAATTCGTTCAGGGGCTGTGATGCAACCTGGATTGACCATATCTAGACCCACAGCTGGATGAGACATAAGGGTGGACACTCTTGGGGCTGAGAGGTTTGGTGAGGTTGGGTGAGCAAACGCAGACCCTTTAAAGTAATAGTGCGTGCTACCCATCGCATGGGTCCCAAATCTCCAGGTTCAAGGGCATCTTCCTACATCGAAAACATGCATGAGAAACCCAGAAGATGGTACACCGTGTGATGGGGAAAGGTTTCTAAAACGCACCTCATTTCTCATCTCCTTGTGCTCGGGTTCGCCATTCCAGCCACTTTACTAGCAATCTCCCTACTTGGAGCATCAGCACCTTTAACCTCCTGTTCCGTACAGGTTGCAATTTGTCCTGAGGATGAACGGGAAGACGGGGAACCAATGAGAGACTAGCTCTTGGTGTTGGGACAGGCAGAGGTCACTCTATTTTCCCATCAGGAAGAAGAATTAACCACAGGCTCAGCCTGCCCCCTGGAACCAGAACAGGGCCTGAAGCCATCCTGCGCTTTTGCGGCCAGCTCCCAAAAAAGCGACTTGTAAAATGGAGCTTCAGGGCACTGCAATTCACAAACCTGCAGAGTTATAAATGATAACTCTCGTCCACAAATATATTGAGGGAAGGCAAAGAAGAGGATTTGAAATCAAGGCAGAATTGCAGGAAACAGATTTCAGGAGGTAGATTCGAATCGCCTTTAAAGCACATGAAAAGCGGCAAAACGTTGACAATGATGCCCTTGGCCAAAAAGGGCGTATGCGTTTTTTCCTGAATATATTCAGGAAAAAACGCATACGCCCTTTTTGGCCAACCAAGCAACCTGGAAAGGCAAATCAGCGCTACAAAGAAGTCTCGCTTCCCATCGGTCAAAAGGGCCATGCTGAAAAAAGTGTCAAAACCAGAAATGCAGGACAGGCCATGGAGAAATGGGAGCCTTGCTACACTGATGGGCGGGATGTAAATTGCCAACAGCCACTCTGGAGAAGTGTACGGTGTGTCCTGAAACATCTAAAAAACACAGCTTAGAGAGCATAGGGCACTTCCACGCATGGGGGGATAAAGTGGGAAAATTGAAAATCAGCAAGACACAAGCACCCCAAAGTTTAGGGCTGCTCTGTTGACAAGGACCTCCACTTCATTCTACCTTAAATATCCCAGGAAAGCGAAAACTGGATCAAAAAGTTGTGGTCCTTATGTACAATGGAATATCACTCAGCCATGAAATCAATGTCATAAGGCTAGTAGCAGCATGATGAGTGGATTTAGGTAAGACGATTCTAAGTGAAATAAGTCACACAGAAAAGGACACTTCTCATAAGGTGTCACTTATAGAGGGAATGTAAAAACCGTTACACTTGAACTGAATTACAAAACAGAACAGAGTCACACATGCAGAAAACACACTATGGCTGCTTAACGGGAAAGGTGAGGTGGGGTGATACATAAAACAAGAGTTTCAAATTAGCTCAGATACCGTTCCATAAACCCAATATGTAACAGACAAGACCTACTCCTTGCTCAGAGAACTGGACTCAACACGCCCGATTCACCGCACAAGAATATATCTGACTAGTAATAATCTTAAAACCTATGTATTGATATCTCTCTGTTAGTGTGTCAAGTGGGTGTAAAGCGGCATAAACACAGCCGTGAAAAGCAGCTAAACCCCATTATAAAAATAAATTACTTTTAAAAACCCATGAAAAAAAGACAGGGAAAGAGAGAGAAATTCTTACACAATTCGTTCAGGGGCTGTGATGCAACCTGGATTGACCATATCTAGACCCACAGCTGGATGAGACATAAGGGTGGACACTCTTGGGGCTGAGAGGTTTGGTGAGGTTGGGTGAGCAAACGCAGACCCTTTAAAGTAATAGTGCGTGCTACCCATCGCATGGGTCCCAAATCTCCAGGTTCAAGGGCATCTTCCTACATCGAAAACATGCATGAGAAACCCAGAAGATGGTACACCGTGTGATGGGGAAAGGTTTCTAAAACGCACCTCATTTCTCATCTCCTTGTGCTCGGGTTCGCCATTCCAGCCACTTTACTAGCAATCTCCCTACTTGGAGCATCAGCACCTTTAACCTCCTGTTCCGTACAGGTTGCAATTTGTCCTGAGGATGAACGGGAAGACGGGGAACCAATGAGAGACTAGCTCTTGGTGTTGGGACAGGCAGAGGTCACTCTATTTTCCCATCAGGAAGAAGAATTAACCACAGGCTCAGCCTGCCCCCTGGAACCAGAACAGGGCCTGAAGCCATCCTGCGCTTTTGCGGCCAGCTCCCAAAAAAGCGACTTGTAAAATGGAGCTTCAGGGCACTGCAATTCACAAACCTGCAGAGTTATAAATGATAACTCTCGTCCACAAATATATTGAGGGAAGGCAAAGAAGAGGATTTGAAATCAAGGCAGAATTGCAGGAAACAGATTTCAGGAGGTAGATTCGAATCGCCTTTAAAGCACATGAAAAGCGGCAAAACGTTGACAATGATGCCCTTGGCCAAAAAGGGCGTATGCGTTTTTTCCTGAATATATTCAGGAAAAAACGCATACGCCCTTTTTGGCCAACCAAGCAACCTGGAAAGGCAAATCAGCGCTACAAAGAAGTCTCGCTTCCCATCGGTCAAAAGGGCCATGCTGAAAAAAGTGTCAAAACCAGAAATGCAGGACAGGCCATGGAGAAATGGGAGCCTTGCTACACTGATGGGCGGGATGTAAATTGCCAACAGCCACTCTGGAGAAGTGTACGGTGTGTCCTGAAACATCTAAAAAACACAGCTTAGAGAGCATAGGGCACTTCCACGCATGGGGGGATAAAGTGGGAAAATTGAAAATCAGCAAGACACAAGCACCCCAAAGTTTAGGGCTGCTCTGTTGACAAGGACCTCCACTTCATTCTACCTTAAATATCCCAGGAAAGCGAAAAATGGATCAAAAAGTTGTGGTCCTTATGTACAATGGAATATCACTCAGCCATGAAATCAATGTCATAAGGCTAGTAGCAGCATGATGAGTGGATTTAGGTAAGACGATTCTAAGTGAAATAAGTCACACAGAAAAGGACACTTCTCATAAGGTGTCACTTATAGAGGGAATGTAAAAACCATTACACTTGAACTGAATTACAAAACAGAACAGAGTCACACATGCAGAAAACACACTATGGCTGCTTAACGGGAAAGGTGAGGTGGGGTGATACATAAAACAAGAGTTTCAAATTAGCTCAGATACCGTTCCATAAACCCAATATGTAACAGACAAGACCTACTCCTTGCTCAGAGAACTGGACTCAACACGCCCGATTCACCGCACAAGAATATATCTGACTAGTAATAATCTTAAAACCTATGTATTGATATCTCTCTGTTAGTGTGTCAAGTGGGTGTGAAGCGGCATAAACACAGCCGTGAAAAGCAGCTAAACCCCATTATAAAAATAAATTACTTTTAAAAACCCATGAAAAAAAGACAGGGAAAGAGAGAGAAATTCTTACACAATTCGTTCAGGGGCTGTGATGCAACCTGGATTGACCATATCTAGACCCACAGCTGGATGAGACATAAGGGTGGACACTCTTGGGGCTGAGAGGTTTGGTGAGGTTGGGTGAGCAAACGCAGACCCTTTAAAGTAATAGTGCGTGCTACCCATCGCATGGGTCCCAAGTCTCCAGGTTCAAGGGCATCTTCCTACATCGAAAACATGCATGAGAAACCCAGAAGATGGTACACCGTGTGATGGGGAAAGGTTTCTAAAACGCACCTCATTTCTCATCTCCTTGTGCTCGGGTTCGCCATTCCAGCCACTTTACTAGCAATCTCCCTACTTGGAGCATCAGCACCTTTAACCTCCTGTTCCGTACAGGTTGCAATTTGTCCTGAGGATGAACGGGAAGACGGGGAACCAATGAGAGACTAGCTCTTGGTGTTGGGACAGGCAGAGGTCACTCTATTTTCCCATCAGGAAGAAGAATTAACCACAGGCTCAGCCTGCCCCCTGGAACCAGAACAGGGCCTGAAGCCATCCTGCGCTTTTGCGGCCAGCTCCCAAAAAAGCGACTTGTAAAATGGAGCTTCAGGGCACTGCAATTCACAAACCTGCAGAGTTATAAATGATAACTCTCGTCCACAAATATATTGAGGGAAGGCAAAGAAGAGGATTTGAAATCAAGGCAGAATTGCAGGAAACAGATTTCAGGAGGTAGATTCGAATCGCCTTTAAAGCACATGAAAAGCGGCAAAACGTTGACAATGATGCCCTTGGCCAAAAAGGGCGTATGCGTTTTTTCCTGAATATATTCAGGAAAAAACGCATACGCCCTTTTTGGCCAACCAAGCAACCTGGAAAGGCAAATCAGCGCTACAAAGAAGTCTCGCTTCCCATCGGTCAAAAGGGCCATGCTGAAAAAAGTGTCAAAACCAGAAATGCAGGACAGGCCATGGAGAAATGGGAGCCTTGCTACACTGATGGGCGGGATGTAAATTGCCAACAGCCACTCTGGAGAAGTGTACGGTGTGTCCTGAAACATCTAAAAAACACAGCTTAGAGAGCATAGGGCACTTCCACGCATGGGGGGATAAAGTGGGAAAATTGAAAATCAGCAAGACACAAGCACCCCAAAGTTTAGGGCTGCTCTGTTGACAAGGACCTCCACTTCATTCTACCTTAAATATCCCAGGAAAGCGAAAAATGGATAAAAAAGTTGTGGTCCTTATGTACAATGGAATATCACTCAGCCATGAAATCAATGTCATAAGGCTAGTAGCAGCATGATGAGTGGATTTAGGTAAGACGATTCTAAGTGAAATAAGTCACACAGAAAAGGACACTTCTCATAAGGTGTCACTTATAGAGGGAATGTAAAAACCATTACACTTGAACTGAATTACAAAACAGAACAGAGTCACACATGCAGAAAACACACTATGGCTGCTTAACGGGAAAGGTGAGGTGGGGTGATACATAAAACAAGAGTTTCAAATTAGCTCAGATACCGTTCCATAAACCCAATATGTAACAGACAAGACCTACTCCTTGCTCAGAGAACTGGACTCAACACGCCCGATTCACCGCACAAGAATATATCTGACTAGTAATAATCTTAAAACCTATGTATTGATATCTCTCTGTTAGTGTGTCAAGTGGGTGTGAAGCGGCATAAACACAGCCGTGAAAAGCAGCTAAACCCCATTATAAAAATAAATTACTTTTAAAAACCCATGAAAAAAAGACAGGGAAAGAGAGAGAAATTCTTACACAATTCGTTCAGGGGCTGTGATGCAACCTGGATTGACCATATCTAGACCCACAGCTGGATGAGACATAAGGGTGGACACTCTTGGGGCTGAGAGGTTTGGTGAGGTTGGGTGAGCAAACGCAGACCCTTTAAAGTAATAGTGCGTGCTACCCATCGCATGGGTCCCAAGTCTCCAGGTTCAAGGGCATCTTCCTACATCGAAAACATGCATGAGAAACCCAGAAGATGGTACACCGTGTGATGGGGAAAGGTTTCTAAAACGCACCTCATTTCTCATCTCCTTGTGCTCGGGTTCGCCATTCCAGCCACTTTACTAGCAATCTCCCTACTTGGAGCATCAGCACCTTTAACCTCCTGTTCCGTACAGGTTGCAATTTGTCCTGAGGATGAACGGGAAGACGGGGAACCAATGAGAGACTAGCTCTTGGTGTTGGGACAGGCAGAGGTCACTCTATTTTCCCATCAGGAAGAAGAATTAACCACAGGCTCAGCCTGCCCCCTGGAACCAGAACAGGGCCTGAAGCCATCCTGCGCTTTTGCGGCCAGCTCCCAAAAAAGCGACTTGTAAAATGGAGCTTCAGGGCACTGCAATTCACAAACCTGCAGAGTTATAAATGATAACTCTCGTCCACAAATATATTGAGGGAAGGCAAAGAAGAGGATTTGAAATCAAGGCAGAATTGCAGGAAACAGATTTCAGGAGGTAGATTCGAATCGCCTTTAAAGCACATGAAAAGCGGCAAAACGTTGACAATGATGCCCTTGGCCAAAAAGGGCGTATGCGTTTTTTCCTGAATATATTCAGGAAAAAACGCATACGCCCTTTTTGGCCAACCAAGCAACCTGGAAAGGCAAATCAGCGCTACAAAGAAGTCTCGCTTCCCATCGGTCAAAAGGGCCATGCTGCAAAAAGTGTCAAAACCAGAAATGCAGGACAGGCCATGGAGAAATGGGAGCCTTGCTACACTGATGGGCGGGATGTAAATTGCCAACAGCCACTCTGGAGAAGTGTACGGTGTGTCCTGAAACATCTAAAAAACACAGCTTAGAGAGCATAGGGCACTTCCACGCATGGGGGGATAAAGTGGGAAAATTGAAAATCAGCAAGACACAAGCACCCCAAAGTTTAGGGCTGCTCTGTTGACAAGGACCTCCACTTCATTCTACCTTAAATATCCCAGGAAAGCGAAAAATGGATAAAAAAGTTGTGGTCCTTATGTACAATGGAATATCACTCAGCCATGAAATCAATGTCATAAGGCTAGTAGCAGCATGATGAGTGGATTTAGGTAAGACGATTCTAAGTGAAATAAGTCACACAGAAAAGGACACTTCTCATAAGGTGTCACTTATAGAGGGAATGGAAAAACCGTTACACTTGAACTGAATTACAAAACAGAACAGAGTCACACATGCAGAAAACACACTATGGCTGCTTAACGGGAAAGGTGAGGTGGGGTGATACATAAAACAAGAGTTTCAAATTAGCTCAGATACCGTTCCATAAACCCAATATGTAACAGACAAGACCTACTCCTTGCTCAGAGAACTGGACTCAACACGCCCGATTCACCGCACAAGAATATATCTGACTAGTAATAATCTTAAAACCTATGTATTGATATCTCTCTGTTAGTGTGTCAAGTGGGTGTGAAGCGGCATAAACACAGCCGTGAAAAGCAGCTAAACCCCATTATAAAAATAAATTACTTTTAAAAACCCATGAAAAAAAGACAGGGAAAGAGAGAGAAATTCTTACACAATTCGTTCAGGGGCTGTGATGCAACCTGGATTGACCATATCTAGACCCACAGCTGGATGAGACATAAGGGTGGACACTCTTGGGGCTGAGAGGTTTGGTGAGGTTGGGTGAGCAAACGCAGACCCTTTAAAGTAATAGTGCGTGCTACCCATCGCATGGGTCCCAAGTCTCCAGGTTCAAGGGCATCTTCCTACATCGAAAACATGCATGAGAAACCCAGAAGATGGTACACCGTGTGATGGGGAAAGGTTTCTAAAACGCACCTCATTTCTCATCTCCTTGTGCTCGGGTTCGCCATTCCAGCCACTTTACTAGCAATCTCCCTACTTGGAGCATCAGCACCTTTAACCTCCTGTTCCGTACAGGTTGCAATTTGTCCTGAGGATGAACGGGAAGACGGGGAACCAATGAGAGACTAGCTCTTGGTGTTGGGACAGGCAGAGGTCACTCTATTTTCCCATCAGGAAGAAGAATTAACCACAGGCTCAGCCTGCCCCCTGGAACCAGAACAGGGCCTGAAGCCATCCTGCGCTTTTGCGGCCAGCTCCCAAAAAAGCGACTTGTAAAATGGAGCTTCAGGGCACTGCAATTCACAAACCTGCAGAGTTATAAATGATAACTCTCGTCCACAAATATATTGAGGGAAGGCAAAGAAGAGGATTTGAAATCAAGGCAGAATTGCAGGAAACAGATTTCAGGAGGTAGATTCGAATCGCCTTTAAAGCACATGAAAAGCGGCAAAACGTTGACAATGATGCCCTTGGCCAAAAAGGGCGTATGCGTTTTTTCCTGAATATATTCAGGAAAAAACGCATACGCCCTTTTTGGCCAACCAAGCAACCTGGAAAGGCAAATCAGCGCTACAAAGAAGTCTCGCTTCCCATCGGTCAAAAGGGCCATGCTGAAAAAAGTGTCAAAACCAGAAATGCAGGACAGGCCATGGAGAAATGGGAGCCTTGCTACACTGATGGGCGGGATGTAAATTGCCAACAGCCACTCTGGAGAAGTGTACGGTGTGTCCTGAAACGTCTAAAAAACACAGCTTAGAGAGCATAGGGCACTTCCACGCATGGGGGGATAAAGTGGGAAAATTGAAAATCAGCAAGACACAAGCACCCCAAAGTTTAGGGCTGCTCTGTTGACAAGGACCTCCACTTCATTCTACCTTAAATATCCCAGGAAAGCGAAAAATGGATAAAAAAGTTGTGGTCCTTATGTACAATGGAATATCACTCAGCCATGAAATCAATGTCATAAGGCTAGTAGCAGCATGATGAGTGGATTTAGGTAAGACGATTCTAAGTGAAATAAGTCACACAGAAAAGGACACTTCTCATAAGGTGTCACTTATAGAGGGAATGGAAAAACCGTTACACTTGAACTGAATTACAAAACAGAACAGAGTCACACATGCAGAAAACACACTATGGCTGCTTAACGGGAAAGGTGAGGTGGGGTGATACATAAAACAAGAGTTTCAAATTAGCTCAGATACCGTTCCATAAACCCAATATGTAACAGACAAGACCTACTCCTTGCTCAGAGAACTGGGCTCAACACGCCCGATTCACCGCACAAGAATATATCTGACTAGTAATAATCTTAAAACCTATGTATTGATATCTCTCTGTTAGTGTGTCAAGTGGGTGTGAAGCGGCATAAACACAGCCGTGAAAAGCAGCTAAACCCCATTATAAAAATAAATTACTTTTAAAAACCCATGAAAAAAAGACAGGGAAAGAGAGAGAAATTCTTACACAATTCGTTCAGGGGCTGTGATGCAACCTGGATTGACCATATCTAGACCCACAGCTGGATGAGACATAAGGGTGGACACTCTTGGGGCTGAGAGGTTTGGTGAGGTTGGGTGAGCAAACGCAGACCCTTTAAAGTAATAGTGCGTGCTACCCATCGCATGGGTCCCAAGTCTCCAGGTTCAAGGGCATCTTCCTACATCGAAAACATGCATGAGAAACCCAGAAGATGGTACACCGTGTGATGGGGAAAGGTTTCTAAAACGCACCTCATTTCTCATCTCCTTGTGCTCGGGTTCGCCATTCCAGCCACTTTACTAGCAATCTCCCTACTTGGAGCATCAGCACCTTTAACCTCCTGTTCCGTACAGGTTGCAATTTGTCCTGAGGATGAACGGGAAGACGGGGAACCAATGAGAGACTAGCTCTTGGTGTTGGGACAGGCAGAGGTCACTCTATTTTCCCATCAGGAAGAAGAATTAACCACAGGCTCAGCCTGCCCCCTGGAACCAGAACAGGGCCTGAAGCCATCCTGCGCTTTTGCGGCCAGCTCCCAAAAAAGCGACTTGTAAAATGGAGCTTCAGGGCACTGCAATTCACAAACCTGCAGAGTTATAAATGATAACTCTCGTCCACAAATATATTGAGGGAAGGCAAAGAAGAGGATTTGAAATCAAGGCAGAATTGCAGGAAACAGATTTCAGGAGGTAGATTCGAATCGCCTTTAAAGCACATGAAAAGCGGCAAAACGTTGACAATGATGCCCTTGGCCAAAAAGGGCGTATGCGTTTTTTCCTGAATATATTCAGGAAAAAACGCATACGCCCTTTTTGGCCAACCAAGCAACCTGGAAAGGCAAATCAGCGCTACAAAGAAGTCTCGCTTCCCATCGGTCAAAAGGGCCATGCTGCAAAAAGTGTCAAAACCAGAAATGCAGGACAGGCCATGGAGAAATGGGAGCCTTGCTACACTGATGGGCGGGATGTAAATTGCCAACAGCCACTCTGGAGAAGTGTACGGTGTGTCCTGAAACGTCTAAAAAACACAGCTTAGAGAGCATAGGGCACTTCCACGCATGGGGGGATAAAGTGGGAAAATTGAAAATCAGCAAGACACAAGCACCCCAAAGTTTAGGGCTGCTCTGTTGACAAGGACCTCCACTTCATTCTACCTTAAATATCCCAGGAAAGCGAAAAATGGATAAAAAAGTTGTGGTCCTTATGTACAATGGAATATCACTCAGCCATGAAATCAATGTCATAAGGCTAGTAGCAGCATGATGAGTGGATTTAGGTAAGACGATTCTAAGTGAAATAAGTCACACAGAAAAGGACACTTCTCATAAGGTGTCACTTATAGAGGGAATGGAAAAACCGTTACACTTGAACTGAATTACAAAACAGAACAGAGTCACACATGCAGAAAACACACTATGGCTGCTTAACGGGAAAGGTGAGGTGGGGTGATACATAAAACAAGAGTTTCAAATTAGCTCAGATACCGTTCCATAAACCCAATATGTAACAGACAAGACCTACTCCTTGCTCAGAGAACTGGACTCAACACGCCCGATTCACCGCACAAGAATATATCTGACTAGTAATAATCTTAAAACCTATGTATTGATATCTCTCTGTTAGTGTGTCAAGTGGGTGTGAAGCGGCATAAACACAGCCGTGAAAAGCAGCTAAACCCCATTATAAAAATAAATTACTTTTAAAAACCCATGAAAAAAAGACAGGGAAAGAGAGAGAAATTCTTACACAATTCGTTCAGGGGCTGTGATGCAACCTGGATTGACCATATCTAGACCCACAGCTGGATGAGACATAAGGGTGGACACTCTTGGGGCTGAGAGGTTTGGTGAGGTTGGGTGAGCAAACGCAGACCCTTTAAAGTAATAGTGCGTGCTACCCATCGCATGGGTCCCAAGTCTCCAGGTTCAAGGGCATCTTCCTACATCGAAAACATGCATGAGAAACCCAGAAGATGGTACACCGTGTGATGGGGAAAGGTTTCTAAAACGCACCTCATTTCTCATCTCCTTGTGCTCGGGTTCGCCATTCCAGCCACTTTACTAGCAATCTCCCTACTTGGAGCATCAGCACCTTTAACCTCCTGTTCCGTACAGGTTGCAATTTGTCCTGAGGATGAACGGGAAGACGGGGAACCAATGAGAGACTAGCTCTTGGTGTTGGGACAGGCAGAGGTCACTCTATTTTCCCATCAGGAAGAAGAATTAACCACAGGCTCAGCCTGCCCCCTGGAACCAGAACAGGGCCTGAAGCCATCCTGCGCTTTTGCGGCCAGCTCCCAAAAAAGCGACTTGTAAAATGGAGCTTCAGGGCACTGCAATTCACAAACCTGCAGAGTTATAAATGATAACTCTCGTCCACAAATATATTGAGGGAAGGCAAAGAAGAGGATTTGAAATCAAGGCAGAATTGCAGGAAACAGATTTCAGGAGGTAGATTCGAATCGCCTTTAAAGCACATGAAAAGCGGCAAAACGTTGACAATGATGCCCTTGGCCAAAAAGGGCGTATGCGTTTTTTCCTGAATATATTCAGGAAAAAACGCATACGCCCTTTTTGGCCAACCAAGCAACCTGGAAAGGCAAATCAGCGCTACAAAGAAGTCTCGCTTCCCATCGGTCAAAAGGGCCATGCTGAAAAAAGTGTCAAAACCAGAAATGCAGGACAGGCCATGGAGAAATGGGAGCCTTGCTACACTGATGGGCGGGATGTAAATTGCCAACAGCCACTCTGGAGAAGTGTACGGTGTGTCCTGAAACGTCTAAAAAACACAGCTTAGAGAGCATAGGGCACTTCCACGCATGGGGGGATAAAGTGGGAAAATTGAAAATCAGCAAGACACAAGCACCCCAAAGTTTAGGGCTGCTCTGTTGACAAGGACCTCCACTTCATTCTACCTTAAATATCCCAGGAAAGCGAAAAATGGATAAAAAAGTTGTGGTCCTTATGTACAATGGAATATCACTCAGCCATGAAATCAATGTCATAAGGCTAGTAGCAGCATGATGAGTGGATTTAGGTAAGACGATTCTAAGTGAAATAAGTCACACAGAAAAGGACACTTCTCATAAGGTGTCACTTATAGAGGGAATGGAAAAACCGTTACACTTGAACTGAATTACAAAACAGAACAGAGTCACACATGCAGAAAACACACTATGGCTGCTTAACGGGAAAGGTGAGGTGGGGTGATACATAAAACAAGAGTTTCAAATTAGCTCAGATACCGTTCCATAAACCCAATATGTAACAGACAAGACCTACTCCTTGCTCAGAGAACTGGGCTCAACACGCCCGATTCACCGCACAAGAATATATCTGACTAGTAATAATCTTAAAACCTATGTATTGATATCTCTCTGTTAGTGTGTCAAGTGGGTGTGAAGCGGCATAAACACAGCCGTGAAAAGCAGCTAAACCCCATTATAAAAATAAATTACTTTTAAAAACCCATGAAAAAAAGACAGGGAAAGAGAGAGAAATTCTTACACAATTCGTTCAGGGGCTGTGATGCAACCTGGATTGACCATATCTAGACCCACAGCTGGATGAGACATAAGGGTGGACACTCTTGGGGCTGAGAGGTTTGGTGAGGTTGGGTGAGCAAACGCAGACCCTTTAAAGTAATAGTGCGTGCTACCCATCGCATGGGTCCCAAGTCTCCAGGTTCAAGGGCATCTTCCTACATCGAAAACATGCATGAGAAACCCAGAAGATGGTACACCGTGTGATGGGGAAAGGTTTCTAAAACGCACCTCATTTCTCATCTCCTTGTGCTCGGGTTCGCCATTCCAGCCACTTTACTAGCAATCTCCCTACTTGGAGCATCAGCACCTTTAACCTCCTGTTCCGTACAGGTTGCAATTTGTCCTGAGGATGAACGGGAAGACGGGGAACCAATGAGAGACTAGCTCTTGGTGTTGGGACAGGCAGAGGTCACTCTATTTTCCCATCAGGAAGAAGAATTAACCACAGGCTCAGCCTGCCCCCTGGAACCAGAACAGGGCCTGAAGCCATCCTGTGCTTTTGCGGCCAGCTCCCAAAAAAGCGACTTGTAAAATGGAGCTTCAGGGCACTGCAATTCACAAACCTGCAGAGTTATAAATGATAACTCTCGTCCACAAATATATTGAGGGAAGGCAAAGAAGAGGATTTGAAATCAAGGCAGAATTGCAGGAAACAGATTTCAGGAGGTAGATTCGAATCGCCTTTAAAGCACATGAAAAGCGGCAAAACGTTGACAATGATGCCCTTGGCCAAAAAGGGCGTATGCGTTTTTTCCTGAATATATTCAGGAAAAAACGCATACGCCCTTTTTGGCCAACCAAGCAACCTGGAAAGGCAAATCAGCGCTACAAAGAAGTCTCGCTTCCCATCGGTCAAAAGGGCCATGCTGAAAAAAGTGTCAAAACCAGAAATGCAGGACAGGCCATGGAGAAATGGGAGCCTTGCTACACTGATGGGCGGGATGTAAATTGCCAACAGCCACTCTGGAGAAGTGTACGGTGTGTCCTGAAACGTCTAAAAAACACAGCTTAGAGAGCATAGGGCACTTCCACGCATGGGGGGATAAAGTGGGAAAATTGAAAATCAGCAAGACACAAGCACCCCAAAGTTTAGGGCTGCTCTGTTGACAAGGACCTCCACTTCATTCTACCTTAAATATCCCAGGAAAGCGAAAAATGGATAAAAAAGTTGTGGTCCTTATGTACAATGGAATATCACTCAGCCATGAAATCAATGTCATAAGGCTAGTAGCAGCATGATGAGTGGATTTAGGTAAGACGATTCTAAGTGAAATAAGTCACACAGAAAAGGACACTTCTCATAAGGTGTCACTTATAGAGGGAATGTAAAAACCATTACACTTGAACTGAATTACAAAACAGAACAGAGTCACACATGCAGAAAACACACTATGGCTGCTTAACGGGAAAGGTGAGGTGGGGTGATACATAAAACAAGAGTTTCAAATTAGCTCAGATACCGTTCCATAAACCCAATATGTAACAGACAAGACCTACTCCTTGCTCAGAGAACTGGACTCAACACGCCCGATTCACCGCACAAGAATATATCTGACTAGTAATAATCTTAAAACCTATGTATTGATATCTCTCTGTTAGTGTGTCAAGTGGGTGTGAAGCGGCATAAACACAGCCGTGAAAAGCAGCTAAACCCCATTATAAAAATAAATTACTTTTAAAAACCCATGAAAAAAAGACAGGGAAAGAGAGAGAAATTCTTACACAATTCGTTCAGGGGCTGTGATGCAACCTGGATTGACCATATCTAGACCCACAGCTGGATGAGACATAAGGGTGGACACTCTTGGGGCTGAGAGGTTTGGTGAGGTTGGGTGAGCAAACGCAGACCCTTTAAAGTAATAGTGCGTGCTACCCATCGCATGGGTCCCAAGTCTCCAGGTTCAAGGGCATCTTCCTACATCGAAAACATGCATGAGAAACCCAGAAGATGGTACACCGTGTGATGGGGAAAGGTTTCTAAAACGCACCTCATTTCTCATCTCCTTGTGCTCGGGTTCGCCATTCCAGCCACTTTACTAGCAATCTCCCTACTTGGAGCATCAGCACCTTTAACCTCCTGTTCCGTACAGGTTGCAATTTGTCCTGAGGATGAACGGGAAGACGGGGAACCAATGAGAGACTAGCTCTTGGTGTTGGGACAGGCAGAGGTCACTCTATTTTCCCATCAGGAAGAAGAATTAACCACAGGCTCAGCCTGCCCCCTGGAACCAGAACAGGGCCTGAAGCCATCCTGCGCTTTTGCGGCCAGCTCCCAAAAAAGCGACTTGTAAAATGGAGCTTCAGGGCACTGCAATTCACAAACCTGCAGAGTTATAAATGATAACTCTCGTCCACAAATATATTGAGGGAAGGCAAAGAAGAGGATTTGAAATCAAGGCAGAATTGCAGGAAACAGATTTCAGGAGGTAGATTCGAATCGCCTTTAAAGCACATGAAAAGCGGCAAAACGTTGACAATGATGCCCTTGGCCAAAAAGGGCGTATGCGTTTTTTCCTGAATATATTCAGGAAAAAACGCATACGCCCTTTTTGGCCAACCAAGCAACCTGGAAAGGCAAATCAGCGCTACAAAGAAGTCTCGCTTCCCATCGGTCAAAAGGGCCATGCTGAAAAAAGTGTCAAAACCAGAAATGCAGGACAGGCCATGGAGAAATGGGAGCCTTGCTACACTGATGGGCGGGATGTAAATTGCCAACAGCCACTCTGGAGAAGTGTACGGTGTGTCCTGAAACGTCTAAAAAACACAGCTTAGAGAGCATAGGGCACTTCCACGCATGGGGGGATAAAGTGGGAAAATTGAAAATCAGCAAGACACAAGCACCCCAAAGTTTAGGGCTGCTCTGTTGACAAGGACCTCCACTTCATTCTACCTTAAATATCCCAGGAAAGCGAAAAATGGATAAAAAAGTTGTGGTCCTTATGTACAATGGAATATCACTCAGCCATGAAATCAATGTCATAAGGCTAGTAGCAGCATGATGAGTGGATTTAGGTAAGACGATTCTAAGTGAAATAAGTCACACAGAAAAGGACACTTCTCATAAGGTGTCACTTATAGAGGGAATGGAAAAACCGTTACACTTGAACTGAATTACAAAACAGAACAGAGTCACACATGCAGAAAACACACTATGGCTGCTTAACGGGAAAGGTGAGGTGGGGTGATACATAAAACAAGAGTTTCAAATTAGCTCAGATACCGTTCCATAAACCCAATATGTAACAGACAAGACCTACTCCTTGCTCAGAGAACTGGGCTCAACACGCCCGATTCACCGCACAAGAATATATCTGACTAGTAATAATCTTAAAACCTATGTATTGATATCTCTCTGTTAGTGTGTCAAGTGGGTGTAAAGCGGCATAAACACAGCCGTGAAAAGCAGCTAAACCCCATTATAAAAATAAATTACTTTTAAAAACCCATGAAAAAAAGACAGGGAAAGAGAGAGAAATTCTTACACAATTCGTTCAGGGGCTGTGATGCAACCTGGATTGACCATATCTAGACCCACAGCTGGATGAGACATAAGGGTGGACACTCTTGGGGCTGAGAGGTTTGGTGAGGTTGGGTGAGCAAACGCAGACCCTTTAAAGTAATAGTGCGTGCTACCCATCGCATGGGTCCCAAGTCTCCAGGTTCAAGGGCATCTTCCTACATCGAAAACATGCATGAGAAACCCAGAAGATGGTACACCGTGTGATGGGGAAAGGTTTCTAAAACGCACCTCATTTCTCATCTCCTTGTGCTCGGGTTCGCCATTCCAGCCACTTTACTAGCAATCTCCCTACTTGGAGCATCAGCACCTTTAACCTCCTGTTCCGTACAGGTTGCAATTTGTCCTGAGGATGAACGGGAAGACGGGGAACCAATGAGAGACTAGCTCTTGGTGTTGGGACAGGCAGAGGTCACTCTATTTTCCCATCAGGAAGAAGAATTAACCACAGGCTCAGCCTGCCCCCTGGAACCAGAACAGGGCCTGAAGCCATCCTGCGCTTTTGCGGCCAGCTCCCAAAAAAGCGACTTGTAAAATGGAGCTTCAGGGCACTGCAATTCACAAACCTGCAGAGTTATAAATGATAACTCTCGTCCACAAATATATTGAGGGAAGGCAAAGAAGAGGATTTGAAATCAAGGCAGAATTGCAGGAAACAGATTTCAGGAGGTAGATTCGAATCGCCTTTAAAGCACATGAAAAGCGGCAAAACGTTGACAATGATGCCCTTGGCCAAAAAGGGCGTATGCGTTTTTTCCTGAATATATTCAGGAAAAAACGCATACGCCCTTTTTGGCCAACCAAGCAACCTGGAAAGGCAAATCAGCGCTACAAAGAAGTCTCGCTTCCCATCGGTCAAAAGGGCCATGCTGCAAAAAGTGTCAAAACCAGAAATGCAGGACAGGCCATGGAGAAATGGGAGCCTTGCTACACTGATGGGCGGGATGTAAATTGCCAACAGCCACTCTGGAGAAGTGTACGGTGTGTCCTGAAACGTCTAAAAAACACAGCTTAGAGAGCATAGGGCACTTCCACGCATGGGGGGATAAAGTGGGAAAATTGAAAATCAGCAAGACACAAGCACCCCAAAGTTTAGGGCTGCTCTGTTGACAAGGACCTCCACTTCATTCTACCTTAAATATCCCAGGAAAGCGAAAAATGGATAAAAAAGTTGTGGTCCTTATGTACAATGGAATATCACTCAGCCATGAAATCAATGTCATAAGGCTAGTAGCAGCATGATGAGTGGATTTAGGTAAGACGATTCTAAGTGAAATAAGTCACACAGAAAAGGACACTTCTCATAAGGTGTCACTTATAGAGGGAATGGAAAAACCGTTACACTTGAACTGAATTACAAAACAGAACAGAGTCACACATGCAGAAAACACACTATGGCTGCTTAACGGGAAAGGTGAGGTGGGGTGATACATAAAACAAGAGTTTCAAATTAGCTCAGATACCGTTCCATAAACCCAATATGTAACAGACAAGACCTACTCCTTGCTCAGAGAACTGGGCTCAACACGCCCGATTCACCGCACAAGAATATATCTGACTAGTAATAATCTTAAAACCTATGTATTGATATCTCTCTGTTAGTGTGTCAAGTGGGTGTAAAGCGGCATAAACACAGCCGTGAAAAGCAGCTAAACCCCATTATAAAAATAAATTACTTTTAAAAACCCATGAAAAAAAGACAGGGAAAGAGAGAGAAATTCTTACACAATTCGTTCAGGGGCTGTGATGCAACCTGGATTGACCATATCTAGACCCACAGCTGGATGAGACATAAGGGTGGACACTCTTGGGGCTGAGAGGTTTGGTGAGGTTGGGTGAGCAAACGCAGACCCTTTAAAGTAATAGTGCATGCTACCCATCGCATGGGTCCCAAATCTCCAGGTTCAAGGGCATCTTCCTACATCGAAAACATGCATGAGAAACCCAGAAGATGGTACACCGTGTGATGGGGAAAGGTTTCTAAAACGCACCTCATTTCTCATCTCCTTGTGCTCGGGTTCGCCATTCCAGCCACTTTACTAGCAATCTCCCTACTTGGAGCATCAGCACCTTTAACCTCCTGTTCCGTACAGGTTGCAATTTGTCCTGAGGATGAACGGGAAGACGGGGAACCAATGAGAGACTAGCTCTTGGTGTTGGGACAGGCAGAGGTCACTCTATTTTCCCATCAGGAAGAAGAATTAACCACAGGCTCAGCCTGCCCCCTGGAACCAGAACAGGGCCTGAAGCCATCCTGCGCTTTTGCGGCCAGCTCCCAAAAAAGCGACTTGTAAAATGGAGCTTCAGGGCACTGCAATTCACAAACCTGCAGAGTTATAAATGATAACTCTCGTCCACAAATATATTGAGGGAAGGCAAAGAAGAGGATTTGAAATCAAGGCAGAATTGCAGGAAACAGATTTCAGGAGGTAGATTCGAATCGCCTTTAAAGCACATGAAAAGCGGCAAAACGTTGACAATGATGCCCTTGGCCAAAAAGGGCGTATGCGTTTTTTCCTGAATATATTCAGGAAAAAACGCATACGCCCTTTTTGGCCAACCAAGCAACCTGGAAAGGCAAATCAGCGCTACAAAGAAGTCTCGCTTCCCATCGGTCAAAAGGGCCATGCTGAAAAAAGTGTCAAAACCAGAAATGCAGGACAGGCCATGGAGAAATGGGAGCCTTGCTACACTGATGGGCGGGATGTAAATTGCCAACAGCCACTCTGGAGAAGTGTACGGTGTGTCCTGAAACGTCTAAAAAACACAGCTTAGAGAGCATAGGGCACTTCCACGCATGGGGGGATAAAGTGGGAAAATTGAAAATCAGCAAGACACAAGCACCCCAAAGTTTAGGGCTGCTCTGTTGACAAGGACCTCCACTTCATTCTACCTTAAATATCCCAGGAAAGCGAAAAATGGATAAAAAAGTTGTGGTCCTTATGTACAATGGAATATCACTCAGCCATGAAATCAATGTCATAAGGCTAGTAGCAGCATGATGAGTGGATTTAGGTAAGACGATTCTAAGTGAAATAAGTCACACAGAAAAGGACACTTCTCATAAGGTGTCACTTATAGAGGGAATGGAAAAACCGTTACACTTGAACTGAATTACAAAACAGAACAGAGTCACACATGCAGAAAACACACTATGGCTGCTTAACGGGAAAGGTGAGGTGGGGTGATACATAAAACAAGAGTTTCAAATTAGCTCAGATACCGTTCCATAAACCCAATATGTAACAGACAAGACCTACTCCTTGCTCAGAGAACTGGGCTCAACACGCCCGATTCACCGCACAAGAATATATCTGACTAGTAATAATCTTAAAACCTATGTATTGATATCTCTCTGTTAGTGTGTCAAGTGGGTGTAAAGCGGCATAAACACAGCCGTGAAAAGCAGCTAAACCCCATTATAAAAATAAATTACTTTTAAAAACCCATGAAAAAAAGACAGGGAAAGAGAGAGAAATTCTTACACAATTCGTTCAGGGGCTGTGATGCAACCTGGATTGACCATATCTAGACCCACAGCTGGATGAGACATAAGGGTGGACACTCTTGGGGCTGAGAGGTTTGGTGAGGTTGGGTGAGCAAACGCAGACCCTTTAAAGTAATAGTGCGTGCTACCCATCGCATGGGTCCCAAGTCTCCAGGTTCAAGGGCATCTTCCTACATCGAAAACATGCATGAGAAACCCAGAAGATGGTACACCGTGTGATGGGGAAAGGTTTCTAAAACGCACCTCATTTCTCATCTCCTTGTGCTCGGGTTCGCCATTCCAGCCACTTTACTAGCAATCTCCCTACTTGGAGCATCAGCACCTTTAACCTCCTGTTCCGTACAGGTTGCAATTTGTCCTGAGGATGAACGGGAAGACGGGGAACCAATGAGAGACTAGCTCTTGGTGTTGGGACAGGCAGAGGTCACTCTATTTTCCCATCAGGAAGAAGAATTAACCACAGGCTCAGCCTGCCCCCTGGAACCAGAACAGGGCCTGAAGCCATCCTGCGCTTTTGCGGCCAGCTCCCAAAAAAGCGACTTGTAAAATGGAGCTTCAGGGCACTGCAATTCACAAACCTGCAGAGTTATAAATGATAACTCTCGTCCACAAATATATTGAGGGAAGGCAAAGAAGAGGATTTGAAATCAAGGCAGAATTGCAGGAAACAGATTTCAGGAGGTAGATTCGAATCGCCTTTAAAGCACATGAAAAGCGGCAAAACGTTGACAATGATGCCCTTGGCCAAAAAGGGCGTATGCGTTTTTTCCTGAATATATTCAGGAAAAAACGCATACGCCCTTTTTGGCCAACCAAGCAACCTGGAAAGGCAAATCAGCGCTACAAAGAAGTCTCGCTTCCCATCGGTCAAAAGGGCCATGCTGCAAAAAGTGTCAAAACCAGAAATGCAGGACAGGCCATGGAGAAATGGGAGCCTTGCTACACTGATGGGCGGGATGTAAATTGCCAACAGCCACTCTGGAGAAGTGTACGGTGTGTCCTGAAACGTCTAAAAAACACAGCTTAGAGAGCATAGGGCACTTCCACGCATGGGGGGATAAAGTGGGAAAATTGAAAATCAGCAAGACACAAGCACCCCAAAGTTTAGGGCTGCTCTGTTGACAAGGACCTCCACTTCATTCTACCTTAAATATCCCAGGAAAGCGAAAAATGGATAAAAAAGTTGTGGTCCTTATGTACAATGGAATATCACTCAGCCATGAAATCAATGTCATAAGGCTAGTAGCAGCATGATGAGTGGATTTAGGTAAGACGATTCTAAGTGAAATAAGTCACACAGAAAAGGACACTTCTCATAAGGTGTCACTTATAGAGGGAATGGAAAAACCGTTACACTTGAACTGAATTACAAAACAGAACAGAGTCACACATGCAGAAAACACACTATGGCTGCTTAACGGGAAAGGTGAGGTGGGGTGATACATAAAACAAGAGTTTCAAATTAGCTCAGATACCGTTCCATAAACCCAATATGTAACAGACAAGACCTACTCCTTGCTCAGAGAACTGGGCTCAACACGCCCGATTCACCGCACAAGAATATATCTGACTAGTAATAATCTTAAAACCTATGTATTGATATCTCTCTGTTAGTGTGTCAAGTGGGTGTAAAGCGGCATAAACACAGCCGTGAAAAGCAGCTAAACCCCATTATAAAAATAAATTACTTTTAAAAACCCATGAAAAAAAGACAGGGAAAGAGAGAGAAATTCTTACACAATTCGTTCAGGGGCTGTGATGCAACCTGGATTGACCATATCTAGACCCACAGCTGGATGAGACATAAGGGTGGACACTCTTGGGGCTGAGAGGTTTGGTGAGGTTGGGTGAGCAAACGCAGACCCTTTAAAGTAATAGTGCGTGCTACCCATCGCATGGGTCCCAAATCTCCAGGTTCAAGGGCATCTTCCTACATCGAAAACATGCATGAGAAACCCAGAAGATGGTACACCGTGTGATGGGGAAAGGTTTCTAAAACGCACCTCATTTCTCATCTCCTTGTGCTCGGGTTCGCCATTCCAGCCACTTTACTAGCAATCTCCCTACTTGGAGCATCAGCACCTTTAACCTCCTGTTCCGTACAGGTTGCAATTTGTCCTGAGGATGAACGGGAAGACGGGGAACCAATGAGAGACTAGCTCTTGGTGTTGGGACAGGCAGAGGTCACTCTATTTTCCCATCAGGAAGAAGAATTAACCACAGGCTCAGCCTGCCCCCTGGAACCAGAACAGGGCCTGAAGCCATCCTGCGCTTTTGCGGCCAGCTCCCAAAAAAGCGACTTGTAAAATGGAGCTTCAGGGCACTGCAATTCACAAACCTGCAGAGTTATAAATGATAACTCTCGTCCACAAATATATTGAGGGAAGGCAAAGAAGAGGATTTGAAATCAAGGCAGAATTGCAGGAAACAGATTTCAGGAGGTAGATTCGAATCGCCTTTAAAGCACATGAAAAGCGGCAAAACGTTGACAATGATGCCCTTGGCCAAAAAGGGCGTATGCGTTTTTTCCTGAATATATTCAGGAAAAAACGCATACGCCCTTTTTGGCCAACCAAGCAACCTGGAAAGGCAAATCAGCGCTACAAAGAAGTCTCGCTTCCCATCGGTCAAAAGGGCCATGCTGCAAAAAGTGTCAAAACCAGAAATGCAGGACAGGCCATGGAGAAATGGGAGCCTTGCTACACTGATGGGCGGGATGTAAATTGCCAACAGCCACTCTGGAGAAGTGTACGGTGTGTCCTGAAACGTCTAAAAAACACAGCTTAGAGAGCATAGGGCACTTCCACGCATGGGGGGATAAAGTGGGAAAATTGAAAATCAGCAAGACACAAGCACCCCAAAGTTTAGGGCTGCTCTGTTGACAAGGACCTCCACTTCATTCTACCTTAAATATCCCAGGAAAGCGAAAAATGGATAAAAAAGTTGTGGTCCTTATGTACAATGGAATATCACTCAGCCATGAAATCAATGTCATAAGGCTAGTAGCAGCATGATGAGTGGATTTAGGTAAGACGATTCTAAGTGAAATAAGTCACACAGAAAAGGACACTTCTCATAAGGTGTCACTTATAGAGGGAATGTAAAAACCGTTACACTTGAACTGAATTACAAAACAGAACAGAGTCACACATGCAGAAAACACACTATGGCTGCTTAACGGGAAAGGTGAGGTGGGGTGATACATAAAACAAGAGTTTCAAATTAGCTCAGATACCGTTCCATAAACCCAATATGTAACAGACAAGACCTACTCCTTGCTCAGAGAACTGGACTCAACACGCCCGATTCACCGCACAAGAATATATCTGACTAGTAATAATCTTAAAACCTATGTATTGATATCTCTCTGTTAGTGTGTCAAGTGGGTGTAAAGCGGCATAAACACAGCCGTGAAAAGCAGCTAAACCCCATTATAAAAATAAATTACTTTTAAAAACCCATGAAAAAAAGACAGGGAAAGAGAGAGAAATTCTTACACAATTCGTTCAGGGGCTGTGATGCAACCTGGATTGACCATATCTAGACCCACAGCTGGATGAGACATAAGGGTGGACACTCTTGGGGCTGAGAGGTTTGGTGAGGTTGGGTGAGCAAACGCAGACCCTTTAAAGTAATAGTGCGTGCTACCCATCGCATGGGTCCCAAATCTCCAGGTTCAAGGGCATCTTCCTACATCGAAAACATGCATGAGAAACCCAGAAGATGGTACACCGTGTGATGGGGAAAGGTTTCTAAAACGCACCTCATTTCTCATCTCCTTGTGCTCGGGTTCGCCATTCCAGCCACTTTACTAGCAATCTCCCTACTTGGAGCATCAGCACCTTTAACCTCCTGTTCCGTACAGGTTGCAATTTGTCCTGAGGATGAACGGGAAGACGGGGAACCAATGAGAGACTAGCTCTTGGTGTTGGGACAGGCAGAGGTCACTCTATTTTCCCATCAGGAAGAAGAATTAACCACAGGCTCAGCCTGCCCCCTGGAACCAGAACAGGGCCTGAAGCCATCCTGCGCTTTTGCGGCCAGCTCCCAAAAAAGCGACTTGTAAAATGGAGCTTCAGGGCACTGCAATTCACAAACCTGCAGAGTTATAAATGATAACTCTCGTCCACAAATATATTGAGGGAAGGCAAAGAAGAGGATTTGAAATCAAGGCAGAATTGCAGGAAACAGATTTCAGGAGGTAGATTCGAATCGCCTTTAAAGCACATGAAAAGCGGCAAAACGTTGACAATGATGCCCTTGGCCAAAAAGGGCGTATGCGTTTTTTCCTGAATATATTCAGGAAAAAACGCATACGCCCTTTTTGGCCAACCAAGCAACCTGGAAAGGCAAATCAGCGCTACAAAGAAGTCTCGCTTCCCATCGGTCAAAAGGGCCATGCTGAAAAAAGTGTCAAAACCAGAAATGCAGGACAGGCCATGGAGAAATGGGAGCCTTGCTACACTGATGGGCGGGATGTAAATTGCCAACAGCCACTCTGGAGAAGTGTACGGTGTGTCCTGAAACATCTAAAAAACACAGCTTAGAGAGCATAGGGCACTTCCACGCATGGGGGGATAAAGTGGGAAAATTGAAAATCAGCAAGACACAAGCACCCCAAAGTTTAGGGCTGCTCTGTTGACAAGGACCTCCACTTCATTCTACCTTAAATATCCCAGGAAAGCGAAAAATGGATAAAAAAGTTGTGGTCCTTATGTACAATGGAATATCACTCAGCCATGAAATCAATGTCATAAGGCTAGTAGCAGCATGATGAGTGGATTTAGGTAAGACGATTCTAAGTGAAATAAGTCACACAGAAAAGGACACTTCTCATAAGGTGTCACTTATAGAGGGAATGTAAAAACCGTTACACTTGAACTGAATTACAAAACAGAACAGAGTCACACATGCAGAAAACACACTATGGCTGCTTAACGGGAAAGGTGAGGTGGGGTGATACATAAAACAAGAGTTTCAAATTAGCTCAGATACCGTTCCATAAACCCAATATGTAACAGACAAGACCTACTCCTTGCTCAGAGAACTGGACTCAACACGCCCGATTCACCGCACAAGAATATATCTGACTAGTAATAATCTTAAAACCTATGTATTGATATCTCTCTGTTAGTGTGTCAAGTGGGTGTAAAGCGGCATAAACACAGCCGTGAAAAGCAGCTAAACCCCATTATAAAAATAAATTACTTTTAAAAACCCATGAAAAAAAGACAGGGAAAGAGAGAGAAATTCTTACACAATTCGTTCAGGGGCTGTGATGCAACCTGGATTGACCATATCTAGACCCACAGCTGGATGAGACATAAGGGTGGACACTCTTGGGGCTGAGAGGTTTGGTGAGGTTGGGTGAGCAAACGCAGACCCTTTAAAGTAATAGTGCGTGCTACCCATCGCATGGGTCCCAAATCTCCAGGTTCAAGGGCATCTTCCTACATCGAAAACATGCATGAGAAACCCAGAAGATGGTACACCGTGTGATGGGGAAAGGTTTCTAAAACGCACCTCATTTCTCATCTCCTTGTGCTCGGGTTCGCCATTCCAGCCACTTTACTAGCAATCTCCCTACTTGGAGCATCAGCACCTTTAACCTCCTGTTCCGTACAGGTTGCAATTTGTCCTGAGGATGAACGGGAAGACGGGGAACCAATGAGAGACTAGCTCTTGGTGTTGGGACAGGCAGAGGTCACTCTATTTTCCCATCAGGAAGAAGAATTAACCACAGGCTCAGCCTGCCCCCTGGAACCAGAACAGGGCCTGAAGCCATCCTGCGCTTTTGCGGCCAGCTCCCAAAAAAGCGACTTGTAAAATGGAGCTTCAGGGCACTGCAATTCACAAACCTGCAGAGTTATAAATGATAACTCTCGTCCACAAATATATTGAGGGAAGGCAAAGAAGAGGATTTGAAATCAAGGCAGAATTGCAGGAAACAGATTTCAGGAGGTAGATTCGAATCGCCTTTAAAGCACATGAAAAGCGGCAAAACGTTGACAATGATGCCCTTGGCCAAAAAGGGCGTATGCGTTTTTTCCTGAATATATTCAGGAAAAAACGCATACGCCCTTTTTGGCCAACCAAGCAACCTGGAAAGGCAAATCAGCGCTACAAAGAAGTCTCGCTTCCCATCGGTCAAAAGGGCCATGCTGCAAAAAGTGTCAAAACCAGAAATGCAGGACAGGCCATGGAGAAATGGGAGCCTTGCTACACTGATGGGCGGGATGTAAATTGCCAACAGCCACTCTGGAGAAGTGTACGGTGTGTCCTGAAACGTCTAAAAAACACAGCTTAGAGAGCATAGGGCACTTCCACGCATGGGGGGATAAAGTGGGAAAATTGAAAATCAGCAAGACACAAGCACCCCAAAGTTTAGGGCTGCTCTGTTGACAAGGACCTCCACTTCATTCTACCTTAAATATCCCAGGAAAGCGAAAAATGGATAAAAAAGTTGTGGTCCTTATGTACAATGGAATATCACTCAGCCATGAAATCAATGTCATAAGGCTAGTAGCAGCATGATGAGTGGATTTAGGTAAGACGATTCTAAGTGAAATAAGTCACACAGAAAAGGACACTTCTCATAAGGTGTCACTTATAGAGGGAATGTAAAAACCGTTACACTTGAACTGAATTACAAAACAGAACAGAGTCACACATGCAGAAAACACACTATGGCTGCTTAACGGGAAAGGTGAGGTGGGGTGATACATAAAACAAGAGTTTCAAATTAGCTCAGATACCGTTCCATAAACCCAATATGTAACAGACAAGACCTACTCCTTGCTCAGAGAACTGGACTCAACACGCCCGATTCACCGCACAAGAATATATCTGACTAGTAATAATCTTAAAACCTATGTATTGATATCTCTCTGTTAGTGTGTCAAGTGGGTGTAAAGCGGCATAAACACAGCCGTGAAAAGCAGCTAAACCCCATTATAAAAATAAATTACTTTTAAAAACCCATGAAAAAAAGACAGGGAAAGAGAGAGAAATTCTTACACAATTCGTTCAGGGGCTGTGATGCAACCTGGATTGACCATATCTAGACCCACAGCTGGATGAGACATAAGGGTGGACACTCTTGGGGCTGAGAGGTTTGGTGAGGTTGGGTGAGCAAACGCAGACCCTTTAAAGTAATAGTGCGTGCTACCCATCGCATGGGTCCCAAATCTCCAGGTTCAAGGGCATCTTCCTACATCGAAAACATGCATGAGAAACCCAGAAGATGGTACACCGTGTGATGGGGAAAGGTTTCTAAAACGCACCTCATTTCTCATCTCCTTGTGCTCGGGTTCGCCATTCCAGCCACTTTACTAGCAATCTCCCTACTTGGAGCATCAGCACCTTTAACCTCCTGTTCCGTACAGGTTGCAATTTGTCCTGAGGATGAACGGGAAGACGGGGAACCAATGAGAGACTAGCTCTTGGTGTTGGGACAGGCAGAGGTCACTCTATTTTCCCATCAGGAAGAAGAATTAACCACAGGCTCAGCCTGCCCCCTGGAACCAGAACAGGGCCTGAAGCCATCCTGCGCTTTTGCGGCCAGCTCCCAAAAAAGCGACTTGTAAAATGGAGCTTCAGGGCACTGCAATTCACAAACCTGCAGAGTTATAAATGATAACTCTCGTCCACAAATATATTGAGGGAAGGCAAAGAAGAGGATTTGAAATCAAGGCAGAATTGCAGGAAACAGATTTCAGGAGGTAGATTCGAATCGCCTTTAAAGCACATGAAAAGCGGCAAAACGTTGACAATGATGCCCTTGGCCAAAAAGGGCGTATGCGTTTTTTCCTGAATATATTCAGGAAAAAACGCATACGCCCTTTTTGGCCAACCAAGCAACCTGGAAAGGCAAATCAGCGCTACAAAGAAGTCTCGCTTCCCATCGGTCAAAAGGGCCATGCTGCAAAAAGTGTCAAAACCAGAAATGCAGGACAGGCCATGGAGAAATGGGAGCCTTGCTACACTGATGGGCGGGATGTAAATTGCCAACAGCCACTCTGGAGAAGTGTACGGTGTGTCCTGAAACGTCTAAAAAACACAGCTTAGAGAGCATAGGGCACTTCCACGCATGGGGGGATAAAGTGGGAAAATTGAAAATCAGCAAGACACAAGCACCCCAAAGTTTAGGGCTGCTCTGTTGACAAGGACCTCCACTTCATTCTACCTTAAATATCCCAGGAAAGCGAAAAATGGATAAAAAAGTTGTGGTCCTTATGTACAATGGAATATCACTCAGCCATGAAATCAATGTCATAAGGCTAGTAGCAGCATGATGAGTGGATTTAGGTAAGACGATTCTAAGTGAAATAAGTCACACAGAAAAGGACACTTCTCATAAGGTGTCACTTATAGAGGGAATGGAAAAACCGTTACACTTGAACTGAATTACAAAACAGAACAGAGTCACACATGCAGAAAACACACTATGGCTGCTTAACGGGAAAGGTGAGGTGGGGTGATACATAAAACAAGAGTTTCAAATTAGCTCAGATACCGTTCCATAAACCCAATATGTAACAGACAAGACCTACTCCTTGCTCAGAGAACTGGGCTCAACACGCCCGATTCACCACACAAGAATATATCTGACTAGTAATAATCTTAAAACCTATGTATTGATATCTCTCTGTTAGTGTGTCAAGTGGGTGTAAAGCGGCATAAACACAGCCGTGAAAAGCAGCTAAACCCCATTATAAAAATAAATTACTTTTAAAAACCCATGAAAAAAAGACAGGGAAAGAGAGAGAAATTCTTACACAATTCGTTCAGGGGCTGTGATGCAACCTGGATTGACCATATCTAGACCCACAGCTGGATGAGACATAAGGGTGGACACTCTTGGGGCTGAGAGGTTTGGTGAGGTTGGGTGAGCAAACGCAGACCCTTTAAAGTAATAGTGCGTGCTACCCATCGCATGGGTCCCAAATCTCCAGGTTCAAGGGCATCTTCCTACATCGAAAACATGCATGAGAAACCCAGAAGATGGTACACCGTGTGATGGGGAAAGGTTTCTAAAACGCACCTCATTTCTCATCTCCTTGTGCTCGGGTTCGCCATTCCAGCCACTTTACTAGCAATCTCCCTACTTGGAGCATCAGCACCTTTAACCTCCTGTTCCGTACAGGTTGCAATTTGTCCTGAGGATGAACGGGAAGACGGGGAACCAATGAGAGACTAGCTCTTGGTGTTGGGACAGGCAGAGGTCACTCTATTTTCCCATCAGGAAGAAGAATTAACCACAGGCTCAGCCTGCCCCCTGGAACCAGAACAGGGCCTGAAGCCATCCTGCGCTTTTGCGGCCAGCTCCCAAAAAAGCGACTTGTAAAATGGAGCTTCAGGGCACTGCAATTCACAAACCTGCAGAGTTATAAATGATAACTCTCGTCCACAAATATATTGAGGGAAGGCAAAGAAGAGGATTTGAAATCAAGGCAGAATTGCAGGAAACAGATTTCAGGAGGTAGATTCGAATCGCCTTTAAAGCACATGAAAAGCGGCAAAACGTTGACAATGATGCCCTTGGCCAAAAAGGGCGTATGCGTTTTTTCCTGAATATATTCAGGAAAAAACGCATACGCCCTTTTTGGCCAACCAAGCAACCTGGAAAGGCAAATCAGCGCTACAAAGAAGTCTCGCTTCCCATCGGTCAAAAGGGCCATGCTGAAAAAAGTGTCAAAACCAGAAATGCAGGACAGGCCATGGAGAAATGGGAGCCTTGCTACACTGATGGGCGGGATGTAAATTGCCAACAGCCACTCTGGAGAAGTGTACGGTGTGTCCTGAAACATCTAAAAAACACAGCTTAGAGAGCATAGGGCACTTCCACGCATGGGGGGATAAAGTGGGAAAATTGAAAATCAGCAAGACACAAGCACCCCAAAGTTTAGGGCTGCTCTGTTGACAAGGACCTCCACTTCATTCTACCTTAAATATCCCAGGAAAGCGAAAAATGGATAAAAAAGTTGTGGTCCTTATGTACAATGGAATATCACTCAGCCATGAAATCAATGTCATAAGGCTAGTAGCAGCATGATGAGTGGATTTAGGTAAGACGATTCTAAGTGAAATAAGTCACACAGAAAAGGACACTTCTCATAAGGTGTCACTTATAGAGGGAATGGAAAAACCGTTACACTTGAACTGAATTACAAAACAGAACAGAGTCACACATGCAGAAAACACACTATGGCTGCTTAACGGGAAAGGTGAGGTGGGGTGATACATAAAACAAGAGTTTCAAATTAGCTCAGATACCGTTCCATAAACCCAATATGTAACAGACAAGACCTACTCCTTGCTCAGAGAACTGGACTCAACACGCCCAATTCACCGCACAAGAATATATCTGACTAGTAATAATCTTAAAACCTATGTATTGATATCTCTCTGTTAGTGTGTCAAGTGGGTGTAAAGCGGCATAAACACAGCCGTGAAAAGCAGCTAAACCCCATTATAAAAATAAATTACTTTTAAAAACCCATGAAAAAAAGACAGGGAAAGAGAGAGAAATTCTTACACAATTCGTTCAGGGGCTGTGATGCAACCTGGATTGACCATATCTAGACCCACAGCTGGATGAGACATAAGGGTGGACACTCTTGGGGCTGAGAGGTTTGGTGAGGTTGGGTGAGCAAACGCAGACCCTTTAAAGTAATAGTGCGTGCTACCCATCGCATGGGTCCCAAATCTCCAGGTTCAAGGGCATCTTCCTACATCGAAAACATGCATGAGAAACCCAGAAGATGGTACACCGTGTGATGGGGAAAGGTTTCTAAAACGCACCTCATTTCTCATCTCCTTGTGCTCGGGTTCGCCATTCCAGCCACTTTACTAGCAATCTCCCTACTTGGAGCATCAGCACCTTTAACCTCCTGTTCCGTACAGGTTGCAATTTGTCCTGAGGATGAACGGGAAGACGGGGAACCAATGAGAGACTAGCTCTTGGTGTTGGGACAGGCAGAGGTCACTCTATTTTCCCATCAGGAAGAAGAATTAACCACAGGCTCAGCCTGCCCCCTGGAACCAGAACAGGGCCTGAAGCCATCCTGCGCTTTTGCGGCCAGCTCCCAAAAAAGCGACTTGTAAAATGGAGCTTCAGGGCACTGCAATTCACAAACCTGCAGAGTTATAAATGATAACTCTCGTCCACAAATATATTGAGGGAAGGCAAAGAAGAGGATTTGAAATCAAGGCAGAATTGCAGGAAACAGATTTCAGGAGGTAGATTCGAATCGCCTTTAAAGCACATGAAAAGCGGCAAAACGTTGACAATGATGCCCTTGGCCAAAAAGGGCGTATGCGTTTTTTCCTGAATATATTCAGGAAAAAACGCATACGCCCTTTTTGGCCAACCAAGCAACCTGGAAAGGCAAATCAGCGCTACAAAGAAGTCTCGCTTCCCATCGGTCAAAAGGGCCATGCTGAAAAAAGTGTCAAAACCAGAAATGCAGGACAGGCCATGGAGAAATGGGAGCCTTGCTACACTGATGGGCGGGATGTAAATTGCCAACAGCCACTCTGGAGAAGTGTACGGTGTGTCCTGAAACGTCTAAAAAACACAGCTTAGAGAGCATAGGGCACTTCCACGCATGGGGGGATAAAGTGGGAAAATTGAAAATCAGCAAGACACAAGCACCCCAAAGTTTAGGGCTGCTCTGTTGACAAGGACCTCCACTTCATTCTACCTTAAATATCCCAGGAAAGCGAAAAATGGATAAAAAAGTTGTGGTCCTTATGTACAATGGAATATCACTCAGCCATGAAATCAATGTCATAAGGCTAGTAGCAGCATGATGAGTGGATTTAGGTAAGACGATTCTAAGTGAAATAAGTCACACAGAAAAGGACACTTCTCATAAGGTGTCACTTATAGAGGGAATGGAAAAACCGTTACACTTGAACTGAATTACAAAACAGAACAGAGTCACACATGCAGAAAACACACTATGGCTGCTTAACGGGAAAGGTGAGGTGGGGTGATACATAAAACAAGAGTTTCAAATTAGCTCAGATACCGTTCCATAAACCCAATATGTAACAGACAAGACCTACTCCTTGCTCAGAGAACTGGGCTCAACACGCCCGATTCACCGCACAAGAATATATCTGACTAGTAATAATCTTAAAACCTATGTATTGATATCTCTCTGTTAGTGTGTCAAGTGGGTGTAAAGCGGCATAAACACAGCCGTGAAAAGCAGCTAAACCCCATTATAAAAATAAATTACTTTTAAAAACCCATGAAAAAAAGACAGGGAAAGAGAGAGAAATTCTTACACAATTCGTTCAGGGGCTGTGATGCAACCTGGATTGACCATATCTAGACCCACAGCTGGATGAGACATAAGGGTGGACACTCTTGGGGCTGAGAGGTTTGGTGAGGTTGGGTGAGCAAACGCAGACCCTTTAAAGTAATAGTGCGTGCTACCCATCGCATGGGTCCCAAATCTCCAGGTTCAAGGGCATCTTCCTACATCGAAAACATGCATGAGAAACCCAGAAGATGGTACACCGTGTGATGGGGAAAGGTTTCTAAAACGCACCTCATTTCTCATCTCCTTGTGCTCGGGTTCGCCATTCCAGCCACTTTACTAGCAATCTCCCTACTTGGAGCATCAGCACCTTTAACCTCCTGTTCCGTACAGGTTGCAATTTGTCCTGAGGATGAACGGGAAGACGGGGAACCAATGAGAGACTAGCTCTTGGTGTTGGGACAGGCAGAGGTCACTCTATTTTCCCATCAGGAAGAAGAATTAACCACAGGCTCAGCCTGCCCCCTGGAACCAGAACAGGGCCTGAAGCCATCCTGCGCTTTTGCGGCCAGCTCCCAAAAAAGCGACTTGTAAAATGGAGCTTCAGGGCACTGCAATTCACAAACCTGCAGAGTTATAAATGATAACTCTCGTCCACAAATATATTGAGGGAAGGCAAAGAAGAGGATTTGAAATCAAGGCAGAATTGCAGGAAACAGATTTCAGGAGGTAGATTCGAATCGCCTTTAAAGCACATGAAAAGCGGCAAAACGTTGACAATGATGCCCTTGGCCAAAAAGGGCGTATGCGTTTTTTCCTGAATATATTCAGGAAAAAACGCATACGCCCTTTTTGGCCAACCAAGCAACCTGGAAAGGCAAATCAGCGCTACAAAGAAGTCTCGCTTCCCATCGGTCAAAAGGGCCATGCTGCAAAAAGTGTCAAAACCAGAAATGCAGGACAGGCCATGGAGAAATGGGAGCCTTGCTACACTGATGGGCGGGATGTAAATTGCCAACAGCCACTCTGGAGAAGTGTACGGTGTGTCCTGAAACATCTAAAAAACACAGCTTAGAGAGCATAGGGCACTTCCACGCATGGGGGGATAAAGTGGGAAAATTGAAAATCAGCAAGACACAAGCACCCCAAAGTTTAGGGCTGCTCTGTTGACAAGGACCTCCACTTCATTCTACCTTAAATATCCCAGGAAAGCGAAAAATGGATAAAAAAGTTGTGGTCCTTATGTACAATGGAATATCACTCAGCCATGAAATCAATGTCATAAGGCTAGTAGCAGCATGATGAGTGGATTTAGGTAAGACGATTCTAAGTGAAATAAGTCACACAGAAAAGGACACTTCTCATAAGGTGTCACTTATAGAGGGAATGTAAAAACCGTTACACTTGAACTGAATTACAAAACAGAACAGAGTCACACATGCAGAAAACACACTATGGCTGCTTAACGGGAAAGGTGAGGTGGGGTGATACATAAAACAAGAGTTTCAAATTAGCTCAGATACCGTTCCATAAACCCAATATGTAACAGACAAGACCTACTCCTTGCTCAGAGAACTGGACTCAACACGCCCGATTCACCGCACAAGAATATATCTGACTAGTAATAATCTTAAAACCTATGTATTGATATCTCTCTGTTAGTGTGTCAAGTGGGTGTAAAGCGGCATAAACACAGCCGTGAAAAGCAGCTAAACCCCATTATAAAAATAAATTACTTTTAAAAACCCATGAAAAAAAGACAGGGAAAGAGAGAGAAATTCTTACACAATTCGTTCAGGGGCTGTGATGCAACCTGGATTGACCATATCTAGACCCACAGCTGGATGAGACATAAGGGTGGACACTCTTGGGGCTGAGAGGTTTGGTGAGGTTGGGTGAGCAAACGCAGACCCTTTAAAGTAATAGTGCGTGCTACCCATCGCATGGGTCCCAAATCTCCAGGTTCAAGGGCATCTTCCTACATCGAAAACATGCATGAGAAACCCAGAAGATGGTACACCGTGTGATGGGGAAAGGTTTCTAAAACGCACCTCATTTCTCATCTCCTTGTGCTCGGGTTCGCCATTCCAGCCACTTTACTAGCAATCTCCCTACTTGGAGCATCAGCACCTTTAACCTCCTGTTCCGTACAGGTTGCAATTTGTCCTGAGGATGAACGGGAAGACGGGGAACCAATGAGAGACTAGCTCTTGGTGTTGGGACAGGCAGAGGTCACTCTATTTTCCCATCAGGAAGAAGAATTAACCACAGGCTCAGCCTGCCCCCTGGAACCAGAACAGGGCCTGAAGCCATCCTGCGCTTTTGCGGCCAGCTCCCAAAAAAGCGACTTGTAAAATGGAGCTTCAGGGCACTGCAATTCACAAACGTGCAGAGTTATAAATGATAACTCTCGTCCACAAATATATTGAGGGAAGGCAAAGAAGAGGATTTGAAATCAAGGCAGAATTGCAGGAAACAGATTTCAGGAGGTAGATTCGAATCGCCTTTAAAGCACATGAAAAGCGGCAAAACGTTGACAATGATGCCCTTGGCCAAAAAGGGCGTATGCGTTTTTTCCTGAATATATTCAGGAAAAAACGCATACGCCCTTTTTGGCCAACCAAGCAACCTGGAAAGGCAAATCAGCGCTACAAAGAAGTCTCGCTTCCCATCGGTCAAAAGGGCCATGCTGCAAAAAGTGTCAAAACCAGAAATGCAGGACAGGCCATGGAGAAATGGGAGCCTTGCTACACTGATGGGCGGGATGTAAATTGCCAACAGCCACTCTGGAGAAGTGTACGGTGTGTCCTGAAACATCTAAAAAACACAGCTTAGAGAGCATAGGGCACTTCCACGCATGGGGGGATAAAGTGGGAAAATTGAAAATCAGCAAGACACAAGCACCCCAAAGTTTAGGGCTGCTCTGTTGACAAGGACCTCCACTTCATTCTACCTTAAATATCCCAGGAAAGCGAAAAATGGATAAAAAAGTTGTGGTCCTTATGTACAATGGAATATCACTCAGCCATGAAATCAATGTCATAAGGCTAGTAGCAGCATGATGAGTGGATTTAGGTAAGACGATTCTAAGTGAAATAAGTCACACAGAAAAGGACACTTCTCATAAGGTGTCACTTATAGAGGGAATGGAAAAACCGTTACACTTGAACTGAATTACAAAACAGAACAGAGTCACACATGCAGAAAACACACTATGGCTGCTTAACGGGAAAGGTGAGGTGGGGTGATACATAAAACAAGAGTTTCAAATTAGCTCAGATACCGTTCCATAAACCCAATATGTAACAGACAAGACCTACTCCTTGCTCAGAGAACTGGGCTCAACACGCCCGATTCACCGCACAAGAATATATCTGACTAGTAATAATCTTAAAACCTATGTATTGATATCTCTCTGTTAGTGTGTCAAGTGGGTGTAAAGCGGCATAAACACAGCCGTGAAAAGCAGCTAAACCCCATTATAAAAATAAATTACTTTTAAAAACCCATGAAAAAAAGACAGGGAAAGAGAGAGAAATTCTTACACAATTCGTTCAGGGGCTGTGATGCAACCTGGATTGACCATATCTAGACCCACAGCTGGATGAGACATAAGGGTGGACACTCTTGGGGCTGAGAGGTTTGGTGAGGTTGGGTGAGCAAACGCAGACCCTTTAAAGTAATAGTGCGTGCTACCCATCGCATGGGTCCCAAATCTCCAGGTTCAAGGGCATCTTCCTACATCGAAAACATGCATGAGAAACCCAGAAGATGGTACACCGTGTGATGGGGAAAGGTTTCTAAAACGCACCTCATTTCTCATCTCCTTGTGCTCGGGTTCGCCATTCCAGCCACTTTACTAGCAATCTCCCTACTTGGAGCATCAGCACCTTTAACCTCCTGTTCCGTACAGGTTGCAATTTGTCCTGAGGATGAACGGGAAGACGGGGAACCAATGAGAGACTAGCTCTTGGTGTTGGGACAGGCAGAGGTCACTCTATTTTCCCATCAGGAAGAAGAATTAACCACAGGCTCAGCCTGCCCCCTGGAACCAGAACAGGGCCTGAAGCCATCCTGCGCTTTTGCGGCCAGCTCCCAAAAAAGCGACTTGTAAAATGGAGCTTCAGGGCACTGCAATTCACAAACCTGCAGAGTTATAAATGATAACTCTCGTCCACAAATATATTGAGGGAAGGCAAAGAAGAGGATTTGAAATCAAGGCAGAATTGCAGGAAACAGATTTCAGGAGGTAGATTCGAATCGCCTTTAAAGCACATGAAAAGCGGCAAAACGTTGACAATGATGCCCTTGGCCAAAAAGGGCGTATGCGTTTTTTCCTGAATATATTCAGGAAAAAACGCATACGCCCTTTTTGGCCAACCAAGCAACCTGGAAAGGCAAATCAGCGCTACAAAGAAGTCTCGCTTCCCATCGGTCAAAAGGGCCATGCTGAAAAAAGTGTCAAAACCAGAAATGCAGGACAGGCCATGGAGAAATGGGAGCCTTGCTACACTGATGGGCGGGATGTAAATTGCCAACAGCCACTCTGGAGAAGTGTACGGTGTGTCCTGAAACATCTAAAAAACACAGCTTAGAGAGCATAGGGCACTTCCACGCATGGGGAGATAAAGTGGGAAAATTGAAAATCAGCAAGACACAAGCACCCCAAAGTTTAGGGCTGCTCTGTTGACAAGGACCTCCACTTCATTCTACCTTAAATATCCCAGGAAAGCGAAAAATGGATAAAAAAGTTGTGGTCCTTATGTACAATGGAATATCACTCAGCCATGAAATCAATGTCATAAGGCTAGTAGCAGCATGATGAGTGGATTTAGGTAAGACGATTCTAAGTGAAATAAGTCACACAGAAAAGGACACTTCTCATAAGGTGTCACTTATAGAGGGAATGTAAAAACCGTTACACTTGAACTGAATTACAAAACAGAACAGAGTCACACATGCAGAAAACACACTATGGCTGCTTAACGGGAAAGGTGAGGTGGGGTGATACATAAAACAAGAGTTTCAAATTAGCTCAGATACCGTTCCATAAACCCAATATGTAACAGACAAGACCTACTCCTTGCTCAGAGAACTGGACTCAACACGCCCGATTCACCGCACAAGAATATATCTGACTAGTAATAATCTTAAAACCTATGTATTGATATCTCTCTGTTAGTGTGTCAAGTGGGTGTAAAGCGGCATAAACACAGCCGTGAAAAGCAGCTAAACCCCATTATAAAAATAAATTACTTTTAAAAACCCATGAAAAAAAGACAGGGAAAGAGAGAGAAATTCTTACACAATTCGTTCAGGGGCTGTGATGCAACCTGGATTGACCATATCTAGACCCACAGCTGGATGAGACATAAGGGTGGACACTCTTGGGGCTGAGAGGTTTGGTGAGGTTGGGTGAGCAAACGCAGACCCTTTAAAGTAATAGTGCATGCTACCCATCGCATGGGTCCCAAATCTCCAGGTTCAAGGGCATCTTCCTACATCGAAAACATGCATGAGAAACCCAGAAGATGGTACACCGTGTGATGGGGAAAGGTTTCTAAAACGCACCTCATTTCTCATCTCCTTGTGCTCGGGTTCGCCATTCCAGCCACTTTACTAGCAATCTCCCTACTTGGAGCATCAGCACCTTTAACCTCCTGTTCCGTACAGGTTGCAATTTGTCCTGAGGATGAACGGGAAGACGGGGAACCAATGAGAGACTAGCTCTTGGTGTTGGGACAGGCAGAGGTCACTCTATTTTCCCATCAGGAAGAAGAATTAACCACAGGCTCAGCCTGCCCCCTGGAACCAGAACAGGGCCTGAAGCCATCCTGCGCTTTTGCGGCCAGCTCCCAAAAAAGCGACTTGTAAAATGGAGCTTCAGGGCACTGCAATTCACAAACCTGCAGAGTTATAAATGATAACTCTCGTCCACAAATATATTGAGGGAAGGCAAAGAAGAGGATTTGAAATCAAGGCAGAATTGCAGGAAACAGATTTCAGGAGGTAGATTCGAATCGCCTTTAAAGCACATGAAAAGCGGCAAAACGTTGACAATGATGCCCTTGGCCAAAAAGGGCGTATGCGTTTTTTCCTGAATATATTCAGGAAAAAACGCATACGCCCTTTTTGGCCAACCAAGCAACCTGGAAAGGCAAATCAGCGCTACAAAGAAGTCTCGCTTCCCATCGGTCAAAAGGGCCATGCTGAAAAAAGTGTCAAAACCAGAAATGCAGGACAGGCCATGGAGAAATGGGAGCCTTGCTACACTGATGGGCGGGATGTAAATTGCCAACAGCCACTCTGGAGAAGTGTACGGTGTGTCCTGAAACATCTAAAAAACACAGCTTAGAGAGCATAGGGCACTTCCACGCATGGGGGGATAAAGTGGGAAAATTGAAAATCAGCAAGACACAAGCACCCCAAAGTTTAGGGCTGCTCTGTTGACAAGGACCTCCACTTCATTCTACCTTAAATATCCCAGGAAAGCGAAAAATGGATAAAAAAGTTGTGGTCCTTATGTACAATGGAATATCACTCAGCCATGAAATCAATGTCATAAGGCTAGTAGCAGCATGATGAGTGGATTTAGGTAAGACGATTCTAAGTGAAATAAGTCACACAGAAAAGGACACTTCTCATAAGGTGTCACTTATAGAGGGAATGTAAAAACCATTACACTTGAACTGAATTACAAAACAGAACAGAGTCACACATGCAGAAAACACACTATGGCTGCTTAACGGGAAAGGTGAGGTGGGGTGATACATAAAACAAGAGTTTCAAATTAGCTCAGATACCGTTCCATAAACCCAATATGTAACAGACAAGACCTACTCCTTGCTCAGAGAACTGGACTCAACACGCCCGATTCACCGCACAAGAATATATCTGACTAGTAATAATCTTAAAACCTATGTATTGATATCTCTCTGTTAGTGTGTCAAGTGGGTGTAAAGCGGCATAAACACAGCCGTGAAAAGCAGCTAAACCCCATTATAAAAATAAATTACTTTTAAAAACCCATGAAAAAAAGACAGGGAAAGAGAGAGAAATTCTTACACAATTCGTTCAGGGGCTGTGATGCAACCTGGATTGACCATATCTAGACCCACAGCTGGATGAGACATAAGGGTGGACACTCTTGGGGCTGAGAGGTTTGGTGAGGTTGGGTGAGCAAACGCAGACCCTTTAAAGTAATAGTGCGTGCTACCCATCGCATGGGTCCCAAATCTCCAGGTTCAAGGGCATCTTCCTACATCGAAAACATGCATGAGAAACCCAGAAGATGGTACACCGTGTGATGGGGAAAGGTTTCTAAAACGCACCTCATTTCTCATCTCCTTGTGCTCGGGTTCGCCATTCCAGCCACTTTACTAGCAATCTCCCTACTTGGAGCATCAGCACCTTTAACCTCCTGTTCCGTACAGGTTGCAATTTGTCCTGAGGATGAACGGGAAGACGGGGAACCAATGAGAGACTAGCTCTTGGTGTTGGGACAGGCAGAGGTCACTCTATTTTCCCATCAGGAAGAAGAATTAACCACAGGCTCAGCCTGCCCCCTGGAACCAGAACAGGGCCTGAAGCCATCCTGCGCTTTTGCGGCCAGCTCCCAAAAAAGCGACTTGTAAAATGGAGCTTCAGGGCACTGCAATTCACAAACGTGCAGAGTTATAAATGATAACTCTCGTCCACAAATATATTGAGGGAAGGCAAAGAAGAGGATTTGAAATCAAGGCAGAATTGCAGGAAACAGATTTCAGGAGGTAGATTCGAATCGCCTTTAAAGCACATGAAAAGCGGCAAAACGTTGACAATGATGCCCTTGGCCAAAAAGGGCGTATGCGTTTTTTCCTGAATATATTCAGGAAAAAACGCATACGCCCTTTTTGGCCAACCAAGCAACCTGGAAAGGCAAATCAGCGCTACAAAGAAGTCTCGCTTCCCATCGGTCAAAAGGGCCATGCTGAAAAAAGTGTCAAAACCAGAAATGCAGGACAGGCCATGGAGAAATGGGAGCCTTGCTACACTGATGGGCGGGATGTAAATTGCCAACAGCCACTCTGGAGAAGTGTACGGTGTGTCCTGAAACATCTAAAAAACACAGCTTAGAGAGCATAGGGCACTTCCACGCATGGGGGGATAAAGTGGGAAAATTGAAAATCAGCAAGACACAAGCACCCCAAAGTTTAGGGCTGCTCTGTTGACAAGGACCTCCACTTCATTCTACCTTAAATATCCCAGGAAAGCGAAAAATGGATAAAAAAGTTGTGGTCCTTATGTACAATGGAATATCACTCAGCCATGAAATCAATGTCATAAGGCTAGTAGCAGCATGATGAGTGGATTTAGGTAAGACGATTCTAAGTGAAATAAGTCACACAGAAAAGGACACTTCTCATAAGGTGTCACTTATAGAGGGAATGTAAAAACCGTTACACTTGAACTGAATTACAAAACAGAACAGAGTCACACATGCAGAAAACACACTATGGCTGCTTAACGGGAAAGGTGAGGTGGGGTGATACATAAAACAAGAGTTTCAAATTAGCTCAGATACCGTTCCATAAACCCAATATGTAACAGACAAGACCTACTCCTTGCTCAGAGAACTGGACTCAACACGCCCGATTCACCGCACAAGAATATATCTGACTAGTAATAATCTTAAAACCTATGTATTGATATCTCTCTGTTAGTGTGTCAAGTGGGTGTAAAGCGGCATAAACACAGCCGTGAAAAGCAGCTAAACCCCATTATAAAAATAAATTACTTTTAAAAACCCATGAAAAAAAGACAGGGAAAGAGAGAGAAATTCTTACACAATTCGTTCAGGGGCTGTGATGCAACCTGGATTGACCATATCTAGACCCACACCTGGATGAGACATAAGGGTGGACACTCTTGGGGCTGAGAGGTTTGGTGAGGTTGGGTGAGCAAACGCAGACCCTTTAAAGTAATAGTGCGTGCTACCCATCGCATGGGTCCCAAATCTCCAGGTTCAAGGGCATCTTCCTACATCGAAAACATGCATGAGAAACCCAGAAGATGGTACACCGTGTGATGGGGAAAGGTTTCTAAAACGCACCTCATTTCTCATCTCCTTGTGCTCGGGTTCGCCATTCCAGCCACTTTACTAGCAATCTCCCTACTTGGAGCATCAGCACCTTTAACCTCCTGTTCCGTACAGGTTGCAATTTGTCCTGAGGATGAACGGGAAGACGGGGAACCAATGAGAGACTAGCTCTTGGTGTTGGGACAGGCAGAGGTCACTCTATTTTCCCATCAGGAAGAAGAATTAACCACAGGCTCAGCCTGCCCCCTGGAACCAGAACAGGGCCTGAAGCCATCCTGCGCTTTTGCGGCCAGCTCCCAAAAAAGCGACTTGTAAAATGGAGCTTCAGGGCACTGCAATTCACAAACCTGCAGAGTTATAAATGATAACTCTCGTCCACAAATATATTGAGGGAAGGCAAAGAAGAGGATTTGAAATCAAGGCAGAATTGCAGGAAACAGATTTCAGGAGGTAGATTCGAATCGCCTTTAAAGCACATGAAAAGCGGCAAAACGTTGACAATGATGCCCTTGGCCAAAAAGGGCGTATGCGTTTTTTCCTGAATATATTCAGGAAAAAACGCATACGCCCTTTTTGGCCAACCAAGCAACCTGGAAAGGCAAATCAGCGCTACAAAGAAGTCTCGCTTCCCATCGGTCAAAAGGGCCATGCTGAAAAAAGTGTCAAAACCAGAAATGCAGGACAGGCCATGGAGAAATGGGAGCCTTGCTACACTGATGGGCGGGATGTAAATTGCCAACAGCCACTCTGGAGAAGTGTACGGTGTGTCCTGAAACATCTAAAAAACACAGCTTAGAGAGCATAGGGCACTTCCACGCATGGGGGGATAAAGTGGGAAAATTGAAAATCAGCAAGACACAAGCACCCCAAAGTTTAGGGCTGCTCTGTTGACAAGGACCTCCACTTCATTCTACCTTAAATATCCCAGGAAAGCGAAAAATGGATAAAAAAGTTGTGGTCCTTATGTACAATGGAATATCACTCAGCCATGAAATCAATGTCATAAGGCTAGTAGCAGCATGATGAGTGGATTTAGGTAAGACGATTCTAAGTGAAATAAGTCACACAGAAAAGGACACTTCTCATAAGGTGTCACTTATAGAGGGAATGTAAAAACCATTACACTTGAACTGAATTACAAAACAGAACAGAGTCACACATGCAGAAAACACACTATGGCTGCTTAACGGGAAAGGTGAGGTGGGGTGATACATAAAACAAGAGTTTCAAATTAGCTCAGATACCGTTCCATAAACCCAATATGTAACAGACAAGACCTACTCCTTGCTCAGAGAACTGGACTCAACACGCCCGATTCACCGCACAAGAATATATCTGACTAGTAATAATCTTAAAACCTATGTATTGATATCTCTCTGTTAGTGTGTCAAGTGGGTGTAAAGCGGCATAAACACAGCCGTGAAAAGCAGCTAAACCCCATTATAAAAATAAATTACTTTTAAAAACCCATGAAAAAAAGACAGGGAAAGAGAGAGAAATTCTTACACAATTCGTTCAGGGGCTGTGATGCAACCTGGATTGACCATATCTAGACCCACAGCTGGATGAGACATAAGGGTGGACACTCTTGGGGCTGAGAGGTTTGGTGAGGTTGGGTGAGCAAACGCAGACCCTTTAAAGTAATAGTGCGTGCTACCCATCGCATGGGTCCCAAATCTCCAGGTTCAAGGGCATCTTCCTACATCGAAAACATGCATGAGAAACCCAGAAGATGGTACACCGTGTGATGGGGAAAGGTTTCTAAAACGCACCTCATTTCTCATCTCCTTGTGCTCGGGTTCGCCATTCCAGCCACTTTACTAGCAATCTCCCTACTTGGAGCATCAGCACCTTTAACCTCCTGTTCCGTACAGGTTGCAATTTGTCCTGAGGATGAACGGGAAGACGGGGAACCAATGAGAGACTAGCTCTTGGTGTTGGGACAGGCAGAGGTCACTCTATTTTCCCATCAGGAAGAAGAATTAACCACAGGCTCAGCCTGCCCCCTGGAACCAGAACAGGGCCTGAAGCCATCCTGCGCTTTTGCGGCCAGCTCCCAAAAAAGCGACTTGTAAAATGGAGCTTCAGGGCACTGCAATTCACAAACGTGCAGAGTTATAAATGATAACTCTCGTCCACAAATATATTGAGGGAAGGCAAAGAAGAGGATTTGAAATCAAGGCAGAATTGCAGGAAACAGATTTCAGGAGGTAGATTCGAATCGCCTTTAAAGCACATGAAAAGCGGCAAAACGTTGACAATGATGCCCTTGGCCAAAAAGGGCGTATGCGTTTTTTCCTGAATATATTCAGGAAAAAACGCATACGCCCTTTTTGGCCAACCAAGCAACCTGGAAAGGCAAATCAGCGCTACAAAGAAGTCTCGCTTCCCATCGGTCAAAAGGGCCATGCTGAAAAAAGTGTCAAAACCAGAAATGCAGGACAGGCCATGGAGAAATGGGAGCCTTGCTACACTGATGGGCGGGATGTAAATTGCCAACAGCCACTCTGGAGAAGTGTACGGTGTGTCCTGAAACATCTAAAAAACACAGCTTAGAGAGCATAGGGCACTTCCACGCATGGGGGGATAAAGTGGGAAAATTGAAAATCAGCAAGACACAAGCACCCCAAAGTTTAGGGCTGCTCTGTTGACAAGGACCTCCACTTCATTCTACCTTAAATATCCCAGGAAAGCGAAAAATGGATAAAAAAGTTGTGGTCCTTATGTACAATGGAATATCACTCAGCCATGAAATCAATGTCATAAGGCTAGTAGCAGCATGATGAGTGGATTTAGGTAAGACGATTCTAAGTGAAATAAGTCACACAGAAAAGGACACTTCTCATAAGGTGTCACTTATAGAGGGAATGTAAAAACCGTTACACTTGAACTGAATTACAAAACAGAACAGAGTCACACATGCAGAAAACACACTATGGCTGCTTAACGGGAAAGGTGAGGTGGGGTGATACATAAAACAAGAGTTTCAAATTAGCTCAGATACCGTTCCATAAACCCAATATGTAACAGACAAGACCTACTCCTTGCTCAGAGAACTGGACTCAACACGCCCGATTCACCGCACAAGAATATATCTGACTAGTAATAATCTTAAAACCTATGTATTGATATCTCTCTGTTAGTGTGTCAAGTGGGTGTAAAGCGGCATAAACACAGCCGTGAAAAGCAGCTAAACCCCATTATAAAAATAAATTACTTTTAAAAACCCATGAAAAAAAGACAGGGAAAGAGAGAGAAATTCTTACACAATTCGTTCAGGGGCTGTGATGCAACCTGGATTGACCATATCTAGACCCACACCTGGATGAGACATAAGGGTGGACACTCTTGGGGCTGAGAGGTTTGGTGAGGTTGGGTGAGCAAACGCAGACCCTTTAAAGTAATAGTGCGTGCTACCCATCGCATGGGTCCCAAATCTCCAGGTTCAAGGGCATCTTCCTACATCGAAAACATGCATGAGAAACCCAGAAGATGGTACACCGTGTGATGGGGAAAGGTTTCTAAAACGCACCTCATTTCTCATCTCCTTGTGCTCGGGTTCGCCATTCCAGCCACTTTACTAGCAATCTCCCTACTTGGAGCATCAGCACCTTTAACCTCCTGTTCCGTACAGGTTGCAATTTGTCCTGAGGATGAACGGGAAGACGGGGAACCAATGAGAGACTAGCTCTTGGTGTTGGGACAGGCAGAGGTCACTCTATTTTCCCATCAGGAAGAAGAATTAACCACAGGCTCAGCCTGCCCCCTGGAACCAGAACAGGGCCTGAAGCCATCCTGCGCTTTTGCGGCCAGCTCCCAAAAAAGCGACTTGTAAAATGGAGCTTCAGGGCACTGCAATTCACAAACCTGCAGAGTTATAAATGATAACTCTCGTCCACAAATATATTGAGGGAAGGCAAAGAAGAGGATTTGAAATCAAGGCAGAATTGCAGGAAACAGATTTCAGGAGGTAGATTCGAATCGCCTTTAAAGCACATGAAAAGCGGCAAAACGTTGACAATGATGCCCTTGGCCAAAAAGGGCGTATGCGTTTTTTCCTGAATATATTCAGGAAAAAACGCATACGCCCTTTTTGGCCAACCAAGCAACCTGGAAAGGCAAATCAGCGCTACAAAGAAGTCTCGCTTCCCATCGGTCAAAAGGGCCATGCTGAAAAAAGTGTCAAAACCAGAAATGCAGGACAGGCCATGGAGAAATGGGAGCCTTGCTACACTGATGGGCGGGATGTAAATTGCCAACAGCCACTCTGGAGAAGTGTACGGTGTGTCCTGAAACATCTAAAAAACACAGCTTAGAGAGCATAGGGCACTTCCACGCATGGGGGGATAAAGTGGGAAAATTGAAAATCAGCAAGACACAAGCACCCCAAAGTTTAGGGCTGCTCTGTTGACAAGGACCTCCACTTCATTCTACCTTAAATATCCCAGGAAAGCGAAAAATGGATAAAAAAGTTGTGGTCCTTATGTACAATGGAATATCACTCAGCCATGAAATCAATGTCATAAGGCTAGTAGCAGCATGATGAGTGGATTTAGGTAAGACGATTCTAAGTGAAATAAGTCACACAGAAAAGGACACTTCTCATAAGGTGTCACTTATAGAGGGAATGTAAAAACCGTTACACTTGAACTGAATTACAAAACAGAACAGAGTCACACATGCAGAAAACACACTATGGCTGCTTAACGGGAAAGGTGAGGTGGGGTGATACATAAAACAAGAGTTTCAAATTAGCTCAGATACCGTTCCATAAACCCAATATGTAACAGACAAGACCTACTCCTTGCTCAGAGAACTGGACTCAACACGCCCGATTCACCGCACAAGAATATATCTGACTAGTAATAATCTTAAAACCTATGTATTGATATCTCTCTGTTAGTGTGTCAAGTGGGTGTAAAGCGGCATAAACACAGCCGTGAAAAGCAGCTAAACCCCATTATAAAAATAAATTACTTTTAAAAACCCATGAAAAAAAGACAGGGAAAGAGAGAGAAATTCTTACACAATTCGTTCAGGGGCTGTGATGCAACCTGGATTGACCATATCTAGACCCACACCTGGATGAGACATAAGGGTGGACACTCTTGGGGCTGAGAGGTTTGGTGAGGTTGGGTGAGCAAACGCAGACCCTTTAAAGTAATAGTGCGTGCTACCCATCGCATGGGTCCCAAATCTCCAGGTTCAAGGGCATCTTCCTACATCGAAAACATGCATGAGAAACCCAGAAGATGGTACACCGTGTGATGGGGAAAGGTTTCTAAAACGCACCTCATTTCTCATCTCCTTGTGCTCGGGTTCGCCATTCCAGCCACTTTACTAGCAATCTCCCTACTTGGAGCATCAGCACCTTTAACCTCCTGTTCCGTACAGGTTGCAATTTGTCCTGAGGATGAACGGGAAGACGGGGAACCAATGAGAGACTAGCTCTTGGTGTTGGGACAGGCAGAGGTCACTCTATTTTCCCATCAGGAAGAAGAATTAACCACAGGCTCAGCCTGCCCCCTGGAACCAGAACAGGGCCTGAAGCCATCCTGCGCTTTTGCGGCCAGCTCCCAAAAAAGCGACTTGTAAAATGGAGCTTCAGGGCACTGCAATTCACAAACCTGCAGAGTTATAAATGATAACTCTCGTCCACAAATATATTGAGGGAAGGCAAAGAAGAGGATTTGAAATCAAGGCAGAATTGCAGGAAACAGATTTCAGGAGGTAGATTCGAATCGCCTTTAAAGCACATGAAAAGCGGCAAAACGTTGACAATGATGCCCTTGGCCAAAAAGGGCGTATGCGTTTTTTCCTGAATATATTCAGGAAAAAACGCATACGCCCTTTTTGGCCAACCAAGCAACCTGGAAAGGCAAATCAGCGCTACAAAGAAGTCTCGCTTCCCATCGGTCAAAAGGGCCATGCTGAAAAAAGTGTCAAAACCAGAAATGCAGGACAGGCCATGGAGAAATGGGAGCCTTGCTACACTGATGGGCGGGATGTAAATTGCCAACAGCCACTCTGGAGAAGTGTACGGTGTGTCCTGAAACATCTAAAAAACACAGCTTAGAGAGCATAGGGCACTTCCACGCATGGGGGGATAAAGTGGGAAAATTGAAAATCAGCAAGACACAAGCACCCCAAAGTTTAGGGCTGCTCTGTTGACAAGGACCTCCACTTCATTCTACCTTAAATATCCCAGGAAAGCGAAAAATGGATAAAAAAGTTGTGGTCCTTATGTACAATGGAATATCACTCAGCCATGAAATCAATGTCATAAGGCTAGTAGCAGCATGATGAGTGGATTTAGGTAAGACGATTCTAAGTGAAATAAGTCACACAGAAAAGGACACTTCTCATAAGGTGTCACTTATAGAGGGAATGTAAAAACCGTTACACTTGAACTGAATTACAAAACAGAACAGAGTCACACATGCAGAAAACACACTATGGCTGCTTAACGGGAAAGGTGAGGTGGGGTGATACATAAAACAAGAGTTTCAAATTAGCTCAGATACCGTTCCATAAACCCAATATGTAACAGACAAGACCTACTCCTTGCTCAGAGAACTGGACTCAACACGCCCGATTCACCGCACAAGAATATATCTGACTAGTAATAATCTTAAAACCTATGTATTGATATCTCTCTGTTAGTGTGTCAAGTGGGTGTAAAGCGGCATAAACACAGCCGTGAAAAGCAGCTAAACCCCATTATAAAAATAAATTACTTTTAAAAACCCATGAAAAAAAGACAGGGAAAGAGAGAGAAATTCTTACACAATTCGTTCAGGGGCTGTGATGCAACCTGGATTGACCATATCTAGACCCACAGCTGGATGAGACATAAGGGTGGACACTCTTGGGGCTGAGAGGTTTGGTGAGGTTGGGTGAGCAAACGCAGACCCTTTAAAGTAATAGTGCGTGCTACCCATCGCATGGGTCCCAAATCTCCAGGTTCAAGGGCATCTTCCTACATCGAAAACATGCATGAGAAACCCAGAAGATGGTACACCGTGTGATGGGGAAAGGTTTCTAAAACGCACCTCATTTCTCATCTCCTTGTGCTCGGGTTCGCCATTCCAGCCACTTTACTAGCAATCTCCCTACTTGGAGCATCAGCACCTTTAACCTCCTGTTCCGTACAGGTTGCAATTTGTCCTGAGGATGAACGGGAAGACGGGGAACCAATGAGAGACTAGCTCTTGGTGTTGGGACAGGCAGAGGTCACTCTATTTTCCCATCAGGAAGAAGAATTAACCACAGGCTCAGCCTGCCCCCTGGAACCAGAACAGGGCCTGAAGCCATCCTGCGCTTTTGCGGCCAGCTCCCAAAAAAGCGACTTGTAAAATGGAGCTTCAGGGCACTGCAATTCACAAACCTGCAGAGTTATAAATGATAACTCTCGTCCACAAATATATTGAGGGAAGGCAAAGAAGAGGATTTGAAATCAAGGCAGAATTGCAGGAAACAGATTTCAGGAGGTAGATTCGAATCGCCTTTAAAGCACATGAAAAGCGGCAAAACGTTGACAATGATGCCCTTGGCCAAAAAGGGCGTATGCGTTTTTTCCTGAATATATTCAGGAAAAAACGCATACGCCCTTTTTGGCCAACCAAGCAACCTGGAAAGGCAAATCAGCGCTACAAAGAAGTCTCGCTTCCCATCGGTCAAAAGGGCCATGCTGAAAAAAGTGTCAAAACCAGAAATGCAGGACAGGCCATGGAGAAATGGGAGCCTTGCTACACTGATGGGCGGGATGTAAATTGCCAACAGCCACTCTGGAGAAGTGTACGGTGTGTCCTGAAACATCTAAAAAACACAGCTTAGAGAGCATAGGGCACTTCCACGCATGGGGGGATAAAGTGGGAAAATTGAAAATCAGCAAGACACAAGCACCCCAAAGTTTAGGGCTGCTCTGTTGACAAGGACCTCCACTTCATTCTACCTTAAATATCCCAGGAAAGCGAAAAATGGATAAAAAAGTTGTGGTCCTTATGTACAATGGAATATCACTCAGCCATGAAATCAATGTCATAAGGCTAGTAGCAGCATGATGAGTGGATTTAGGTAAGACGATTCTAAGTGAAATAAGTCACACAGAAAAGGACACTTCTCATAAGGTGTCACTTATAGAGGGAATGTAAAAACCGTTACACTTGAACTGAATTACAAAACAGAACAGAGTCACACATGCAGAAAACACACTATGGCTGCTTAACGGGAAAGGTGAGGTGGGGTGATACATAAAACAAGAGTTTCAAATTAGCTCAGATACCGTTCCATAAACCCAATATGTAACAGACAAGACCTACTCCTTGCTCAGAGAACTGGACTCAACACGCCCGATTCACCGCACAAGAATATATCTGACTAGTAATAATCTTAAAACCTATGTATTGATATCTCTCTGTTAGTGTGTCAAGTGGGTGTAAAGCGGCATAAACACAGCCGTGAAAAGCAGCTAAACCCCATTATAAAAATAAATTACTTTTAAAAACCCATGAAACAAAGACAGGGAAAGAGAGAGAAATTCTTACACAATTCGTTCAGGGGCTGTGATGCAACCTGGATTGACCATATCTAGACCCACAGCTGGATGAGACATAAGGGTGGACACTCTTGGGGCTGAGAGGTTTGGTGAGGTTGGGTGAGCAAACGCAGACCCTTTAAAGTAATAGTGCATGCTACCCATCGCATGGGTCCCAAATCTCCAGGTTCAAGGGCATCTTCCTACATCGAAAACATGCATGAGAAACCCAGAAGATGGTACACCGTGTGATGGGGAAAGGTTTCTAAAACGCACCTCATTTCTCATCTCCTTGTGCTCGGGTTCGCCATTCCAGCCACTTTACTAGCAATCTCCCTACTTGGAGCATCAGCACCTTTAACCTCCTGTTCCGTACAGGTTGCAATTTGTCCTGAGGATGAACGGGAAGACGGGGAACCAATGAGAGACTAGCTCTTGGTGTTGGGACAGGCAGAGGTCACTCTATTTTCCCATCAGGAAGAAGAATTAACCACAGGCTCAGCCTGCCCCCTGGAACCAGAACAGGGCCTGAAGCCATCCTGCGCTTTTGCGGCCAGCTCCCAAAAAAGCGACTTGTAAAATGGAGCTTCAGGGCACTGCAATTCACAAACCTGCAGAGTTATAAATGATAACTCTCGTCCACAAATATATTGAGGGAAGGCAAAGAAGAGGATTTGAAATCAAGGCAGAATTGCAGGAAACAGATTTCAGGAGGTAGATTCGAATCGCCTTTAAAGCACATGAAAAGCGGCAAAACGTTGACAATGATGCCCTTGGCCAAAAAGGGCGTATGCGTTTTTTCCTGAATATATTCAGGAAAAAACGCATACGCCCTTTTTGGCCAACCAAGCAACCTGGAAAGGCAAATCAGCGCTACAAAGAAGTCTCGCTTCCCATCGGTCAAAAGGGCCATGCTGAAAAAAGTGTCAAAACCAGAAATGCAGGACAGGCCATGGAGAAATGGGAGCCTTGCTACACTGATGGGCGGGATGTAAATTGCCAACAGCCACTCTGGAGAAGTGTACGGTGTGTCCTGAAACATCTAAAAAACACAGCTTAGAGAGCATAGGGCACTTCCACGCATGGGGGGATAAAGTGGGAAAATTGAAAATCAGCAAGACACAAGCACCCCAAAGTTTAGGGCTGCTCTGTTGACAAGGACCTCCACTTCATTCTACCTTAAATATCCCAGGAAAGCGAAAAATGGATAAAAAAGTTGTGGTCCTTATGTACAATGGAATATCACTGAGCCATGAAATCAATGTCATAAGGCTAGTAGCAGCATGATGAGTGGATTTAGGTAAGACGATTCTAAGTGAAATAAGTCACACAGAAAAGGACACTTCTCATAAGGTGTCACTTATAGAGGGAATGTAAAAACCGTTACACTTGAACTGAATTACAAAACAGAACAGAGTCACACATGCAGAAAACACACTATGGCTGCTTAACGGGAAAGGTGAGGTGGGGTGATACATAAAACAAGAGTTTCAAATTAGCTCAGATACCGTTCCATAAACCCAATATGTAACAGACAAGACCTACTCCTTGCTCAGAGAACTGGACTCAACACGCCCGATTCACCGCACAAGAATATATCTGACTAGTAATAATCTTAAAACCTATGTATTGATATCTCTCTGTTAGTGTGTCAAGTGGGTGTAAAGCGGCATAAACACAGCCGTGAAAAGCAGCTAAACCCCATTATAAAAATAAATTACTTTTAAAAACCCATGAAAAAAAGACAGGGAAAGAGAGAGAAATTCTTACACAATTCGTTCAGGGGCTGTGATGCAACCTGGATTGACCATATCTAGACCCACAGCTGGATGAGACATAAGGGTGGACACTCTTGGGGCTGAGAGGTTTGGTGAGGTTGGGTGAGCAAACGCAGACCCTTTAAAGTAATAGTGCGTGCTACCCATCGCATGGGTCCCAAATCTCCAGGTTCAAGGGCATCTTCCTACATCGAAAACATGCATGAGAAACCCAGAAGATGGTACACCGTGTGATGGGGAAAGGTTTCTAAAACGCACCTCATTTCTCATCTCCTTGTGCTCGGGTTCGCCATTCCAGCCACTTTACTAGCAATCTCCCTACTTGGAGCATCAGCACCTTTAACCTCCTGTTCCGTACAGGTTGCAATTTGTCCTGAGGATGAACGGGAAGACGGGGAACCAATGAGAGACTAGCTCTTGGTGTTGGGACAGGCACAGGTCACTCTATTTTCCCATCAGGAAGAAGAATTAACCACAGGCTCAGCCTGCCCCCGGAACCAGAACAGGGCCTGAAGCCATCCTGCGCTTTTGCGGCCAGCTCCCAAAAAAGCGACTTGTAAAATGGAGCTTCAGGGCACTGCAATTCACAAACCTGCAGAGTTATAAATGATAACTCTCGTCCACAAATATATTGAGGGAAGGCAAAGAAGAGGATTTGAAATCAAGGCAGAATTGCAGGAAACAGATTTCAGGAGGTAGATTCGAATCGCCTTTAAAGCACATGAAAACCAGCAAAACGTTGACAATGATGCCCTTGGCCAAAAAGGGCGTATGCGTTTTTTCCTGAATATATTCAGGAAAAAACGCATACGCCCTTTTTGGCCAACCAAGCAACCTGGAAAGGCAAATCAGCGCTACAAAGAAGTCTCGCTTCCCATCGGTCAAAAGGGCCATGCTGAAAAAAGTGTCAAAACCAGAAATGCAGGACAGGCCATGGAGAAATGGGAGCCTTGCTACACTGATGGGCGGGATGTAAATTGCCAACAGCCACTCTGGAGAAGTGTACGGTGTGTCCTGAAACATCTAAACAACACAGCTTAGAGAGCATAGGGCACTTCCACGCATGGGGGGATAAAGTGGGAAAATTGAAAATCAGCAAGACACAAGCACCCCAAAGTTTAGGGCTGCTCTGTTGACAAGGACCTCCACTTCATTCCACCTTAAATATCCCAGGAAAGCGAAAAATGGATCAAAAAGTTGTGGTCCTTATGTACAATGGAATATCACTCAGCCATGAAATCAATGTCATAAGGCTAGTAGCAGCATGATGAGTGGATTTAGGTAAGACGATTCTAAGTGAAATAAGTCACACAGAAAAGGACACTTCTCATAAGGTGTCACTTATAGAGGGAATGTAAAAACCGTTACACTTGAACTGAATTACAAAACAGAACAGAGTCACACATGCAGAAAACACACTATGGCTGCTTAACGGGAAAGGTGAGGTGGGGTGATACATAAAACAAGAGTTTCAAATTAGCTCAGATACCGTTCCATAAACCCAATATGTAACAGACAAGACCTACTCCTTGCTCAGAGAACTGGACTCAACACGCCCGATTCACCGCACAAGAATATATCTGACTAGTAATAATCTTAAAACCTATGTATTGATATCTCTCTGTTAGTGTGTCAAGTGGGTGTAAAGCGGCATAAACACAGCCGTGAAAAGCAGCTAAACCCCATTATAAAAATAAATTACTTTTAAAAACCCATGAAAAAAAGACAGGGAAAGAGAGAGAAATTCTTACACAATTCGTTCAGGGGCTGTGATGCAACCTGGATTGACCATATCTAGACCCACAGCTGGATGAGACATAAGGGTGGACACTCTTGGGGCTGAGAGGTTTGGTGAGGTTGGGTGAGCAAACGCAGACCCTTTAAAGTAATAGTGCGTGCTACCCATCGCATGGGTCCCAAATCTCCAGGTTCAAGGGCATCTTCCTACATCGAAAACATGCATGAGAAACCCAGAAGATGGTACACCGTGTGATGGGGAAAGGTTTCTAAAACGCACCTCATTTCTCATCTCCTTGTGCTCGGGTTCGCCATTCCAGCCACTTTACTAGCAATCTCCCTACTTGGAGCATCAGCACCTTTAACCTCCTGTTCCGTACAGGTTGCAATTTGTCCTGAGGATGAACGGGAAGACGGGGAACCAATGAGAGACTAGCTCTTGGTGTTGGGACAGGCAGAGGTCACTCTATTTTCCCATCAGGAAGAAGAATTAACCACAGGCTCAGCCTGCCCCCTGGAACCAGAACAGGGCCTGAAGCCATCCTGCGCTTTTGCGGCCAGCTCCCAAAAAAGCGACTTGTAAAATGGAGCTTCAGGGCACTGCAATTCACAAACCTGCAGAGTTATAAATGATAACTCTCGTCCACAAATATATTGAGGGAAGGCAAAGAAGAGGATTTGAAATCAAGGCAGAATTGCAGGAAACAGATTTCAGGAGGTAGATTCGAATCGCCTTTAAAGCACATGAAAAGCGGCAAAACGTTGACAATGATGCCCTTGGCCAAAAAGGGCGTATGCGTTTTTTCCTGAATATATTCAGGAAAAAACGCATACGCCCTTTTTGGCCAACCAAGCAACCTGGAAAGGCAAATCAGCGCTACAAAGAAGTCTCGCTTCCCATCGGTCAAAAGGGCCATGCTGAAAAAAGTGTCAAAACCAGAAATGCAGGACAGGCCATGGAGAAATGGGAGCCTTGCTACACTGATGGGCGGGATGTAAATTGCCAACAGCCACTCTGGAGAAGTGTACGGTGTGTCCTGAAACATCTAAAAAACACAGCTTAGAGAGCATAGGGCACTTCCACGCATGGGGGGATAAAGTGGGAAAATTGAAAATCAGCAAGACACAAGCACCCCAAAGTTTAGGGCTGCTCTGTTGACAAGGACCTCCACTTCATTCTACCTTAAATATCCCAGGAAAGCGAAAAATGGATAAAAAAGTTGTGGTCCTTATGTACAATGGAATATCACTCAGCCATGAAATCAATGTCATAAGGCTAGTAGCAGCATGATGAGTGGATTTAGGTAAGACGATTCTAAGTGAAATAAGTCACACAGAAAAGGACACTTCTCATAAGGTGTCACTTATAGAGGGAATGTAAAAACCGTTACACTTGAACTGAATTACAAAACAGAACAGAGTCACACATGCAGAAAACACACTATGGCTGCTTAACGGGAAAGGTGAGGTGGGGTGATACATAAAACAAGAGTTTCAAATTAGCTCAGATACCGTTCCATAAACCCAATATGTAACAGACAAGACCTACTCCTTGCTCAGAGAACTGGACTCAACACGCCCGATTCACCGCACAAGAATATATCTGACTAGTAATAATCTTAAAACCTATGTATTGATATCTCTCTGTTAGTGTGTCAAGTGGGTGTAAAGCGGCATAAACACAGCCGTGAAAAGCAGCTAAACCCCATTATAAAAATAAATTACTTTTAAAAACCCATGAAACAAAGACAGGGAAAGAGAGAGAAATTCTTACACAATTCGTTCAGGGGCTGTGATGCAACCTGGATTGACCATATCTAGACCCACAGCTGGATGAGACATAAGGGTGGACACTCTTGGGGCTGAGAGGTTTGGTGAGGTTGGGTGAGCAAACGCAGACCCTTTAAAGTAATAGTGCATGCTACCCATCGCATGGGTCCCAAATCTCCAGGTTCAAGGGCATCTTCCTACATCGAAAACATGCATGAGAAACCCAGAAGATGGTACACCGTGTGATGGGGAAAGGTTTCTAAAACGCACCTCATTTCTCATCTCCTTGTGCTCGGGTTCGCCATTCCAGCCACTTTACTAGCAATCTCCCTACTTGGAGCATCAGCACCTTTAACCTCCTGTTCCGTACAGGTTGCAATTTGTCCTGAGGATGAACGGGAAGACGGGGAACCAATGAGAGACTAGCTCTTGGTGTTGGGACAGGCAGAGGTCACTCTATTTTCCCATCAGGAAGAAGAATTAACCACAGGCTCAGCCTGCCCCCTGGAACCAGAACAGGGCCTGAAGCCATCCTGCGCTTTTGCGGCCAGCTCCCAAAAAAGCGACTTGTAAAATGGAGCTTCAGGGCACTGCAATTCACAAACCTGCAGAGTTATAAATGATAACTCTCGTCCACAAATATATTGAGGGAAGGCAAAGAAGAGGATTTGAAATCAAGGCAGAATTGCAGGAAACAGATTTCAGGAGGTAGATTCGAATCGCCTTTAAAGCACATGAAAAGCGGCAAAACGTTGACAATGATGCCCTTGGCCAAAAAGGGCGTATGCGTTTTTTCCTGAATATATTCAGGAAAAAACGCATACGCCCTTTTTGGCCAACCAAGCAACCTGGAAAGGCAAATCAGCGCTACAAAGAAGTCTCGCTTCCCATCGGTCAAAAGGGCCATGCTGAAAAAAGTGTCAAAACCAGAAATGCAGGACAGGCCATGGAGAAATGGGAGCCTTGCTACACTGATGGGCGGGATGTAAATTGCCAACAGCCACTCTGGAGAAGTGTACGGTGTGTCCTGAAACATCTAAAAAACACAGCTTAGAGAGCATAGGGCACTTCCACGCATGGGGGGATAAAGTGGGAAAATTGAAAATCAGCAAGACACAAGCACCCCAAAGTTTAGGGCTGCTCTGTTGACAAGGACCTCCACTTCATTCTACCTTAAATATCCCAGGAAAGCGAAAAATGGATAAAAAAGTTGTGGTCCTTATGTACAATGGAATATCACTGAGCCATGAAATCAATGTCATAAGGCTAGTAGCAGCATGATGAGTGGATTTAGGTAAGACGATTCTAAGTGAAATAAGTCACACAGAAAAGGACACTTCTCATAAGGTGTCACTTATAGAGGGAATGTAAAAACCGTTACACTTGAACTGAATTACAAAACAGAACAGAGTCACACATGCAGAAAACACACTATGGCTGCTTAACGGGAAAGGTGAGGTGGGGTGATACATAAAACAAGAGTTTCAAATTAGCTCAGATACCGTTCCATAAACCCAATATGTAACAGACAAGACCTACTCCTTGCTCAGAGAACTGGACTCAACACGCCCGATTCACCGCACAAGAATATATCTGACTAGTAATAATCTTAAAACCTATGTATTGATATCTCTCTGTTAGTGTGTCAAGTGGGTGTAAAGCGGCATAAACACAGCCGTGAAAAGCAGCTAAACCCCATTATAAAAATAAATTACTTTTAAAAACCCATGAAAAAAAGACAGGGAAAGAGAGAGAAATTCTTACACAATTCGTTCAGGGGCTGTGATGCAACCTGGATTGACCATATCTAGACCCACAGCTGGATGAGACATAAGGGTGGACACTCTTGGGGCTGAGAGGTTTGGTGAGGTTGGGTGAGCAAACGCAGACCCTTTAAAGTAATAGTGCGTGCTACCCATCGCATGGGTCCCAAATCTCCAGGTTCAAGGGCATCTTCCTACATCGAAAACATGCATGAGAAACCCAGAAGATGGTACACCGTGTGATGGGGAAAGGTTTCTAAAACGCACCTCATTTCTCATCTCCTTGTGCTCGGGTTCGCCATTCCAGCCACTTTACTAGCAATCTCCCTACTTGGAGCATCAGCACCTTTAACCTCCTGTTCCGTACAGGTTGCAATTTGTCCTGAGGATGAACGGGAAGACGGGGAACCAATGAGAGACTAGCTCTTGGTGTTGGGACAGGCACAGGTCACTCTATTTTCCCATCAGGAAGAAGAATTAACCACAGGCTCAGCCTGCCCCCGGAACCAGAACAGGGCCTGAAGCCATCCTGCGCTTTTGCGGCCAGCTCCCAAAAAAGCGACTTGTAAAATGGAGCTTCAGGGCACTGCAATTCACAAACCTGCAGAGTTATAAATGATAACTCTCGTCCACAAATATATTGAGGGAAGGCAAAGAAGAGGATTTGAAATCAAGGCAGAATTGCAGGAAACAGATTTCAGGAGGTAGATTCGAATCGCCTTTAAAGCACATGAAAACCAGCAAAACGTTGACAATGATGCCCTTGGCCAAAAAGGGCGTATGCGTTTTTTCCTGAATATATTCAGGAAAAAACGCATACGCCCTTTTTGGCCAACCAAGCAACCTGGAAAGGCAAATCAGCGCTACAAAGAAGTCTCGCTTCCCATCGGTCAAAAGGGCCATGCTGAAAAAAGTGTCAAAACCAGAAATGCAGGACAGGCCATGGAGAAATGGGAGCCTTGCTACACTGATGGGCGGGATGTAAATTGCCAACAGCCACTCTGGAGAAGTGTACGGTGTGTCCTGAAACATCTAAACAACACAGCTTAGAGAGCATAGGGCACTTCCACGCATGGGGGGATAAAGTGGGAAAATTGAAAATCAGCAAGACACAAGCACCCCAAAGTTTAGGGCTGCTCTGTTGACAAGGACCTCCACTTCATTCCACCTTAAATATCCCAGGAAAGCGAAAAATGGATCAAAAAGTTGTGGTCCTTATGTACAATGGAATATCACTCAGCCATGAAATCAATGTCATAAGGCTAGTAGCAGCATGATGAGTGGATTTAGGTAAGACGATTCTAAGTGAAATAAGTCACACAGAAAAGGACACTTCTCATAAGGTGTCACTTATAGAGGGAATGTAAAAACCGTTACACTTGAACTGAATTACAAAACAGAACAGAGTCACACATGCAGAAAACACACTATGGCTGCTTAACGGGAAAGGTGAGGTGGGGTGATACATAAAACAAGAGTTTCAAATTAGCTCAGATACCGTTCCATAAACCCAATATGTAACAGACAAGACCTACTCCTTGCTCAGAGAACTGGACTCAACACGCCCGATTCACCGCACAAGAATATATCTGACTAGTAATAATCTTAAAACCTATGTATTGATATCTCTCTGTTAGTGTGTCAAGTGGGTGTAAAGCGGCATAAACACAGCCGTGAAAAGCAGCTAAACCCCATTATAAAAATAAATTACTTTTAAAAACCCATGAAAAAAAGACAGGGAAAGAGAGAGAAATTCTTACACAATTCGTTCAGGGGCTGTGATGCAACCTGGATTGACCATATCTAGACCCACAGCTGGATGAGACATAAGGGTGGACACTCTTGGGGCTGAGAGGTTTGGTGAGGTTGGGTGAGCAAACGCAGACCCTTTAAAGTAATAGTGCGTGCTACCCATCGCATGGGTCCCAAATCTCCAGGTTCAAGGGCATCTTCCTACATCGAAAACATGCATGAGAAACCCAGAAGATGGTACACCGTGTGATGGGGAAAGGTTTCTAAAACGCACCTCATTTCTCATCTCCTTGTGCTCGGGTTCGCCATTCCAGCCACTTTACTAGCAATCTCCCTACTTGGAGCATCAGCACCTTTAACCTCCTGTTCCGTACAGGTTGCAATTTGTCCTGAGGATGAACGGGAAGACGGGGAACCAATGAGAGACTAGCTCTTGGTGTTGGGACAGGCACAGGTCACTCTATTTTCCCATCAGGAAGAAGAATTAACCACAGGCTCAGCCTGCCCCCGGAACCAGAACAGGGCCTGAAGCCATCCTGCGCTTTTGCGGCCAGCTCCCAAAAAAGCGACTTGTAAAATGGAGCTTCAGGGCACTGCAATTCACAAACCTGCAGAGTTATAAATGATAACTCTCGTCCACAAATATATTGAGGGAAGGCAAAGAAGAGGATTTGAAATCAAGGCAGAATTGCAGGAAACAGATTTCAGGAGGTAGATTCGAATCGCCTTTAAAGCACATGAAAACCAGCAAAACGTTGACAATGATGCCCTTGGCCAAAAAGGGCGTATGCGTTTTTTCCTGAATATATTCAGGAAAAAACGCATACGCCCTTTTTGGCCAACCAAGCAACCTGGAAAGGCAAATCAGCGCTACAAAGAAGTCTCGCTTCCCATCGGTCAAAAGGGCCATGCTGAAAAAAGTGTCAAAACCAGAAATGCAGGACAGGCCATGGAGAAATGGGAGCCTTGCTACACTGATGGGCGGGATGTAAATTGCCAACAGCCACTCTGGAGAAGTGTACGGTGTGTCCTGAAACATCTAAACAACACAGCTTAGAGAGCATAGGGCACTTCCACGCATGGGGGGATAAAGTGGGAAAATTGAAAATCAGCAAGACACAAGCACCCCAAAGTTTAGGGCTGCTCTGTTGACAAGGACCTCCACTTCATTCCACCTTAAATATCCCAGGAAAGCGAAAAATGGATCAAAAAGTTGTGGTCCTTATGTACAATGGAATATCACTCAGCCATGAAATCAATGTCATAAGGCTAGTAGCAGCATGATGAGTGGATTTAGGTAAGACGATTCTAAGTGAAATAAGTCACACAGAAAAGGAAACTTCTCATAAGGTGTCACTTATAGAGGGAATGTAAAAACCGTTACACTTGAACTGAATTACAAAACAGAACAGAGTCACACATGCAGAAAACACACTATGGCTGCTTAACGGGAAATGTGAGGTGGGGTGATACATAAAACAAGAGTTTCAAATTAGCTCAGATACCGTTCCATAAACCCAATATGTAATAGACAAGACCTACTCCTTGCTCAGAGAACTGGACTCAACACGCCCGATTCACCGCACAAGAATATATCTGACTAGTAATAATCTTAAAACCTATGTATTGATATCTCTCTGTTAGTGTGTCAAGTGGGTATAAAGCGGCATAAACACAGCCGTGAAAAGCAGCTAAACCCCATTATAAAAATAAATTACTTTTAAAAACCCATGAAACAAAGACAGGGAAAGAGAGAGAAATTCTTACACAATTCGTTCAGGGGCTGTGATGCAACCTGGATTGAACATATCTAGACCCACAGCTGGATGAGACATAAGGGTGGACACTCCTGGGGCTGAGAGGTTTGGTGAGGTTGGGTGAGCAAACGCAGATCCTGTAAAGTAATACTGCGTGCTACCCATCGCATGGGTCCCAAATCTCCAGGTTCAAAGGCATCTTCCTACATCGAAAACATGCATGAGAAACCCAGAAGATGGTACACCGTGTGATGGGGAAAGGTTTCTAAAACGCACCTCATTTCTCATCTCCTTGTGCTCGGGTTCGCCATTCCAGCCACTTGACTAGCAATCTCCCTACTTGGAGCATCAGCACCTTTAACCTCCTGTTCCGTACAGGTTGCAATTTGTCCTGAGGATGAACGGGAAGACGGGGAACCAATGAGAGACTAGCTCTTGGTGTTGGGACAGGCACAGGTCACTCTATTTTCCCATCAGGAAGAAGAATTAACCACAGGCTCAGCCTGCCCCCGGAACCAGAACAGGGCCTGAAGCCATCCTGCGCTTTTGCGGCCAGCTCCCAAAAAAGCGACTTGTAAAATGGAGCTTCAGGGCATTGCAATTCACAAACCTGCAGAGTTATAAATGATAACTCTCGTCCACAAATATATTGAGGGAAGGCAAAGAAGAGGATTTGAAATCAAGGCAGAATTGCAGGAAACAGATTTCAGGAGGTAGATTCGAATTGCCTTTAAAGCACATGAAAAGCGGCAAAACGTTGACAATGATGCCCTTGGCCAAAAAGGGCGTATGCGTTTTTTCCTGAATATATTCAGGAAAAAACGCATACGCCCTTTTTGGCCAACCAAGCAACCTGGAAAGGCAAATCAGCGCTACAAAGAAGTCTCGCTTCCCATCGGTCAAAAGGGCCATGCTGAAAAAAGTGTCAAAACCAGAAATGCAGGACAGGCAATGGAGAAATGGGAGCCTTGTTACACTGATGGGCGGGATGTAAATTGCCAACAGCCACTCTGGAGAAGTGTACGGTGTGTCCTGAAACATCTAAAAAACACAGCTTAGAGAGCATAGGGCACTTCCACGCATGGGGGGATAAAGTGGGAAAATTGAAAGTCAGCAAGACACAAGCACCCCAAAGTTTAGGGCTGCTCTGTTGACAAGGACCTCCACTTCATTCCACCTTAAATATCCCAGGAAAGCGAAAAATGGATCAAAAAGTTGTGGTCCTTATGTACAATGGAATATCACTCAGCCATGAAATCAATGTCATAAGGCTAGTAGCAGCATGATGAGTGGATTTAGGTAAGACGATTCTAAGTGAAATAAGTCACACAGAAAAGGACACTTCTCATAAGGTGTCACTTATAGAGGGAATGTAAAAACCGTTACACTTGAACTGAATTACAAAACAGAACAGAGTCACACATGCAGAAAACACACTATGGCTGCTTAACGGGAAAGGTGAGGTGGGGTGATACATAAAACAAGAGTTTCAAATTAGCTCAGATACCGTTCCATAAACCCAATATGTAATAGACAAGACCTACTCCTTGCTCAGAGAACTGGACTCAACATGCCGGATTCACCGCACAAGAATATATCTGACTAGTAATAATCTTAAAACCTATGTATTGATATCTCTCTGTTAGTGTGTCAAGTGGGTGTAAAGCGGCATAAACACAGCCCTGAAAAGCAGCTAAACCCCATTATAAAAATAAATTACTTTTAAAAACCCATGAAAAAAAGACAGGGAAAGAGAGAGAAATTCTTACACAATTCGTTCAGGGGCTGTGATGCAACCTGGATTGACCATATCTAGACCCACAGCTGGATGAGACATAAGGGTGGACACTCTTGGGGCTGAGAGGTTTGGTGAGGTTGGGTGAGCAAACGCAGACCCTTTAAAGTAATAGTGCGTGCTACCCATCGCATGGGTCCCAAATCTCCAGGTTCAAGGGCATCTTCCTACATCGAAAACATGCATGAGAAACCCAGAAGATGGTACACCGTGTGATGGGGAAAGGTTTCTAAAACGCACCTCATTTCTCATCTCCTTGTGCTCGGGTTCGCCATTCCAGCCACTTTACTAGCAATCTCCCTACTTGGAGCATCAGCACCTTTAACCTCCTGTTCCGTACAGGTTGCAATTTGTCCTGAGGATGAACGGGAAGACGGGGAACCAATGAGAGACTAGCTCTTGGTGTTGGGACAGGCACAGGTCACTCTATTTTCCCATCAGGAAGAAGAATTAACCACAGGCTCAGCCTGCCCCCGGAACCAGAACAGGGCCTGAAGCCATCCTGCGCTTTTGCGGCCAGCTCCCAAAAAAGCGACTTGTAAAATGGAGCTTCAGGGCATTGCAATTCACAAACCTGCAGAGTTATAAATGATAACTCTCGTCCACAAATATATTGAGGGAAGGCAAAGAAGAGGATTTGAAATCAAGGCAGAATTGCAGGAAACAGATTTCAGGAGGTAGATTCGAATCGCCTTTAAAGCACATGAAAAGCGGCAAAACGTTGACAATGATGCCCTTGGCCAAAAAGGGCGTATGCGTTTTTTCCTGAATATATTCAGGAAAAAACGCATACGCCCTTTTTGGCCAACCAAGCAACCTGGAAAGGCAAATCAGCGCTACAAAGAAGTCTCGCTTCCCATCGGTCAAAAGGGCCATGCTGAAAAAAGTGTCAAAACCAGAAATGCAGGACAGGCCATGGAGAAATGGGAGCCTTGCTACACTGATGGGCGGGATGTAAATTGCCAACAGCCACTCTGGAGAAGTGTACGGTGTGTCCTGAAACATCTAAAAAACACAGCTTAGAGAGCATAGGGCACTTCCACGCATGGGGGGATAAAGTGGGAAAATTGAAAATCAGCAAGACACAAGCACCCCAAAGTTTAGGGCTGCTCTGTTGACAAGGACCTCCACTTCATTCTACCTTAAATATCCCAGGAAAGCGAAAAATGGATAAAAAAGTTGTGGTCCTTATGTACAATGGAATATCACTCAGCCATGAAATCAATGTCATAAGGCTAGTAGCAGCATGATGAGTGGATTTAGGTAAGACGATTCTAAGTGAAATAAGTCACACAGAAAAGGACACTTCTCATAAGGTGTCACTTATAGAGGGAATGTAAAAACCGTTACACTTGAACTGAATTACAAAACAGAACAGAGTCACACATGCAGAAAACACACTATGGCTGCTTAACGGGAAAGGTGAGGTGGGGTGATACATAAAACAAGAGTTTCAAATTAGCTCAGATACCGTTCCATAAACCCAATATGTAACAGACAAGACCTACTCCTTGCTCAGAGAACTGGACTCAACACGCCCGATTCACCGCACAAGAATATATCTGACTAGTAATAATCTTAAAACCTATGTATTGATATCTCTCTGTTAGTGTGTCAAGTGGGTGTAAAGCGGCATAAACACAGCCGTGAAAAGCAGCTAAACCCCATTATAAAAATAAATTACTTTTAAAAACCCATGAAAAAAAGACAGGGAAAGAGAGAGAAATTCTTACACAATTCGTTCAGGGGCTGTGATGCAACCTGGATTGACCATATCTAGACCCACACCTGGATGAGACATAAGGGTGGACACTCTTGGGGCTGAGAGGTTTGGTGAGGTTGGGTGAGCAAACGCAGACCCTTTAAAGTAATAGTGCGTGCTACCCATCGCATGGGTCCCAAATCTCCAGGTTCAAGGGCATCTTCCTACATCGAAAACATGCATGAGAAACCCAGAAGATGGTACACCGTGTGATGGGGAAAGGTTTCTAAAACGCACCTCATTTCTCATCTCCTTGTGCTCGGGTTCGCCATTCCAGCCACTTTACTAGCAATCTCCCTACTTGGAGCATCAGCACCTTTAACCTCCTGTTCCGTACAGGTTGCAATTTGTCCTGAGGATGAACGGGAAGACGGGGAACCAATGAGAGACTAGCTCTTGGTGTTGGGACAGGCAGAGGTCACTCTATTTTCCCATCAGGAAGAAGAATTAACCACAGGCTCAGCCTGCCCCCTGGAACCAGAACAGGGCCTGAAGCCATCCTGCGCTTTTGCGGCCAGCTCCCAAAAAAGCGACTTGTAAAATGGAGCTTCAGGGCACTGCAATTCACAAACCTGCAGAGTTATAAATGATAACTCTCGTCCACAAATATATTGAGGGAAGGCAAAGAAGAGGATTTGAAATCAAGGCAGAATTGCAGGAAACAGATTTCAGGAGGTAGATTCGAATCGCCTTTAAAGCACATGAAAAGCGGCAAAACGTTGACAATGATGCCCTTGGCCAAAAAGGGCGTATGCGTTTTTTCCTGAATATATTCAGGAAAAAACGCATACGCCCTTTTTGGCCAACCAAGCAACCTGGAAAGGCAAATCAGCGCTACAAAGAAGTCTCGCTTCCCATCGGTCAAAAGGGCCATGCTGAAAAAAGTGTCAAAACCAGAAATGCAGGACAGGCCATGGAGAAATGGGAGCCTTGCTACACTGATGGGCGGGATGTAAATTGCCAACAGCCACTCTGGAGAAGTGTACGGTGTGTCCTGAAACGTCTAAAAAACACAGCTTAGAGAGCATAGGGCACTTCCACGCATGGGGGGATAAAGTGGGAAAATTGAAAATCAGCAAGACACAAGCACCCCAAAGTTTAGGGCTGCTCTGTTGACAAGGACCTCCACTTCATTCTACCTTAAATATCCCAGGAAAGCGAAAAATGGATAAAAAAGTTGTGGTCCTTATGTACAATGGAATATCACTGAGCCATGAAATCAATGTCATAAGGCTAGTAGCAGCATGATGAGTGGATTTAGGTAAGACGATTCTAAGTGAAATAAGTCACACAGAAAAGGACACTTCTCATAAGGTGTCACTTATAGAGGGAATGTAAAAACCGTTACACTTGAACTGAATTACAAAACAGAACAGAGTCACACATGCAGAAAACACACTATGGCTGCTTAACGGGAAAGGTGAGGTGGGGTGATACATAAAACAAGAGTTTCAAATTAGCTCAGATACCGTTCCATAAACCCAATATGTAACAGACAAGACCTACTCCTTGCTCAGAGAACTGGGCTCAACACGCCCGATTCACCGCACAAGAATATATCTGACTAGTAATAATCTTAAAACCTATGTATTGATATCTCTCTGTTAGTGTGTCAAGTGGGTGTAAAGCGGCATAAACACAGCCCTGAAAAGCAGCTAAACCCCATTATAAAAATAAATTACTTTTAAAAACCCATGAAAAAAAGACAGGGAAAGAGAGAGAAATTCTTACACAATTCGTTCAGGGGCTGTGATGCAACCTGGATTGACCATATCTAGACCCACAGCTGGATGAGACATAAGGGTGGACACTCTTGGGGCTGAGAGGTTTGGTGAGGTTGGGTGAGCAAACGCAGACCCTTTAAAGTAATAGTGCGTGCTACCCATCGCATGGGTCCCAAATCTCCAGGTTCAAGGGCATCTTCCTACATCGAAAACATGCATGAGAAACCCAGAAGATGGTACACCGTGTGATGGGGAAAGGTTTCTAAAACGCACCTCATTTCTCATCTCCTTGTGCTCGGGTTCGCCATTCCAGCCACTTTACTAGCAATCTCCCTACTTGGAGCATCAGCACCTTTAACCTCCTGTTCCGTACAGGTTGCAATTTGTCCTGAGGATGAACGGGAAGACGGGGAACCAATGAGAGACTAGCTCTTGGTGTTGGGACAGGCACAGGTCACTCTATTTTCCCATCAGGAAGAAGAATTAACCACAGGCTCAGCCTGCCCCCGGAACCAGAACAGGGCCTGAAGCCATCCTGCGCTTTTGCGGCCAGCTCCCAAAAAAGCGACTTGTAAAATGGAGCTTCAGGGCACTGCAATTCACAAACCTGCAGAGTTATAAATGATAACTCTCGTCCACAAATATATTGAGGGAAGGCAAAGAAGAGGATTTGAAATCAAGGCAGAATTGCAGGAAACAGATTTCAGGAGGTAGATTCGAATCGCCTTTAAAGCACATGAAAACCAGCAAAACGTTGACAATGATGCCCTTGGCCAAAAAGGGCGTATGCGTTTTTTCCTGAATATATTCAGGAAAAAACGCATACGCCCTTTTTGGCCAACCAAGCAACCTGGAAAGGCAAATCAGCGCTACAAAGAAGTCTCGCTTCCCATCGGTCAAAAGGGCCATGCTGAAAAAAGTGTCAAAACCAGAAATGCAGGACAGGCCATGGAGAAATGGGAGCCTTGCTACACTGATGGGCGGGATGTAAATTGCCAACAGCCACTCTGGAGAAGTGTACGGTGTGTCCTGAAACATCTAAACAACACAGCTTAGAGAGCATAGGGCACTTCCACGCATGGGGGGATAAAGTGGGAAAATTGAAAATCAGCAAGACACAAGCACCCCAAAGTTTAGGGCTGCTCTGTTGACAAGGACCTCCACTTCATTCCACCTTAAATATCCCAGGAAAGCGAAAAATGGATCAAAAAGTTGTGGTCCTTATGTACAATGGAATATCACTCAGCCATGAAATCAATGTCATAAGGCTAGTAGCAGCATGATGAGTGGATTTAGGTAAGACGATTCTAAGTGAAATAAGTCACACAGAAAAGGAAACTTCTCATAAGGTGTCACTTATAGAGGGAATGTAAAAACCGTTACACTTGAACTGAATTACAAAACAGAACAGAGTCACACATGCAGAAAACACACTATGGCTGCTTAACGGGAAATGTGAGGTGGGGTGATACATAAAACAAGAGTTTCAAATTAGCTCAGATACCGTTCCATAAACCCAATATGTAATAGACAAGACCTACTCCTTGCTCAGAGAACTGGACTCAACACGCCCGATTCACCGCACAAGAATATATCTGACTAGTAATAATCTTAAAACCTATGTATTGATATCTCTCTGTTAGTGTGTCAAGTGGGTATAAAGCGGCATAAACACAGCCGTGAAAAGCAGCTAAACCCCATTATAAAAATAAATTACTTTTAAAAACCCATGAAACAAAGACAGGGAAAGAGAGAGAAATTCTTACACAATTCGTTCAGGGGCTGTGATGCAACCTGGATTGAACATATCTAGACCCACAGCTGGATGAGACATAAGGGTGGACACTCCTGGGGCTGAGAGGTTTGGTGAGGTTGGGTGAGCAAACGCAGATCCTGTAAAGTAATACTGCGTGCTACCCATCGCATGGGTCCCAAATCTCCAGGTTCAAAGGCATCTTCCTACATCGAAAACATGCATGAGAAACCCAGAAGATGGTACACCGTGTGATGGGGAAAGGTTTCTAAAACGCACCTCATTTCTCATCTCCTTGTGCTCGGGTTCGCCATTCCAGCCACTTGACTAGCAATCTCCCTACTTGGAGCATCAGCACCTTTAACCTCCTGTTCCGTACAGGTTGCAATTTGTCCTGAGGATGAACGGGAAGACGGGGAACCAATGAGAGACTAGCTCTTGGTGTTGGGACAGGCACAGGTCACTCTATTTTCCCATCAGGAAGAAGAATTAACCACAGGCTCAGCCTGCCCCCGGAACCAGAACAGGGCCTGAAGCCATCCTGCGCTTTTGCGGCCAGCTCCCAAAAAAGCGACTTGTAAAATGGAGCTTCAGGGCATTGCAATTCACAAACCTGCAGAGTTATAAATGATAACTCTCGTCCACAAATATATTGAGGGAAGGCAAAGAAGAGGATTTGAAATCAAGGCAGAATTGCAGGAAACAGATTTCAGGAGGTAGATTCGAATTGCCTTTAAAGCACATGAAAAGCGGCAAAACGTTGACAATGATGCCCTTGGCCAAAAAGGGCGTATGCGTTTTTTCCTGAATATATTCAGGAAAAAACGCATACGCCCTTTTTGGCCAACCAAGCAACCTGGAAAGGCAAATCAGCGCTACAAAGAAGTCTCGCTTCCCATCGGTCAAAAGGGCCATGCTGAAAAAAGTGTCAAAACCAGAAATGCAGGACAGGCAATGGAGAAATGGGAGCCTTGTTACACTGATGGGCGGGATGTAAATTGCCAACAGCCACTCTGGAGAAGTGTACGGTGTGTCCTGAAACATCTAAAAAACACAGCTTAGAGAGCATAGGGCACTTCCACGCATGGGGGGATAAAGTGGGAAAATTGAAAGTCAGCAAGACACAAGCACCCCAAAGTTTAGGGCTGCTCTGTTGACAAGGACCTCCACTTCATTCCACCTTAAATATCCCAGGAAAGCGAAAAATGGATCAAAAAGTTGTGGTCCTTATGTACAATGGAATATCACTCAGCCATGAAATCAATGTCATAAGGCTAGTAGCAGCATGATGAGTGGATTTAGGTAAGACGATTCTAAGTGAAATAAGTCACACAGAAAAGGACACTTCTCATAAGGTGTCACTTATAGAGGGAATGTAAAAACCGTTACACTTGAACTGAATTACAAAACAGAACAGAGTCACACATGCAGAAAACACACTATGGCTGCTTAACGGGAAAGGTGAGGTGGGGTGATACATAAAACAAGAGTTTCAAATTAGCTCAGATACCGTTCCATAAACCCAATATGTAATAGACAAGACCTACTCCTTGCTCAGAGAACTGGACTCAACATGCCCGATTCACCGCACAAGAATATATCTGACTAGTAATAATCTTAAAACCTATGTATTGATATCTCTCTGTTAGTGTGTCAAGTGGGTGTAAAGCGGCATAAACACAGCCCTGAAAAGCAGCTAAACCCCATTATAAAAATAAATTACTTTTAAAAACCCATGAAAAAAAGACAGGGAAAGAGAGAGAAATTCTTACACAATTCGTTCAGGGGCTGTGATGCAACCTGGATTGACCATATCTAGACCCACAGCTGGATGAGACATAAGGGTGGACACTCTTGGGGCTGAGAGGTTTGGTGAGGTTGGGTGAGCAAACGCAGACCCTTTAAAGTAATAGTGCGTGCTACCCATCGCATGGGTCCCAAATCTCCAGGTTCAAGGGCATCTTCCTACATCGAAAACATGCATGAGAAACCCAGAAGATGGTACACCGTGTGATGGGGAAAGGTTTCTAAAACGCACCTCATTTCTCATCTCCTTGTGCTCGGGTTCGCCATTCCAGCCACTTTACTAGCAATCTCCCTACTTGGAGCATCAGCACCTTTAACCTCCTGTTCCGTACAGGTTGCAATTTGTCCTGAGGATGAACGGGAAGACGGGGAACCAATGAGAGACTAGCTCTTGGTGTTGGGACAGGCACAGGTCACTCTATTTTCCCATCAGGAAGAAGAATTAACCACAGGCTCAGCCTGCCCCCGGAACCAGAACAGGGCCTGAAGCCATCCTGCGCTTTTGCGGCCAGCTCCCAAAAAAGCGACTTGTAAAATGGAGCTTCAGGGCATTGCAATTCACAAACCTGCAGAGTTATAAATGATAACTCTCGTCCACAAATATATTGAGGGAAGGCAAAGAAGAGGATTTGAAATCAAGGCAGAATTGCAGGAAACAGATTTCAGGAGGTAGATTCGAATCGCCTTTAAAGCACATGAAAAGCGGCAAAACGTTGACAATGATGCCCTTGGCCAAAAAGGGCGTATGCGTTTTTTCCTGAATATATTCAGGAAAAAACGCATACGCCCTTTTTGGCCAACCAAGCAACCTGGAAAGGCAAATCAGCGCTACAAAGAAGTCTCGCTTCCCATCGGTCAAAAGGGCCATGCTGAAAAAAGTGTCAAAACCAGAAATGCAGGACAGGCCATGGAGAAATGGGAGCCTTGCTACACTGATGGGCGGGATGTAAATTGCCAACAGCCACTCTGGAGAAGTGTACGGTGTGTCCTGAAACATCTAAAAAACACAGCTTAGAGAGCATAGGGCACTTCCACGCATGGGGGGATAAAGTGGGAAAATTGAAAATCAGCAAGACACAAGCACCCCAAAGTTTAGGGCTGCTCTGTTGACAAGGACCTCCACTTCATTCTACCTTAAATATCCCAGGAAAGCGAAAAATGGATAAAAAAGTTGTGGTCCTTATGTACAATGGAATATCACTCAGCCATGAAATCAATGTCATAAGGCTAGTAGCAGCATGATGAGTGGATTTAGGTAAGACGATTCTAAGTGAAATAAGTCACACAGAAAAGGACACTTCTCATAAGGTGTCACTTATAGAGGGAATGGAAAAACCGTTACACTTGAACTGAATTACAAAACAGAACAGAGTCACACATGCAGAAAACACACTATGGCTGCTTAACGGGAAAGGTGAGGTGGGGTGATACATAAAACAAGAGTTTCAAATTAGCTCAGATACCGTTCCATAAACCCAATATGTAACAGACAAGACCTACTCCTTGCTCAGAGAACTGGACTCAACACGCCCGATTCACCGCACAAGAATATATCTGACTAGTAATAATCTTAAAACCTATGTATTGATATCTCTCTGTTAGTGTGTCAAGTGGGTGTAAAGCGGCATAAACACAGCCGTGAAAAGCAGCTAAACCCCATTATAAAAATAAATTACTTTTAAAAACCCATGAAAAAAAGACAGGGAAAGAGAGAGAAATTCTTACACAATTCGTTCAGGGGCTGTGATGCAACCTGGATTGACCATATCTAGACCCACAGCTGGATGAGACATAAGGGTGGACACTCTTGGGGCTGAGAGGTTTGGTGAGGTTGGGTGAGCAAACGCAGACCCTTTAAAGTAATAGTGCGTGCTACCCATCGCATGGGTCCCAAATCTCCAGGTTCAAGGGCATCTTCCTACATCGAAAACATGCATGAGAAACCCAGAAGATGGTACACCGTGTGATGGGGAAAGGTTTCTAAAACGCACCTCATTTCTCATCTCCTTGTGCTCGGGTTCGCCATTCCAGCCACTTTACTAGCAATCTCCCTACTTGGAGCATCAGCACCTTTAACCTCCTGTTCCGTACAGGTTGCAATTTGTCCTGAGGATGAACGGGAAGACGGGGAACCAATGAGAGACTAGCTCTTGGTGTTGGGACAGGCAGAGGTCACTCTATTTTCCCATCAGGAAGAAGAATTAACCACAGGCTCAGCCTGCCCCCTGGAACCAGAACAGGGCCTGAAGCCATCCTGCGCTTTTGCGGCCAGCTCCCAAAAAAGCGACTTGTAAAATGGAGCTTCAGGGCACTGCAATTCACAAACCTGCAGAGTTATAAATGATAACTCTCGTCCACAAATATATTGAGGGAAGGCAAAGAAGAGGATTTGAAATCAAGGCAGAATTGCAGGAAACAGATTTCAGGAGGTAGATTCGAATCGCCTTTAAAGCACATGAAAAGCGGCAAAACGTTGACAATGATGCCCTTGGCCAAAAAGGGCGTATGCGTTTTTTCCTGAATATATTCAGGAAAAAACGCATACGCCCTTTTTGGCCAACCAAGCAACCTGGAAAGGCAAATCAGCGCTACAAAGAAGTCTCGCTTCCCATCGGTCAAAAGGGCCATGCTGAAAAAAGTGTCAAAACCAGAAATGCAGGACAGGCCATGGAGAAATGGGAGCCTTGCTACACTGATGGGCGGGATGTAAATTGCCAACAGCCACTCTGGAGAAGTGTACGGTGTGTCCTGAAACGTCTAAAAAACACAGCTTAGAGAGCATAGGGCACTTCCACGCATGGGGGGATAAAGTGGGAAAATTGAAAATCAGCAAGACACAAGCACCCCAAAGTTTAGGGCTGCTCTGTTGACAAGGACCTCCACTTCATTCTACCTTAAATATCCCAGGAAAGCGAAAAATGGATAAAAAAGTTGTGGTCCTTATGTACAATGGAATATCACTCAGCCATGAAATCAATGTCATAAGGCTAGTAGCAGCATGATGAGTGGATTTAGGTAAGACGATTCTAAGTGAAATAAGTCACACAGAAAAGGACACTTCTCATAAGGTGTCACTTATAGAGGGAATGGAAAAACCGTTACACTTGAACTGAATTACAAAACAGAACAGAGTCACACATGCAGAAAACACACTATGGCTGCTTAACGGGAAAGGTGAGGTGGGGTGATACATAAAACAAGAGTTTCAAATTAGCTCAGATACCGTTCCATAAACCCAATATGTAACAGACAAGACCTACTCCTTGCTCAGAGAACTGGGCTCAACACGCCCGATTCACCGCACAAGAATATATCTGACTAGTAATAATCTTAAAACCTATGTATTGATATCTCTCTGTTAGTGTGTCAAGTGGGTGTAAAGCGGCATAAACACAGCCGTGAAAAGCAGCTAAACCCCATTATAAAAATAAATTACTTTTAAAAACCCATGAAAAAAAGACAGGGAAAGAGAGAGAAATTCTTACACAATTCGTTCAGGGGCTGTGATGCAACCTGGATTGACCATATCTAGACCCACAGCTGGATGAGACATAAGGGTGGACACTCTTGGGGCTGAGAGGTTTGGTGAGGTTGGGTGAGCAAACGCAGACCCTTTAAAGTAATAGTGCGTGCTACCCATCGCATGGGTCCCAAATCTCCAGGTTCAAGGGCATCTTCCTACATCGAAAACATGCATGAGAAACCCAGAAGATGGTACACCGTGTGATGGGGAAAGGTTTCTAAAACGCACCTCATTTCTCATCTCCTTGTGCTCGGGTTCGCCATTCCAGCCACTTTACTAGCAATCTCCCTACTTGGAGCATCAGCACCTTTAACCTCCTGTTCCGTACAGGTTGCAATTTGTCCTGAGGATGAACGGGAAGACGGGGAACCAATGAGAGACTAGCTCTTGGTGTTGGGACAGGCAGAGGTCACTCTATTTTCCCATCAGGAAGAAGAATTAACCACAGGCTCAGCCTGCCCCCTGGAACCAGAACAGGGCCTGAAGCCATCCTGCGCTTTTGCGGCCAGCTCCCAAAAAAGCGACTTGTAAAATGGAGCTTCAGGGCACTGCAATTCACAAACCTGCAGAGTTATAAATGATAACTCTCGTCCACAAATATATTGAGGGAAGGCAAAGAAGAGGATTTGAAATCAAGGCAGAATTGCAGGAAACAGATTTCAGGAGGTAGATTCGAATCGCCTTTAAAGCACATGAAAAGCGGCAAAACGTTGACAATGATGCCCTTGGCCAAAAAGGGCGTATGCGTTTTTTCCTGAATATATTCAGGAAAAAACGCATACGCCCTTTTTGGCCAACCAAGCAACCTGGAAAGGCAAATCAGCGCTACAAAGAAGTCTCGCTTCCCATCGGTCAAAAGGGCCATGCTGAAAAAAGTGTCAAAACCAGAAATGCAGGACAGGCCATGGAGAAATGGGAGCCTTGCTACACTGATGGGCGGGATGTAAATTGCCAACAGCCACTCTGGAGAAGTGTACGGTGTGTCCTGAAACGTCTAAAAAACACAGCTTAGAGAGCATAGGGCACTTCCACGCATGGGGGGATAAAGTGGGAAAATTGAAAATCAGCAAGACACAAGCACCCCAAAGTTTAGGGCTGCTCTGTTGACAAGGACCTCCACTTCATTCTACCTTAAATATCCCAGGAAAGCGAAAAATGGATAAAAAAGTTGTGGTCCTTATGTACAATGGAATATCACTCAGCCATGAAATCAATGTCATAAGGCTAGTAGCAGCATGATGAGTGGATTTAGGTAAGACGATTCTAAGTGAAATAAGTCACACAGAAAAGGACACTTCTCATAAGGTGTCACTTATAGAGGGAATGGAAAAACCGTTACACTTGAACTGAATTACAAAACAGAACAGAGTCACACATGCAGAAAACACACTATGGCTGCTTAACGGGAAAGGTGAGGTGGGGTGATACATAAAACAAGAGTTTCAAATTAGCTCAGATACCGTTCCATAAACCCAATATGTAACAGACAAGACCTACTCCTTGCTCAGAGAACTGGGCTCAACACGCCCGATTCACCGCACAAGAATATATCTGACTAGTAATAATCTTAAAACCTATGTATTGATATCTCTCTGTTAGTGTGTCAAGTGGGTGTAAAGCGGCATAAACACAGCCGTGAAAAGCAGCTAAACCCCATTATAAAAATAAATTACTTTTAAAAACCCATGAAAAAAAGACAGGGAAAGAGAGAGAAATTCTTACACAATTCGTTCAGGGGCTGTGATGCAACCTGGATTGACCATATCTAGACCCACAGCTGGATGAGACATAAGGGTGGACACTCTTGGGGCTGAGAGGTTTGGTGAGGTTGGGTGAGCAAACGCAGACCCTTTAAAGTAATAGTGCATGCTACCCATCGCATGGGTCCCAAATCTCCAGGTTCAAGGGCATCTTCCTACATCGAAAACATGCATGAGAAACCCAGAAGATGGTACACCGTGTGATGGGGAAAGGTTTCTAAAACGCACCTCATTTCTCATCTCCTTGTGCTCGGGTTCGCCATTCCAGCCACTTTACTAGCAATCTCCCTACTTGGAGCATCAGCACCTTTAACCTCCTGTTCCGTACAGGTTGCAATTTGTCCTGAGGATGAACGGGAAGACGGGGAACCAATGAGAGACTAGCTCTTGGTGTTGGGACAGGCAGAGGTCACTCTATTTTCCCATCAGGAAGAAGAATTAACCACAGGCTCAGCCTGCCCCCTGGAACCAGAACAGGGCCTGAAGCCATCCTGCGCTTTTGCGGCCAGCTCCCAAAAAAGCGACTTGTAAAATGGAGCTTCAGGGCACTGCAATTCACAAACCTGCAGAGTTATAAATGATAACTCTCGTCCACAAATATATTGAGGGAAGGCAAAGAAGAGGATTTGAAATCAAGGCAGAATTGCAGGAAACAGATTTCAGGAGGTAGATTCGAATCGCCTTTAAAGCACATGAAAAGCGGCAAAACGTTGACAATGATGCCCTTGGCCAAAAAGGGCGTATGCGTTTTTTCCTGAATATATTCAGGAAAAAACGCATACGCCCTTTTTGGCCAACCAAGCAACCTGGAAAGGCAAATCAGCGCTACAAAGAAGTCTCGCTTCCCATCGGTCAAAAGGGCCATGCTGCAAAAAGTGTCAAAACCAGAAATGCAGGACAGGCCATGGAGAAATGGGAGCCTTGCTACACTGATGGGCGGGATGTAAATTGCCAACAGCCACTCTGGAGAAGTGTACGGTGTGTCCTGAAACATCTAAAAAACACAGCTTAGAGAGCATAGGGCACTTCCACGCATGGGGGGATAAAGTGGGAAAATTGAAAATCAGCAAGACACAAGCACCCCAAAGTTTAGGGCTGCTCTGTTGACAAGGACCTCCACTTCATTCTACCTTAAATATCCCAGGAAAGCGAAAAATGGATAAAAAAGTTGTGGTCCTTATGTACAATGGAATATCACTCAGCCATGAAATCAATGTCATAAGGCTAGTAGCAGCATGATGAGTGGATTTAGGTAAGACGATTCTAAGTGAAATAAGTCACACAGAAAAGGACACTTCTCATAAGGTGTCACTTATAGAGGGAATGTAAAAACCGTTACACTTGAACTGAATTACAAAACAGAACAGAGTCACACATGCAGAAAACACACTATGGCTGCTTAACGGGAAAGGTGAGGTGGGGTGATACATAAAACAAGAGTTTCAAATTAGCTCAGATACCGTTCCATAAACCCAATATGTAACAGACAAGACCTACTCCTTGCTCAGAGAACTGGACTCAACACGCCCGATTCACCGCACAAGAATATATCTGACTAGTAATAATCTTAAAACCTATGTATTGATATCTCTCTGTTAGTGTGTCAAGTGGGTGTAAAGCGGCATAAACACAGCCGTGAAAAGCAGCTAAACCCCATTATAAAAATAAATTACTTTTAAAAACCCATGAAAAAAAGACAGGGAAAGAGAGAGAAATTCTTACACAATTCGTTCAGGGGCTGTGATGCAACCTGGATTGACCATATCTAGACCCACAGCTGGATGAGACATAAGGGTGGACACTCTTGGGGCTGAGAGGTTTGGTGAGGTTGGGTGAGCAAACGCAGACCCTTTAAAGTAATAGTGCGTGCTACCCATCGCATGGGTCCCAAATCTCCAGGTTCAAGGGCATCTTCCTACATCGAAAACATGCATGAGAAACCCAGAAGATGGTACACCGTGTGATGGGGAAAGGTTTCTAAAACGCACCTCATTTCTCATCTCCTTGTGCTCGGGTTCGCCATTCCAGCCACTTTACTAGCAATCTCCCTACTTGGAGCATCAGCACCTTTAACCTCCTGTTCCGTACAGGTTGCAATTTGTCCTGAGGATGAACGGGAAGACGGGGAACCAATGAGAGACTAGCTCTTGGTGTTGGGACAGGCAGAGGTCACTCTATTTTCCCATCAGGAAGAAGAATTAACCACAGGCTCAGCCTGCCCCCTGGAACCAGAACAGGGCCTGAAGCCATCCTGCGCTTTTGCGGCCAGCTCCCAAAAAAGCGACTTGTAAAATGGAGCTTCAGGGCACTGCAATTCACAAACCTGCAGAGTTATAAATGATAACTCTCGTCCACAAATATATTGAGGGAAGGCAAAGAAGAGGATTTGAAATCAAGGCAGAATTGCAGGAAACAGATTTCAGGAGGTAGATTCGAATCGCCTTTAAAGCACATGAAAAGCGGCAAAACGTTGACAATGATGCCCTTGGCCAAAAAGGGCGTATGCGTTTTTTCCTGAATATATTCAGGAAAAAACGCATACGCCCTTTTTGGCCAACCAAGCAACCTGGAAAGGCAAATCAGCGCTACAAAGAAGTCTCGCTTCCCATCGGTCAAAAGGGCCATGCTGAAAAAAGTGTCAAAACCAGAAATGCAGGACAGGCCATGGAGAAATGGGAGCCTTGCTACACTGATGGGCGGGATGTAAATTGCCAACAGCCACTCTGGAGAAGTGTACGGTGTGTCCTGAAACGTCTAAAAAACACAGCTTAGAGAGCATAGGGCACTTCCACGCATGGGGGGATAAAGTGGGAAAATTGAAAATCAGCAAGACACAAGCACCCCAAAGTTTAGGGCTGCTCTGTTGACAAGGACCTCCACTTCATTCTACCTTAAATATCCCAGGAAAGCGAAAAATGGATAAAAAAGTTGTGGTCCTTATGTACAATGGAATATCACTCAGCCATGAAATCAATGTCATAAGGCTAGTAGCAGCATGATGAGTGGATTTAGGTAAGACGATTCTAAGTGAAATAAGTCACACAGAAAAGGACACTTCTCATAAGGTGTCACTTATAGAGGGAATGGAAAAACCGTTACACTTGAACTGAATTACAAAACAGAACAGAGTCACACATGCAGAAAACACACTATGGCTGCTTAACGGGAAAGGTGAGGTGGGGTGATACATAAAACAAGAGTTTCAAATTAGCTCAGATACCGTTCCATAAACCCAATATGTAACAGACAAGACCTACTCCTTGCTCAGAGAACTGGGCTCAACACGCCCGATTCACCGCACAAGAATATATCTGACTAGTAATAATCTTAAAACCTATGTATTGATATCTCTCTGTTAGTGTGTCAAGTGGGTGTAAAGCGGCATAAACACAGCCGTGAAAAGCAGCTAAACCCCATTATAAAAATAAATTACTTTTAAAAACCCATGAAAAAAAGACAGGGAAAGAGAGAGAAATTCTTACACAATTCGTTCAGGGGCTGTGATGCAACCTGGATTGACCATATCTAGACCCACAGCTGGATGAGACATAAGGGTGGACACTCTTGGGGCTGAGAGGTTTGGTGAGGTTGGGTGAGCAAACGCAGACCCTTTAAAGTAATAGTGCGTGCTACCCATCGCATGGGTCCCAAATCTCCAGGTTCAAGGGCATCTTCCTACATCGAAAACATGCATGAGAAACCCAGAAGATGGTACACCGTGTGATGGGGAAAGGTTTCTAAAACGCACCTCATTTCTCATCTCCTTGTGCTCGGGTTCGCCATTCCAGCCACTTTACTAGCAATCTCCCTACTTGGAGCATCAGCACCTTTAACCTCCTGTTCCGTACAGGTTGCAATTTGTCCTGAGGATGAACGGGAAGACGGGGAACCAATGAGAGACTAGCTCTTGGTGTTGGGACAGGCAGAGGTCACTCTATTTTCCCATCAGGAAGAAGAATTAACCACAGGCTCAGCCTGCCCCCTGGAACCAGAACAGGGCCTGAAGCCATCCTGCGCTTTTGCGGCCAGCTCCCAAAAAAGCGACTTGTAAAATGGAGCTTCAGGGCACTGCAATTCACAAACCTGCAGAGTTATAAATGATAACTCTCGTCCACAAATATATTGAGGGAAGGCAAAGAAGAGGATTTGAAATCAAGGCAGAATTGCAGGAAACAGATTTCAGGAGGTAGATTCGAATCGCCTTTAAAGCACATGAAAAGCGGCAAAACGTTGACAATGATGCCCTTGGCCAAAAAGGGCGTATGCGTTTTTTCCTGAATATATTCAGGAAAAAACGCATACGCCCTTTTTGGCCAACCAAGCAACCTGGAAAGGCAAATCAGCGCTACAAAGAAGTCTCGCTTCCCATCGGTCAAAAGGGCCATGCTGCAAAAAGTGTCAAAACCAGAAATGCAGGACAGGCCATGGAGAAATGGGAGCCTTGCTACACTGATGGGCGGGATGTAAATTGCCAACAGCCACTCTGGAGAAGTGTACGGTGTGTCCTGAAACGTCTAAAAAACACAGCTTAGAGAGCATAGGGCACTTCCACGCATGGGGGGATAAAGTGGGAAAATTGAAAATCAGCAAGACACAAGCACCCCAAAGTTTAGGGCTGCTCTGTTGACAAGGACCTCCACTTCATTCTACCTTAAATATCCCAGGAAAGCGAAAAATGGATAAAAAAGTTGTGGTCCTTATGTACAATGGAATATCACTCAGCCATGAAATCAATGTCATAAGGCTAGTAGCAGCATGATGAGTGGATTTAGGTAAGACGATTCTAAGTGAAATAAGTCACACAGAAAAGGACACTTCTCATAAGGTGTCACTTATAGAGGGAATGGAAAAACCGTTACACTTGAACTGAATTACAAAACAGAACAGAGTCACACATGCAGAAAACACACTATGGCTGCTTAACGGGAAAGGTGAGGTGGGGTGATACATAAAACAAGAGTTTCAAATTAGCTCAGATACCGTTCCATAAACCCAATATGTAACAGACAAGACCTACTCCTTGCTCAGAGAACTGGGCTCAACACGCCCGATTCACCGCACAAGAATATATCTGACTAGTAATAATCTTAAAACCTATGTATTGATATCTCTCTGTTAGTGTGTCAAGTGGGTGTAAAGCGGCATAAACACAGCCGTGAAAAGCAGCTAAACCCCATTATAAAAATAAATTACTTTTAAAAACCCATGAAAAAAAGACAGGGAAAGAGAGAGAAATTCTTACACAATTCGTTCAGGGGCTGTGATGCAACCTGGATTGACCATATCTAGACCCACAGCTGGATGAGACATAAGGGTGGACACTCTTGGGGCTGAGAGGTTTGGTGAGGTTGGGTGAGCAAACGCAGACCCTTTAAAGTAATAGTGCGTGCTACCCATCGCATGGGTCCCAAATCTCCAGGTTCAAGGGCATCTTCCTACATCGAAAACATGCATGAGAAACCCAGAAGATGGTACACCGTGTGATGGGGAAAGGTTTCTAAAACGCACCTCATTTCTCATCTCCTTGTGCTCGGGTTCGCCATTCCAGCCACTTTACTAGCAATCTCCCTACTTGGAGCATCAGCACCTTTAACCTCCTGTTCCGTACAGGTTGCAATTTGTCCTGAGGATGAACGGGAAGACGGGGAACCAATGAGAGACTAGCTCTTGGTGTTGGGACAGGCAGAGGTCACTCTATTTTCCCATCAGGAAGAAGAATTAACCACAGGCTCAGCCTGCCCCCTGGAACCAGAACAGGGCCTGAAGCCATCCTGCGCTTTTGCGGCCAGCTCCCAAAAAAGCGACTTGTAAAATGGAGCTTCAGGGCACTGCAATTCACAAACCTGCAGAGTTATAAATGATAACTCTCGTCCACAAATATATTGAGGGAAGGCAAAGAAGAGGATTTGAAATCAAGGCAGAATTGCAGGAAACAGATTTCAGGAGGTAGATTCGAATCGCCTTTAAAGCACATGAAAAGCGGCAAAACGTTGACAATGATGCCCTTGGCCAAAAAGGGCGTATGCGTTTTTTCCTGAATATATTCAGGAAAAAACGCATACGCCCTTTTTGGCCAACCAAGCAACCTGGAAAGGCAAATCAGCGCTACAAAGAAGTCTCGCTTCCCATCGGTCAAAAGGGCCATGCTGAAAAAAGTGTCAAAACCAGAAATGCAGGACAGGCCATGGAGAAATGGGAGCCTTGCTACACTGATGGGCGGGATGTAAATTGCCAACAGCCACTCTGGAGAAGTGTACGGTGTGTCCTGAAACATCTAAAAAACACAGCTTAGAGAGCATAGGGCACTTCCACGCATGGGGGGATAAAGTGGGAAAATTGAAAATCAGCAAGACACAAGCACCCCAAAGTTTAGGGCTGCTCTGTTGACAAGGACCTCCACTTCATTCTACCTTAAATATCCCAGGAAAGCGAAAAATGGATAAAAAAGTTGTGGTCCTTATGTACAATGGAATATCACTCAGCCATGAAATCAATGTCATAAGGCTAGTAGCAGCATGATGAGTGGATTTAGGTAAGACGATTCTAAGTGAAATAAGTCACACAGAAAAGGACACTTCTCATAAGGTGTCACTTATAGAGGGAATGGAAAAACCGTTACACTTGAACTGAATTACAAAACAGAACAGAGTCACACATGCAGAAAACACACTATGGCTGCTTAACGGGAAAGGTGAGGTGGGGTGATACATAAAACAAGAGTTTCAAATTAGCTCAGATACCGTTCCATAAACCCAATATGTAACAGACAAGACCTACTCCTTGCTCAGAGAACTGGGCTCAACACGCCCGATTCACCGCACAAGAATATATCTGACTAGTAATAATCTTAAAACCTATGTATTGATATCTCTCTGTTAGTGTGTCAAGTGGGTGTAAAGCGGCATAAACACAGCCGTGAAAAGCAGCTAAACCCCATTATAAAAATAAATTACTTTTAAAAACCCATGAAAAAAAGACAGGGAAAGAGAGAGAAATTCTTACACAATTCGTTCAGGGGCTGTGATGCAACCTGGATTGACCATATCTAGACCCACAGCTGGATGAGACATAAGGGTGGACACTCTTGGGGCTGAGAGGTTTGGTGAGGTTGGGTGAGCAAACGCAGACCCTTTAAAGTAATAGTGCATGCTACCCATCGCATGGGTCCCAAATCTCCAGGTTCAAGGGCATCTTCCTACATCGAAAACATGCATGAGAAACCCAGAAGATGGTACACCGTGTGATGGGGAAAGGTTTCTAAAACGCACCTCATTTCTCATCTCCTTGTGCTCGGGTTCGCCATTCCAGCCACTTTACTAGCAATCTCCCTACTTGGAGCATCAGCACCTTTAACCTCCTGTTCCGTACAGGTTGCAATTTGTCCTGAGGATGAACGGGAAGACGGGGAACCAATGAGAGACTAGCTCTTGGTGTTGGGACAGGCAGAGGTCACTCTATTTTCCCATCAGGAAGAAGAATTAACCACAGGCTCAGCCTGCCCCCTGGAACCAGAACAGGGCCTGAAGCCATCCTGCGCTTTTGCGGCCAGCTCCCAAAAAAGCGACTTGTAAAATGGAGCTTCAGGGCACTGCAATTCACAAACCTGCAGAGTTATAAATGATAACTCTCGTCCACAAATATATTGAGGGAAGGCAAAGAAGAGGATTTGAAATCAAGGCAGAATTGCAGGAAACAGATTTCAGGAGGTAGATTCGAATCGCCTTTAAAGCACATGAAAAGCGGCAAAACGTTGACAATGATGCCCTTGGCCAAAAAGGGCGTATGCGTTTTTTCCTGAATATATTCAGGAAAAAACGCATACGCCCTTTTTGGCCAACCAAGCAACCTGGAAAGGCAAATCAGCGCTACAAAGAAGTCTCGCTTCCCATCGGTCAAAAGGGCCATGCTGCAAAAAGTGTCAAAACCAGAAATGCAGGACAGGCCATGGAGAAATGGGAGCCTTGCTACACTGATGGGCGGGATGTAAATTGCCAACAGCCACTCTGGAGAAGTGTACGGTGTGTCCTGAAACATCTAAAAAACACAGCTTAGAGAGCATAGGGCACTTCCACGCATGGGGGGATAAAGTGGGAAAATTGAAAATCAGCAAGACACAAGCACCCCAAAGTTTAGGGCTGCTCTGTTGACAAGGACCTCCACTTCATTCTACCTTAAATATCCCAGGAAAGCGAAAAATGGATAAAAAAGTTGTGGTCCTTATGTACAATGGAATATCACTCAGCCATGAAATCAATGTCATAAGGCTAGTAGCAGCATGATGAGTGGATTTAGGTAAGACGATTCTAAGTGAAATAAGTCACACAGAAAAGGACACTTCTCATAAGGTGTCACTTATAGAGGGAATGTAAAAACCGTTACACTTGAACTGAATTACAAAACAGAACAGAGTCACACATGCAGAAAACACACTATGGCTGCTTAACGGGAAAGGTGAGGTGGGGTGATACATAAAACAAGAGTTTCAAATTAGCTCAGATACCGTTCCATAAACCCAATATGTAACAGACAAGACCTACTCCTTGCTCAGAGAACTGGACTCAACACGCCCGATTCACCGCACAAGAATATATCTGACTAGTAATAATCTTAAAACCTATGTATTGATATCTCTCTGTTAGTGTGTCAAGTGGGTGTAAAGCGGCATAAACACAGCCGTGAAAAGCAGCTAAACCCCATTATAAAAATAAATTACTTTTAAAAACCCATGAAAAAAAGACAGGGAAAGAGAGAGAAATTCTTACACAATTCGTTCAGGGGCTGTGATGCAACCTGGATTGACCATATCTAGACCCACAGCTGGATGAGACATAAGGGTGGACACTCTTGGGGCTGAGAGGTTTGGTGAGGTTGGGTGAGCAAACGCAGACCCTTTAAAGTAATAGTGCGTGCTACCCATCGCATGGGTCCCAAATCTCCAGGTTCAAGGGCATCTTCCTACATCGAAAACATGCATGAGAAACCCAGAAGATGGTACACCGTGTGATGGGGAAAGGTTTCTAAAACGCACCTCATTTCTCATCTCCTTGTGCTCGGGTTCGCCATTCCAGCCACTTTACTAGCAATCTCCCTACTTGGAGCATCAGCACCTTTAACCTCCTGTTCCGTACAGGTTGCAATTTGTCCTGAGGATGAACGGGAAGACGGGGAACCAATGAGAGACTAGCTCTTGGTGTTGGGACAGGCAGAGGTCACTCTATTTTCCCATCAGGAAGAAGAATTAACCACAGGCTCAGCCTGCCCCCTGGAACCAGAACAGGGCCTGAAGCCATCCTGCGCTTTTGCGGCCAGCTCCCAAAAAAGCGACTTGTAAAATGGAGCTTCAGGGCACTGCAATTCACAAACCTGCAGAGTTATAAATGATAACTCTCGTCCACAAATATATTGAGGGAAGGCAAAGAAGAGGATTTGAAATCAAGGCAGAATTGCAGGAAACAGATTTCAGGAGGTAGATTCGAATCGCCTTTAAAGCACATGAAAAGCGGCAAAACGTTGACAATGATGCCCTTGGCCAAAAAGGGCGTATGCGTTTTTTCCTGAATATATTCAGGAAAAAACGCATACGCCCTTTTTGGCCAACCAAGCAACCTGGAAAGGCAAATCAGCGCTACAAAGAAGTCTCGCTTCCCATCGGTCAAAAGGGCCATGCTGAAAAAAGTGTCAAAACCAGAAATGCAGGACAGGCCATGGAGAAATGGGAGCCTTGCTACACTGATGGGCGGGATGTAAATTGCCAACAGCCACTCTGGAGAAGTGTACGGTGTGTCCTGAAACGTCTAAAAAACACAGCTTAGAGAGCATAGGGCACTTCCACGCATGGGGGGATAAAGTGGGAAAATTGAAAATCAGCAAGACACAAGCACCCCAAAGTTTAGGGCTGCTCTGTTGACAAGGACCTCCACTTCATTCTACCTTAAATATCCCAGGAAAGCGAAAAATGGATAAAAAAGTTGTGGTCCTTATGTACAATGGAATATCACTCAGCCATGAAATCAATGTCATAAGGCTAGTAGCAGCATGATGAGTGGATTTAGGTAAGACGATTCTAAGTGAAATAAGTCACACAGAAAAGGACACTTCTCATAAGGTGTCACTTATAGAGGGAATGGAAAAACCGTTACACTTGAACTGAATTACAAAACAGAACAGAGTCACACATGCAGAAAACACACTATGGCTGCTTAACGGGAAAGGTGAGGTGGGGTGATACATAAAACAAGAGTTTCAAATTAGCTCAGATACCGTTCCATAAACCCAATATGTAACAGACAAGACCTACTCCTTGCTCAGAGAACTGGGCTCAACACGCCCGATTCACCGCACAAGAATATATCTGACTAGTAATAATCTTAAAACCTATGTATTGATATCTCTCTGTTAGTGTGTCAAGTGGGTGTAAAGCGGCATAAACACAGCCGTGAAAAGCAGCTAAACCCCATTATAAAAATAAATTACTTTTAAAAACCCATGAAAAAAAGACAGGGAAAGAGAGAGAAATTCTTACACAATTCGTTCAGGGGCTGTGATGCAACCTGGATTGACCATATCTAGACCCACAGCTGGATGAGACATAAGGGTGGACACTCTTGGGGCTGAGAGGTTTGGTGAGGTTGGGTGAGCAAACGCAGACCCTTTAAAGTAATAGTGCGTGCTACCCATCGCATGGGTCCCAAATCTCCAGGTTCAAGGGCATCTTCCTACATCGAAAACATGCATGAGAAACCCAGAAGATGGTACACCGTGTGATGGGGAAAGGTTTCTAAAACGCACCTCATTTCTCATCTCCTTGTGCTCGGGTTCGCCATTCCAGCCACTTTACTAGCAATCTCCCTACTTGGAGCATCAGCACCTTTAACCTCCTGTTCCGTACAGGTTGCAATTTGTCCTGAGGATGAACGGGAAGACGGGGAACCAATGAGAGACTAGCTCTTGGTGTTGGGACAGGCAGAGGTCACTCTATTTTCCCATCAGGAAGAAGAATTAACCACAGGCTCAGCCTGCCCCCTGGAACCAGAACAGGGCCTGAAGCCATCCTGCGCTTTTGCGGCCAGCTCCCAAAAAAGCGACTTGTAAAATGGAGCTTCAGGGCACTGCAATTCACAAACCTGCAGAGTTATAAATGATAACTCTCGTCCACAAATATATTGAGGGAAGGCAAAGAAGAGGATTTGAAATCAAGGCAGAATTGCAGGAAACAGATTTCAGGAGGTAGATTCGAATCGCCTTTAAAGCACATGAAAAGCGGCAAAACGTTGACAATGATGCCCTTGGCCAAAAAGGGCGTATGCGTTTTTTCCTGAATATATTCAGGAAAAAACGCATACGCCCTTTTTGGCCAACCAAGCAACCTGGAAAGGCAAATCAGCGCTACAAAGAAGTCTCGCTTCCCATCGGTCAAAAGGGCCATGCTGAAAAAAGTGTCAAAACCAGAAATGCAGGACAGGCCATGGAGAAATGGGAGCCTTGCTACACTGATGGGCGGGATGTAAATTGCCAACAGCCACTCTGGAGAAGTGTACGGTGTGTCCTGAAACATCTAAAAAACACAGCTTAGAGAGCATAGGGCACTTCCACGCATGGGGGGATAAAGTGGGAAAATTGAAAATCAGCAAGACACAAGCACCCCAAAGTTTAGGGCTGCTCTGTTGACAAGGACCTCCACTTCATTCTACCTTAAATATCCCAGGAAAGCGAAAAATGGATAAAAAAGTTGTGGTCCTTATGTACAATGGAATATCACTCAGCCATGAAATCAATGTCATAAGGCTAGTAGCAGCATGATGAGTGGATTTAGGTAAGACGATTCTAAGTGAAATAAGTCACACAGAAAAGGACACTTCTCATAAGGTGTCACTTATAGAGGGAATGGAAAAACCGTTACACTTGAACTGAATTACAAAACAGAACAGAGTCACACATGCAGAAAACACACTATGGCTGCTTAACGGGAAAGGTGAGGTGGGGTGATACATAAAACAAGAGTTTCAAATTAGCTCAGATACCGTTCCATAAACCCAATATGTAACAGACAAGACCTACTCCTTGCTCAGAGAACTGGACTCAACACGCCCGATTCACCGCACAAGAATATATCTGACTAGTAATAATCTTAAAACCTATGTATTGATATCTCTCTGTTAGTGTGTCAAGTGGGTGTAAAGCGGCATAAACACAGCCGTGAAAAGCAGCTAAACCCCATTATAAAAATAAATTACTTTTAAAAACCCATGAAAAAAAGACAGGGAAAGAGAGAGAAATTCTTACACAATTCGTTCAGGGGCTGTGATGCAACCTGGATTGACCATATCTAGACCCACAGCTGGATGAGACATAAGGGTGGACACTCTTGGGGCTGAGAGGTTTGGTGAGGTTGGGTGAGCAAACGCAGACCCTTTAAAGTAATAGTGCGTGCTACCCATCGCATGGGTCCCAAATCTCCAGGTTCAAGGGCATCTTCCTACATCGAAAACATGCATGAGAAACCCAGAAGATGGTACACCGTGTGATGGGGAAAGGTTTCTAAAACGCACCTCATTTCTCATCTCCTTGTGCTCGGGTTCGCCATTCCAGCCACTTTACTAGCAATCTCCCTACTTGGAGCATCAGCACCTTTAACCTCCTGTTCCGTACAGGTTGCAATTTGTCCTGAGGATGAACGGGAAGACGGGGAACCAATGAGAGACTAGCTCTTGGTGTTGGGACAGGCAGAGGTCACTCTATTTTCCCATCAGGAAGAAGAATTAACCACAGGCTCAGCCTGCCCCCTGGAACCAGAACAGGGCCTGAAGCCATCCTGCGCTTTTGCGGCCAGCTCCCAAAAAAGCGACTTGTAAAATGGAGCTTCAGGGCACTGCAATTCACAAACCTGCAGAGTTATAAATGATAACTCTCGTCCACAAATATATTGAGGGAAGGCAAAGAAGAGGATTTGAAATCAAGGCAGAATTGCAGGAAACAGATTTCAGGAGGTAGATTCGAATCGCCTTTAAAGCACATGAAAAGCGGCAAAACGTTGACAATGATGCCCTTGGCCAAAAAGGGCGTATGCGTTTTTTCCTGAATATATTCAGGAAAAAACGCATACGCCCTTTTTGGCCAACCAAGCAACCTGGAAAGGCAAATCAGCGCTACAAAGAAGTCTCGCTTCCCATCGGTCAAAAGGGCCATGCTGAAAAAAGTGTCAAAACCAGAAATGCAGGACAGGCCATGGAGAAATGGGAGCCTTGCTACACTGATGGGCGGGATGTAAATTGCCAACAGCCACTCTGGAGAAGTGTACGGTGTGTCCTGAAACATCTAAAAAACACAGCTTAGAGAGCATAGGGCACTTCCACGCATGGGGGGATAAAGTGGGAAAATTGAAAATCAGCAAGACACAAGCACCCCAAAGTTTAGGGCTGCTCTGTTGACAAGGACCTCCACTTCATTCTACCTTAAATATCCCAGGAAAGCGAAAAATGGATAAAAAAGTTGTGGTCCTTATGTACAATGGAATATCACTCAGCCATGAAATCAATGTCATAAGGCTAGTAGCAGCATGATGAGTGGATTTAGGTAAGACGATTCTAAGTGAAATAAGTCACACAGAAAAGGACACTTCTCATAAGGTGTCACTTATAGAGGGAATGTAAAAACCATTACACTTGAACTGAATTACAAAACAGAACAGAGTCACACATGCAGAAAACACACTATGGCTGCTTAACGGGAAAGGTGAGGTGGGGTGATACATAAAACAAGAGTTTCAAATTAGCTCAGATACCGTTCCATAAACCCAATATGTAACAGACAAGACCTACTCCTTGCTCAGAGAACTGGACTCAACACGCCCGATTCACCGCACAAGAATATATCTGACTAGTAATAATCTTAAAACCTATGTATTGATATCTCTCTGTTAGTGTGTCAAGTGGGTGTAAAGCGGCATAAACACAGCCGTGAAAAGCAGCTAAACCCCATTATAAAAATAAATTACTTTTAAAAACCCATGAAAAAAAGACAGGGAAAGAGAGAGAAATTCTTACACAATTCGTTCAGGGGCTGTGATGCAACCTGGATTGACCATATCTAGACCCACAGCTGGATGAGACATAAGGGTGGACACTCTTGGGGCTGAGAGGTTTGGTGAGGTTGGGTGAGCAAACGCAGACCCTTTAAAGTAATAGTGCGTGCTACCCATCGCATGGGTCCCAAATCTCCAGGTTCAAGGGCATCTTCCTACATCGAAAACATGCATGAGAAACCCAGAAGATGGTACACCGTGTGATGGGGAAAGGTTTCTAAAACGCACCTCATTTCTCATCTCCTTGTGCTCGGGTTCGCCATTCCAGCCACTTTACTAGCAATCTCCCTACTTGGAGCATCAGCACCTTTAACCTCCTGTTCCGTACAGGTTGCAATTTGTCCTGAGGATGAACGGGAAGACGGGGAACCAATGAGAGACTAGCTCTTGGTGTTGGGACAGGCAGAGGTCACTCTATTTTCCCATCAGGAAGAAGAATTAACCACAGGCTCAGCCTGCCCCCTGGAACCAGAACAGGGCCTGAAGCCATCCTGCGCTTTTGCGGCCAGCTCCCAAAAAAGCGACTTGTAAAATGGAGCTTCAGGGCACTGCAATTCACAAACCTGCAGAGTTATAAATGATAACTCTCGTCCACAAATATATTGAGGGAAGGCAAAGAAGAGGATTTGAAATCAAGGCAGAATTGCAGGAAACAGATTTCAGGAGGTAGATTCGAATCGCCTTTAAAGCACATGAAAAGCGGCAAAACGTTGACAATGATGCCCTTGGCCAAAAAGGGCGTATGCGTTTTTTCCTGAATATATTCAGGAAAAAACGCATACGCCCTTTTTGGCCAACCAAGCAACCTGGAAAGGCAAATCAGCGCTACAAAGAAGTCTCGCTTCCCATCGGTCAAAAGGGCCATGCTGAAAAAAGTGTCAAAACCAGAAATGCAGGACAGGCCATGGAGAAATGGGAGCCTTGCTACACTGATGGGCGGGATGTAAATTGCCAACAGCCACTCTGGAGAAGTGTACGGTGTGTCCTGAAACATCTAAAAAACACAGCTTAGAGAGCATAGGGCACTTCCACGCATGGGGGGATAAAGTGGGAAAATTGAAAATCAGCAAGACACAAGCACCCCAAAGTTTAGGGCTGCTCTGTTGACAAGGACCTCCACTTCATTCTACCTTAAATATCCCAGGAAAGCGAAAAATGGATAAAAAAGTTGTGGTCCTTATGTACAATGGAATATCACTCAGCCATGAAATCAATGTCATAAGGCTAGTAGCAGCATGATGAGTGGATTTAGGTAAGACGATTCTAAGTGAAATAAGTCACACAGAAAAGGACACTTCTCATAAGGTGTCACTTATAGAGGGAATGTAAAAACCGTTACACTTGAACTGAATTACAAAACAGAACAGAGTCACACATGCAGAAAACACACTATGGCTGCTTAACGGGAAAGGTGAGGTGGGGTGATACATAAAACAAGAGTTTCAAATTAGCTCAGATACCGTTCCATAAACCCAATATGTAACAGACAAGACCTACTCCTTGCTCAGAGAACTGGACTCAACACGCCCGATTCACCGCACAAGAATATATCTGACTAGTAATAATCTTAAAACCTATGTATTGATATCTCTCTGTTAGTGTGTCAAGTGGGTGTAAAGCGGCATAAACACAGCCGTGAAAAGCAGCTAAACCCCATTATAAAAATAAATTACTTTTAAAAACCCATGAAAAAAAGACAGGGAAAGAGAGAGAAATTCTTACACAATTCGTTCAGGGGCTGTGATGCAACCTGGATTGACCATATCTAGACCCACAGCTGGATGAGACATAAGGGTGGACACTCTTGGGGCTGAGAGGTTTGGTGAGGTTGGGTGAGCAAACGCAGACCCTTTAAAGTAATAGTGCGTGCTACCCATCGCATGGGTCCCAAATCTCCAGGTTCAAGGGCATCTTCCTACATCGAAAACATGCATGAGAAACCCAGAAGATGGTACACCGTGTGATGGGGAAAGGTTTCTAAAACGCACCTCATTTCTCATCTCCTTGTGCTCGGGTTCGCCATTCCAGCCACTTTACTAGCAATCTCCCTACTTGGAGCATCAGCACCTTTAACCTCCTGTTCCGTACAGGTTGCAATTTGTCCTGAGGATGAACGGGAAGACGGGGAACCAATGAGAGACTAGCTCTTGGTGTTGGGACAGGCAGAGGTCACTCTATTTTCCCATCAGGAAGAAGAATTAACCACAGGCTCAGCCTGCCCCCTGGAACCAGAACAGGGCCTGAAGCCATCCTGCGCTTTTGCGGCCAGCTCCCAAAAAAGCGACTTGTAAAATGGAGCTTCAGGGCACTGCAATTCACAAACCTGCAGAGTTATAAATGATAACTCTCGTCCACAAATATATTGAGGGAAGGCAAAGAAGAGGATTTGAAATCAAGGCAGAATTGCAGGAAACAGATTTCAGGAGGTAGATTCGAATCGCCTTTAAAGCACATGAAAAGCGGCAAAACGTTGACAATGATGCCCTTGGCCAAAAAGGGCGTATGCGTTTTTTCCTGAATATATTCAGGAAAAAACGCATACGCCCTTTTTGGCCAACCAAGCAACCTGGAAAGGCAAATCAGCGCTACAAAGAAGTCTCGCTTCCCATCGGTCAAAAGGGCCATGCTGAAAAAAGTGTCAAAACCAGAAATGCAGGACAGGCCATGGAGAAATGGGAGCCTTGCTACACTGATGGGCGGGATGTAAATTGCCAACAGCCACTCTGGAGAAGTGTACGGTGTGTCCTGAAACGTCTAAAAAACACAGCTTAGAGAGCATAGGGCACTTCCACGCATGGGGGGATAAAGTGGGAAAATTGAAAATCAGCAAGACACAAGCACCCCAAAGTTTAGGGCTGCTCTGTTGACAAGGACCTCCACTTCATTCTACCTTAAATATCCCAGGAAAGCGAAAAATGGATAAAAAAGTTGTGGTCCTTATGTACAATGGAATATCACTCAGCCATGAAATCAATGTCATAAGGCTAGTAGCAGCATGATGAGTGGATTTAGGTAAGACGATTCTAAGTGAAATAAGTCACACAGAAAAGGACACTTCTCATAAGGTGTCACTTATAGAGGGAATGGAAAAACCGTTACACTTGAACTGAATTACAAAACAGAACAGAGTCACACATGCAGAAAACACACTATGGCTGCTTAACGGGAAAGGTGAGGTGGGGTGATACATAAAACAAGAGTTTCAAATTAGCTCAGATACCGTTCCATAAACCCAATATGTAACAGACAAGACCTACTCCTTGCTCAGAGAACTGGGCTCAACACGCCCGATTCACCGCACAAGAATATATCTGACTAGTAATAATCTTAAAACCTATGTATTGATATCTCTCTGTTAGTGTGTCAAGTGGGTGTAAAGCGGCATAAACACAGCCGTGAAAAGCAGCTAAACCCCATTATAAAAATAAATTACTTTTAAAAACCCATGAAAAAAAGACAGGGAAAGAGAGAGAAATTCTTACACAATTCGTTCAGGGGCTGTGATGCAACCTGGATTGACCATATCTAGACCCACAGCTGGATGAGACATAAGGGTGGACACTCTTGGGGCTGAGAGGTTTGGTGAGGTTGGGTGAGCAAACGCAGACCCTTTAAAGTAATAGTGCGTGCTACCCATCGCATGGGTCCCAAATCTCCAGGTTCAAGGGCATCTTCCTACATCGAAAACATGCATGAGAAACCCAGAAGATGGTACACCGTGTGATGGGGAAAGGTTTCTAAAACGCACCTCATTTCTCATCTCCTTGTGCTCGGGTTCGCCATTCCAGCCACTTTACTAGCAATCTCCCTACTTGGAGCATCAGCACCTTTAACCTCCTGTTCCGTACAGGTTGCAATTTGTCCTGAGGATGAACGGGAAGACGGGGAACCAATGAGAGACTAGCTCTTGGTGTTGGGACAGGCAGAGGTCACTCTATTTTCCCATCAGGAAGAAGAATTAACCACAGGCTCAGCCTGCCCCCTGGAACCAGAACAGGGCCTGAAGCCATCCTGCGCTTTTGCGGCCAGCTCCCAAAAAAGCGACTTGTAAAATGGAGCTTCAGGGCACTGCAATTCACAAACCTGCAGAGTTATAAATGATAACTCTCGTCCACAAATATATTGAGGGAAGGCAAAGAAGAGGATTTGAAATCAAGGCAGAATTGCAGGAAACAGATTTCAGGAGGTAGATTCGAATCGCCTTTAAAGCACATGAAAAGCGGCAAAACGTTGACAATGATGCCCTTGGCCAAAAAGGGCGTATGCGTTTTTTCCTGAATATATTCAGGAAAAAACGCATACGCCCTTTTTGGCCAACCAAGCAACCTGGAAAGGCAAATCAGCGCTACAAAGAAGTCTCGCTTCCCATCGGTCAAAAGGGCCATGCTGAAAAAAGTGTCAAAACCAGAAATGCAGGACAGGCCATGGAGAAATGGGAGCCTTGCTACACTGATGGGCGGGATGTAAATTGCCAACAGCCACTCTGGAGAAGTGTACGGTGTGTCCTGAAACATCTAAAAAACACAGCTTAGAGAGCATAGGGCACTTCCACGCATGGGGGGATAAAGTGGGAAAATTGAAAATCAGCAAGACACAAGCACCCCAAAGTTTAGGGCTGCTCTGTTGACAAGGACCTCCACTTCATTCTACCTTAAATATCCCAGGAAAGCGAAAAATGGATAAAAAAGTTGTGGTCCTTATGTACAATGGAATATCACTCAGCCATGAAATCAATGTCATAAGGCTAGTAGCAGCATGATGAGTGGATTTAGGTAAGACGATTCTAAGTGAAATAAGTCACACAGAAAAGGACACTTCTCATAAGGTGTCACTTATAGAGGGAATGGAAAAACCGTTACACTTGAACTGAATTACAAAACAGAACAGAGTCACACATGCAGAAAACACACTATGGCTGCTTAACGGGAAAGGTGAGGTGGGGTGATACATAAAACAAGAGTTTCAAATTAGCTCAGATACCGTTCCATAAACCCAATATGTAACAGACAAGACCTACTCCTTGCTCAGAGAACTGGACTCAACACGCCCGATTCACCGCACAAGAATATATCTGACTAGTAATAATCTTAAAACCTATGTATTGATATCTCTCTGTTAGTGTGTCAAGTGGGTGTAAAGCGGCATAAACACAGCCGTGAAAAGCAGCTAAACCCCATTATAAAAATAAATTACTTTTAAAAACCCATGAAAAAAAGACAGGGAAAGAGAGAGAAATTCTTACACAATTCGTTCAGGGGCTGTGATGCAACCTGGATTGACCATATCTAGACCCACACCTGGATGAGACATAAGGGTGGACACTCTTGGGGCTGAGAGGTTTGGTGAGGTTGGGTGAGCAAACGCAGACCCTTTAAAGTAATAGTGCGTGCTACCCATCGCATGGGTCCCAAATCTCCAGGTTCAAGGGCATCTTCCTACATCGAAAACATGCATGAGAAACCCAGAAGATGGTACACCGTGTGATGGGGAAAGGTTTCTAAAACGCACCTCATTTCTCATCTCCTTGTGCTCGGGTTCGCCATTCCAGCCACTTTACTAGCAATCTCCCTACTTGGAGCATCAGCACCTTTAACCTCCTGTTCCGTACAGGTTGCAATTTGTCCTGAGGATGAACGGGAAGACGGGGAACCAATGAGAGACTAGCTCTTGGTGTTGGGACAGGCAGAGGTCACTCTATTTTCCCATCAGGAAGAAGAATTAACCACAGGCTCAGCCTGCCCCCTGGAACCAGAACAGGGCCTGAAGCCATCCTGCGCTTTTGCGGCCAGCTCCCAAAAAAGCGACTTGTAAAATGGAGCTTCAGGGCACTGCAATTCACAAACCTGCAGAGTTATAAATGATAACTCTCGTCCACAAATATATTGAGGGAAGGCAAAGAAGAGGATTTGAAATCAAGGCAGAATTGCAGGAAACAGATTTCAGGAGGTAGATTCGAATCGCCTTTAAAGCACATGAAAAGCGGCAAAACGTTGACAATGATGCCCTTGGCCAAAAAGGGCGTATGCGTTTTTTCCTGAATATATTCAGGAAAAAACGCATACGCCCTTTTTGGCCAACCAAGCAACCTGGAAAGGCAAATCAGCGCTACAAAGAAGTCTCGCTTCCCATCGGTCAAAAGGGCCATGCTGAAAAAAGTGTCAAAACCAGAAATGCAGGACAGGCCATGGAGAAATGGGAGCCTTGCTACACTGATGGGCGGGATGTAAATTGCCAACAGCCACTCTGGAGAAGTGTACGGTGTGTCCTGAAACGTCTAAAAAACACAGCTTAGAGAGCATAGGGCACTTCCACGCATGGGGGGATAAAGTGGGAAAATTGAAAATCAGCAAGACACAAGCACCCCAAAGTTTAGGGCTGCTCTGTTGACAAGGACCTCCACTTCATTCTACCTTAAATATCCCAGGAAAGCGAAAAATGGATAAAAAAGTTGTGGTCCTTATGTACAATGGAATATCACTCAGCCATGAAATCAATGTCATAAGGCTAGTAGCAGCATGATGAGTGGATTTAGGTAAGACGATTCTAAGTGAAATAAGTCACACAGAAAAGGACACTTCTCATAAGGTGTCACTTATAGAGGGAATGGAAAAACCGTTACACTTGAACTGAATTACAAAACAGAACAGAGTCACACATGCAGAAAACACACTATGGCTGCTTAACGGGAAAGGTGAGGTGGGGTGATACATAAAACAAGAGTTTCAAATTAGCTCAGATACCGTTCCATAAACCCAATATGTAACAGACAAGACCTACTCCTTGCTCAGAGAACTGGGCTCAACACGCCCGATTCACCGCACAAGAATATATCTGACTAGTAATAATCTTAAAACCTATGTATTGATATCTCTCTGTTAGTGTGTCAAGTGGGTGTAAAGCGGCATAAACACAGCCGTGAAAAGCAGCTAAACCCCATTATAAAAATAAATTACTTTTAAAAACCCATGAAAAAAAGACAGGGAAAGAGAGAGAAATTCTTACACAATTCGTTCAGGGGCTGTGATGCAACCTGGATTGACCATATCTAGACCCACAGCTGGATGAGACATAAGGGTGGACACTCTTGGGGCTGAGAGGTTTGGTGAGGTTGGGTGAGCAAACGCAGACCCTTTAAAGTAATAGTGCGTGCTACCCATCGCATGGGTCCCAAATCTCCAGGTTCAAGGGCATCTTCCTACATCGAAAACATGCATGAGAAACCCAGAAGATGGTACACCGTGTGATGGGGAAAGGTTTCTAAAACGCACCTCATTTCTCATCTCCTTGTGCTCGGGTTCGCCATTCCAGCCACTTTACTAGCAATCTCCCTACTTGGAGCATCAGCACCTTTAACCTCCTGTTCCGTACAGGTTGCAATTTGTCCTGAGGATGAACGGGAAGACGGGGAACCAATGAGAGACTAGCTCTTGGTGTTGGGACAGGCAGAGGTCACTCTATTTTCCCATCAGGAAGAAGAATTAACCACAGGCTCAGCCTGCCCCCTGGAACCAGAACAGGGCCTGAAGCCATCCTGCGCTTTTGCGGCCAGCTCCCAAAAAAGCGACTTGTAAAATGGAGCTTCAGGGCACTGCAATTCACAAACCTGCAGAGTTATAAATGATAACTCTCGTCCACAAATATATTGAGGGAAGGCAAAGAAGAGGATTTGAAATCAAGGCAGAATTGCAGGAAACAGATTTCAGGAGGTAGATTCGAATCGCCTTTAAAGCACATGAAAAGCGGCAAAACGTTGACAATGATGCCCTTGGCCAAAAAGGGCGTATGCGTTTTTTCCTGAATATATTCAGGAAAAAACGCATACGCCCTTTTTGGCCAACCAAGCAACCTGGAAAGGCAAATCAGCGCTACAAAGAAGTCTCGCTTCCCATCGGTCAAAAGGGCCATGCTGCAAAAAGTGTCAAAACCAGAAATGCAGGACAGGCCATGGAGAAATGGGAGCCTTGCTACACTGATGGGCGGGATGTAAATTGCCAACAGCCACTCTGGAGAAGTGTACGGTGTGTCCTGAAACATCTAAAAAACACAGCTTAGAGAGCATAGGGCACTTCCACGCATGGGGGGATAAAGTGGGAAAATTGAAAATCAGCAAGACACAAGCACCCCAAAGTTTAGGGCTGCTCTGTTGACAAGGACCTCCACTTCATTCTACCTTAAATATCCCAGGAAAGCGAAAAATGGATAAAAAAGTTGTGGTCCTTATGTACAATGGAATATCACTCAGCCATGAAATCAATGTCATAAGGCTAGTAGCAGCATGATGAGTGGATTTAGGTAAGACGATTCTAAGTGAAATAAGTCACACAGAAAAGGACACTTCTCATAAGGTGTCACTTATAGAGGGAATGTAAAAACCGTTACACTTGAACTGAATTACAAAACAGAACAGAGTCACACATGCAGAAAACACACTATGGCTGCTTAACGGGAAAGGTGAGGTGGGGTGATACATAAAACAAGAGTTTCAAATTAGCTCAGATACCGTTCCATAAACCCAATATGTAACAGACAAGACCTACTCCTTGCTCAGAGAACTGGACTCAACACGCCCGATTCACCGCACAAGAATATATCTGACTAGTAATAATCTTAAAACCTATGTATTGATATCTCTCTGTTAGTGTGTCAAGTGGGTGTAAAGCGGCATAAACACAGCCGTGAAAAGCAGCTAAACCCCATTATAAAAATAAATTACTTTTAAAAACCCATGAAAAAAAGACAGGGAAAGAGAGAGAAATTCTTACACAATTCGTTCAGGGGCTGTGATGCAACCTGGATTGACCATATCTAGACCCACAGCTGGATGAGACATAAGGGTGGACACTCTTGGGGCTGAGAGGTTTGGTGAGGTTGGGTGAGCAAACGCAGACCCTTTAAAGTAATAGTGCGTGCTACCCATCGCATGGGTCCCAAATCTCCAGGTTCAAGGGCATCTTCCTACATCGAAAACATGCATGAGAAACCCAGAAGATGGTACACCGTGTGATGGGGAAAGGTTTCTAAAACGCACCTCATTTCTCATCTCCTTGTGCTCGGGTTCGCCATTCCAGCCACTTTACTAGCAATCTCCCTACTTGGAGCATCAGCACCTTTAACCTCCTGTTCCGTACAGGTTGCAATTTGTCCTGAGGATGAACGGGAAGACGGGGAACCAATGAGAGACTAGCTCTTGGTGTTGGGACAGGCACAGGTCACTCTATTTTCCCATCAGGAAGAAGAATTAACCACAGGCTCAGCCTGCCCCCTGGAACCAGAACAGGGCCTGAAGCCATCCTGCGCTTTTGCGGCCAGCTCCCAAAAAAGCGACTTGTAAAATGGAGCTTCAGGGCACTGCAATTCACAAACCTGCAGAGTTATAAATGATAACTCTCGTCCACAAATATATTGAGGGAAGGCAAAGAAGAGGATTTGAAATCAAGGCAGAATTGCAGGAAACAGATTTCAGGAGGTAGATTCGAATCGCCTTTAAAGCACATGAAAAGCGGCAAAACGTTGACAATGATGCCCTTGGCCAAAAAGGGCGTATGCGTTTTTTCCTGAATATATTCAGGAAAAAACGCATACGCCCTTTTTGGCCAACCAAGCAACCTGGAAAGGCAAATCAGCGCTACAAAGAAGTCTCGCTTCCCATCGGTCAAAAGGGCCATGCTGAAAAAAGTGTCAAAACCAGAAATGCAGGACAGGCCATGGAGAAATGGGAGCCTTGCTACACTGATGGGCGGGATGTAAATTGCCAACAGCCACTCTGGAGAAGTGTACGGTGTGTCCTGAAACATCTAAAAAACACAGCTTAGAGAGCATAGGGCACTTCCACGCATGGGGGGATAAAGTGGGAAAATTGAAAATCAGCAAGACACAAGCACCCCAAAGTTTAGGGCTGCTCTGTTGACAAGGACCTCCACTTCATTCTACCTTAAATATCCCAGGAAAGCGAAAAATGGATAAAAAAGTTGTGGTCCTTATGTACAATGGAATATCACTCAGCCATGAAATCAATGTCATAAGGCTAGTAGCAGCATGATGAGTGGATTTAGGTAAGACGATTCTAAGTGAAATAAGTCACACAGAAAAGGACACTTCTCATAAGGTGTCACTTATAGAGGGAATGTAAAAACCGTTACACTTGAACTGAATTACAAAACAGAACAGAGTCACACATGCAGAAAACACACTATGGCTGCTTAACGGGAAAGGTGAGGTGGGGTGATACATAAAACAAGAGTTTCAAATTAGCTCAGATACCGTTCCATAAACCCAATATGTAACAGACAAGACCTACTCCTTGCTCAGAGAACTGGACTCAACACGCCCGATTCACCGCACAAGAATATATCTGACTAGTAATAATCTTAAAACCTATGTATTGATATCTCTCTGTTAGTGTGTCAAGTGGGTGTAAAGCGGCATAAACACAGCCGTGAAAAGCAGCTAAACCCCATTATAAAAATAAATTACTTTTAAAAACCCATGAAAAAAAGACAGGGAAAGAGAGAGAAATTCTTACACAATTCGTTCAGGGGCTGTGATGCAACCTGGATTGACCATATCTAGACCCACAGCTGGATGAGACATAAGGGTGGACACTCTTGGGGCTGAGAGGTTTGGTGAGGTTGGGTGAGCAAACGCAGACCCTTTAAAGTAATAGTGCGTGCTACCCATCGCATGGGTCCCAAATCTCCAGGTTCAAGGGCATCTTCCTACATCGAAAACATGCATGAGAAACCCAGAAGATGGTACACCGTGTGATGGGGAAAGGTTTCTAAAACGCACCTCATTTCTCATCTCCTTGTGCTCGGGTTCGCCATTCCAGCCACTTTACTAGCAATCTCCCTACTTGGAGCATCAGCACCTTTAACCTCCTGTTCCGTACAGGTTGCAATTTGTCCTGAGGATGAACGGGAAGACGGGGAACCAATGAGAGACTAGCTCTTGGTGTTGGGACAGGCAGAGGTCACTCTATTTTCCCATCAGGAAGAAGAATTAACCACAGGCTCAGCCTGCCCCCTGGAACCAGAACAGGGCCTGAAGCCATCCTGCGCTTTTGGGGCCAGCTCCCAAAAAAGCGACTTGTAAAATGGAGCTTCAGGGCACTGCAATTCACAAACCTGCAGAGTTATAAATGATAACTCTCGTCCACAAATATATTGAGGGAAGGCAAAGAAGAGGATTTGAAATCAAGGCAGAATTGCAGGAAACAGATTTCAGGAGGTAGATTCGAATCGCCTTTAAAGCACATGAAAAGCGGCAAAACGTTGACAATGATGCCCTTGGCCAAAAAGGGCGTATGCGTTTTTTCCTGAATATATTCAGGAAAAAACGCATACGCCCTTTTTGGCCAACCAAGCAACCTGGAAAGGCAAATCAGCGCTACAAAGAAGTCTCGCTTCCCATCGGTCAAAAGGGCCATGCTGAAAAAAGTGTCAAAACCAGAAATGCAGGACAGGCCATGGAGAAATGGGAGCCTTGCTACACTGATGGGCGGGATGTAAATTGCCAACAGCCACTCTGGAGAAGTGTACGGTGTGTCCTGAAACGTCTAAAAAACACAGCTTAGAGAGCATAGGGCACTTCCACGCATGGGGGGATAAAGTGGGAAAATTGAAAATCAGCAAGACACAAGCACCCCAAAGTTTAGGGCTGCTCTGTTGACAAGGACCTCCACTTCATTCTACCTTAAATATCCCAGGAAAGCGAAAAATGGATAAAAAAGTTGTGGTCCTTATGTACAATGGAATATCACTCAGCCATGAAATCAATGTCATAAGGCTAGTAGCAGCATGATGAGTGGATTTAGGTAAGACGATTCTAAGTGAAATAAGTCACACAGAAAAGGACACTTCTCATAAGGTGTCACTTATAGAGGGAATGGAAAAACCGTTACACTTGAACTGAATTACAAAACAGAACAGAGTCACACATGCAGAAAACACACTATGGCTGCTTAACGGGAAAGGTGAGGTGGGGTGATACATAAAACAAGAGTTTCAAATTAGCTCAGATACCGTTCCATAAACCCAATATGTAACAGACAAGACCTACTCCTTGCTCAGAGAACTGGGCTCAACACGCCCGATTCACCGCACAAGAATATATCTGACTAGTAATAATCTTAAAACCTATGTATTGATATCTCTCTGTTAGTGTGTCAAGTGGGTGTAAAGCGGCATAAACACAGCCGTGAAAAGCAGCTAAACCCCATTATAAAAATAAATTACTTTTAAAAACCCATGAAAAAAAGACAGGGAAAGAGAGAGAAATTCTTACACAATTCGTTCAGGGGCTGTGATGCAACCTGGATTGACCATATCTAGACCCACAGCTGGATGAGACATAAGGGTGGACACTCTTGGGGCTGAGAGGTTTGGTGAGGTTGGGTGAGCAAACGCAGACCCTTTAAAGTAATAGTGCGTGCTACCCATCGCATGGGTCCCAAATCTCCAGGTTCAAGGGCATCTTCCTACATCGAAAACATGCATGAGAAACCCAGAAGATGGTACACCGTGTGATGGGGAAAGGTTTCTAAAACGCACCTCATTTCTCATCTCCTTGTGCTCGGGTTCGCCATTCCAGCCACTTTACTAGCAATCTCCCTACTTGGAGCATCAGCACCTTTAACCTCCTGTTCCGTACAGGTTGCAATTTGTCCTGAGGATGAACGGGAAGACGGGGAACCAATGAGAGACTAGCTCTTGGTGTTGGGACAGGCAGAGGTCACTCTATTTTCCCATCAGGAAGAAGAATTAACCACAGGCTCAGCCTGCCCCCTGGAACCAGAACAGGGCCTGAAGCCATCCTGCGCTTTTGCGGCCAGCTCCCAAAAAAGCGACTTGTAAAATGGAGCTTCAGGGCACTGCAATTCACAAACCTGCAGAGTTATAAATGATAACTCTCGTCCACAAATATATTGAGGGAAGGCAAAGAAGAGGATTTGAAATCAAGGCAGAATTGCAGGAAACAGATTTCAGGAGGTAGATTCGAATCGCCTTTAAAGCACATGAAAAGCGGCAAAACGTTGACAATGATGCCCTTGGCCAAAAAGGGCGTATGCGTTTTTTCCTGAATATATTCAGGAAAAAACGCATACGCCCTTTTTGGCCAACCAAGCAACCTGGAAAGGCAAATCAGCGCTACAAAGAAGTCTCGCTTCCCATCGGTCAAAAGGGCCATGCTGAAAAAAGTGTCAAAACCAGAAATGCAGGACAGGCCATGGAGAAATGGGAGCCTTGCTACACTGATGGGCGGGATGTAAATTGCCAACAGCCACTCTGGAGAAGTGTACGGTGTGTCCTGAAACGTCTAAAAAACACAGCTTAGAGAGCATAGGGCACTTCCACGCATGGGGGGATAAAGTGGGAAAATTGAAAATCAGCAAGACACAAGCACCCCAAAGTTTAGGGCTGCTCTGTTGACAAGGACCTCCACTTCATTCTACCTTAAATATCCCAGGAAAGCGAAAAATGGATAAAAAAGTTGTGGTCCTTATGTACAATGGAATATCACTCAGCCATGAAATCAATGTCATAAGGCTAGTAGCAGCATGATGAGTGGATTTAGGTAAGACGATTCTAAGTGAAATAAGTCACACAGAAAAGGACACTTCTCATAAGGTGTCACTTATAGAGGGAATGGAAAAACCGTTACACTTGAACTGAATTACAAAACAGAACAGAGTCACACATGCAGAAAACACACTATGGCTGCTTAACGGGAAAGGTGAGGTGGGGTGATACATAAAACAAGAGTTTCAAATTAGCTCAGATACCGTTCCATAAACCCAATATGTAACAGACAAGACCTACTCCTTGCTCAGAGAACTGGGCTCAACACGCCCGATTCACCGCACAAGAATATATCTGACTAGTAATAATCTTAAAACCTATGTATTGATATCTCTCTGTTAGTGTGTCAAGTGGGTGTAAAGCGGCATAAACACAGCCGTGAAAAGCAGCTAAACCCCATTATAAAAATAAATTACTTTTAAAAACCCATGAAAAAAAGACAGGGAAAGAGAGAGAAATTCTTACACAATTCGTTCAGGGGCTGTGATGCAACCTGGATTGACCATATCTAGACCCACAGCTGGATGAGACATAAGGGTGGACACTCTTGGGGCTGAGAGGTTTGGTGAGGTTGGGTGAGCAAACGCAGACCCTTTAAAGTAATAGTGCGTGCTACCCATCGCATGGGTCCCAAATCTCCAGGTTCAAGGGCATCTTCCTACATCGAAAACATGCATGAGAAACCCAGAAGATGGTACACCGTGTGATGGGGAAAGGTTTCTAAAACGCACCTCATTTCTCATCTCCTTGTGCTCGGGTTCGCCATTCCAGCCACTTTACTAGCAATCTCCCTACTTGGAGCATCAGCACCTTTAACCTCCTGTTCCGTACAGGTTGCAATTTGTCCTGAGGATGAACGGGAAGACGGGGAACCAATGAGAGACTAGCTCTTGGTGTTGGGACAGGCAGAGGTCACTCTATTTTCCCATCAGGAAGAAGAATTAACCACAGGCTCAGCCTGCCCCCTGGAACCAGAACAGGGCCTGAAGCCATCCTGCGCTTTTGCGGCCAGCTCCCAAAAAAGCGACTTGTAAAATGGAGCTTCAGGGCACTGCAATTCACAAACCTGCAGAGTTATAAATGATAACTCTCGTCCACAAATATATTGAGGGAAGGCAAAGAAGAGGATTTGAAATCAAGGCAGAATTGCAGGAAACAGATTTCAGGAGGTAGATTCGAATCGCCTTTAAAGCACATGAAAAGCGGCAAAACGTTGACAATGATGCCCTTGGCCAAAAAGGGCGTATGCGTTTTTTCCTGAATATATTCAGGAAAAAACGCATACGCCCTTTTTGGCCAACCAAGCAACCTGGAAAGGCAAATCAGCGCTACAAAGAAGTCTCGCTTCCCATCGGTCAAAAGGGCCATGCTGCAAAAAGTGTCAAAACCAGAAATGCAGGACAGGCCATGGAGAAATGGGAGCCTTGCTACACTGATGGGCGGGATGTAAATTGCCAACAGCCACTCTGGAGAAGTGTACGGTGTGTCCTGAAACATCTAAAAAACACAGCTTAGAGAGCATAGGGCACTTCCACGCATGGGGGGATAAAGTGGGAAAATTGAAAATCAGCAAGACACAAGCACCCCAAAGTTTAGGGCTGCTCTGTTGACAAGGACCTCCACTTCATTCTACCTTAAATATCCCAGGAAAGCGAAAAATGGATAAAAAAGTTGTGGTCCTTATGTACAATGGAATATCACTCAGCCATGAAATCAATGTCATAAGGCTAGTAGCAGCATGATGAGTGGATTTAGGTAAGACGATTCTAAGTGAAATAAGTCACACAGAAAAGGACACTTCTCATAAGGTGTCACTTATAGAGGGAATGGAAAAACCGTTACACTTGAACTGAATTACAAAACAGAACAGAGTCACACATGCAGAAAACACACTATGGCTGCTTAACGGGAAAGGTGAGGTGGGGTGATACATAAAACAAGAGTTTCAAATTAGCTCAGATACCGTTCCATAAACCCAATATGTAACAGACAAGACCTACTCCTTGCTCAGAGAACTGGACTCAACACGCCCGATTCACCGCACAAGAATATATCTGACTAGTAATAATCTTAAAACCTATGTATTGATATCTCTCTGTTAGTGTGTCAAGTGGGTGTAAAGCGGCATAAACACAGCCGTGAAAAGCAGCTAAACCCCATTATAAAAATAAATTACTTTTAAAAACCCATGAAAAAAAGACAGGGAAAGAGAGAGAAATTCTTACACAATTCGTTCAGGGGCTGTGATGCAACCTGGATTGACCATATCTAGACCCACACCTGGATGAGACATAAGGGTGGACACTCTTGGGGCTGAGAGGTTTGGTGAGGTTGGGTGAGCAAACGCAGACCCTTTAAAGTAATAGTGCGTGCTACCCATCGCATGGGTCCCAAATCTCCAGGTTCAAGGGCATCTTCCTACATCGAAAACATGCATGAGAAACCCAGAAGATGGTACACCGTGTGATGGGGAAAGGTTTCTAAAACGCACCTCATTTCTCATCTCCTTGTGCTCGGGTTCGCCATTCCAGCCACTTTACTAGCAATCTCCCTACTTGGAGCATCAGCACCTTTAACCTCCTGTTCCGTACAGGTTGCAATTTGTCCTGAGGATGAACGGGAAGACGGGGAACCAATGAGAGACTAGCTCTTGGTGTTGGGACAGGCAGAGGTCACTCTATTTTCCCATCAGGAAGAAGAATTAACCACAGGCTCAGCCTGCCCCCTGGAACCAGAACAGGGCCTGAAGCCATCCTGCGCTTTTGCGGCCAGCTCCCAAAAAAGCGACTTGTAAAATGGAGCTTCAGGGCACTGCAATTCACAAACCTGCAGAGTTATAAATGATAACTCTCGTCCACAAATATATTGAGGGAAGGCAAAGAAGAGGATTTGAAATCAAGGCAGAATTGCAGGAAACAGATTTCAGGAGGTAGATTCGAATCGCCTTTAAAGCACATGAAAAGCGGCAAAACGTTGACAATGATGCCCTTGGCCAAAAAGGGCGTATGCGTTTTTTCCTGAATATATTCAGGAAAAAACGCATACGCCCTTTTTGGCCAACCAAGCAACCTGGAAAGGCAAATCAGCGCTACAAAGAAGTCTCGCTTCCCATCGGTCAAAAGGGCCATGCTGAAAAAAGTGTCAAAACCAGAAATGCAGGACAGGCCATGGAGAAATGGGAGCCTTGCTACACTGATGGGCGGGATGTAAATTGCCAACAGCCACTCTGGAGAAGTGTACGGTGTGTCCTGAAACGTCTAAAAAACACAGCTTAGAGAGCATAGGGCACTTCCACGCATGGGGGGATAAAGTGGGAAAATTGAAAATCAGCAAGACACAAGCACCCCAAAGTTTAGGGCTGCTCTGTTGACAAGGACCTCCACTTCATTCTACCTTAAATATCCCAGGAAAGCGAAAAATGGATAAAAAAGTTGTGGTCCTTATGTACAATGGAATATCACTCAGCCATGAAATCAATGTCATAAGGCTAGTAGCAGCATGATGAGTGGATTTAGGTAAGACGATTCTAAGTGAAATAAGTCACACAGAAAAGGACACTTCTCATAAGGTGTCACTTATAGAGGGAATGGAAAAACCGTTACACTTGAACTGAATTACAAAACAGAACAGAGTCACACATGCAGAAAACACACTATGGCTGCTTAACGGGAAAGGTGAGGTGGGGTGATACATAAAACAAGAGTTTCAAATTAGCTCAGATACCGTTCCATAAACCCAGTATGTAACAGACAAGACCTACTCCTTGCTCAGAGAACTGGGCTCAACACGCCCGATTCACCGCACAAGAATATATCTGACTAGTAATAATCTTAAAACCTATGTATTGATATCTCTCTGTTAGTGTGTCAAGTGGGTGTAAAGCGGCATAAACACAGCCGTGAAAAGCAGCTAAACCCCATTATAAAAATAAATTACTTTTAAAAACCCATGAAAAAAAGACAGGGAAAGAGAGAGAAATTCTTACACAATTCGTTCAGGGGCTGTGATGCAACCTGGATTGACCATATCTAGACCCACAGCTGGATGAGACATAAGGGTGGACACTCTTGGGGCTGAGAGGTTTGGTGAGGTTGGGTGAGCAAACGCAGACCCTTTAAAGTAATAGTGCGTGCTACCCATCGCATGGGTCCCAAATCTCCAGGTTCAAGGGCATCTTCCTACATCGAAAACATGCATGAGAAACCCAGAAGATGGTACACCGTGTGATGGGGAAAGGTTTCTAAAACGCACCTCATTTCTCATCTCCTTGTGCTCGGGTTCGCCATTCCAGCCACTTTACTAGCAATCTCCCTACTTGGAGCATCAGCACCTTTAACCTCCTGTTCCGTACAGGTTGCAATTTGTCCTGAGGATGAACGGGAAGACGGGGAACCAATGAGAGACTAGCTCTTGGTGTTGGGACAGGCAGAGGTCACTCTATTTTCCCATCAGGAAGAAGAATTAACCACAGGCTCAGCCTGCCCCCTGGAACCAGAACAGGGCCTGAAGCCATCCTGCGCTTTTGCGGCCAGCTCCCAAAAAAGCGACTTGTAAAATGGAGCTTCAGGGCACTGCAATTCACAAACCTGCAGAGTTATAAATGATAACTCTCGTCCACAAATATATTGAGGGAAGGCAAAGAAGAGGATTTGAAATCAAGGCAGAATTGCAGGAAACAGATTTCAGGAGGTAGATTCGAATCGCCTTTAAAGCACATGAAAAGCGGCAAAACGTTGACAATGATGCCCTTGGCCAAAAAGGGCGTATGCGTTTTTTCCTGAATATATTCAGGAAAAAACGCATACGCCCTTTTTGGCCAACCAAGCAACCTGGAAAGGCAAATCAGCGCTACAAAGAAGTCTCGCTTCCCATCGGTCAAAAGGGCCATGCTGCAAAAAGTGTCAAAACCAGAAATGCAGGACAGGCCATGGAGAAATGGGAGCCTTGCTACACTGATGGGCGGGATGTAAATTGCCAACAGCCACTCTGGAGAAGTGTACGGTGTGTCCTGAAACATCTAAAAAACACAGCTTAGAGAGCATAGGGCACTTCCACGCATGGGGGGATAAAGTGGGAAAATTGAAAATCAGCAAGACACAAGCACCCCAAAGTTTAGGGCTGCTCTGTTGACAAGGACCTCCACTTCATTCTACCTTAAATATCCCAGGAAAGCGAAAAATGGATAAAAAAGTTGTGGTCCTTATGTACAATGGAATATCACTCAGCCATGAAATCAATGTCATAAGGCTAGTAGCAGCATGATGAGTGGATTTAGGTAAGACGATTCTAAGTGAAATAAGTCACACAGAAAAGGACACTTCTCATAAGGTGTCACTTATAGAGGGAATGTAAAAACCGTTACACTTGAACTGAATTACAAAACAGAACAGAGTCACACATGCAGAAAACACACTATGGCTGCTTAACGGGAAAGGTGAGGTGGGGTGATACATAAAACAAGAGTTTCAAATTAGCTCAGATACCGTTCCATAAACCCAATATGTAACAGACAAGACCTACTCCTTGCTCAGAGAACTGGACTCAACACGCCCGATTCACCGCACAAGAATATATCTGACTAGTAATAATCTTAAAACCTATGTATTGATATCTCTCTGTTAGTGTGTCAAGTGGGTGTAAAGCGGCATAAACACAGCCGTGAAAAGCAGCTAAACCCCATTATAAAAATAAATTACTTTTAAAAACCCATGAAAAAAAGACAGGGAAAGAGAGAGAAATTCTTACACAATTCGTTCAGGGGCTGTGATGCAACCTGGATTGACCATATCTAGACCCACAGCTGGATGAGACATAAGGGTGGACACTCTTGGGGCTGAGAGGTTTGGTGAGGTTGGGTGAGCAAACGCAGACCCTTTAAAGTAATAGTGCGTGCTACCCATCGCATGGGTCCCAAATCTCCAGGTTCAAGGGCATCTTCCTACATCGAAAACATGCATGAGAAACCCAGAAGATGGTACACCGTGTGATGGGGAAAGGTTTCTAAAACGCACCTCATTTCTCATCTCCTTGTGCTCGGGTTCGCCATTCCAGCCACTTTACTAGCAATCTCCCTACTTGGAGCATCAGCACCTTTAACCTCCTGTTCCGTACAGGTTGCAATTTGTCCTGAGGATGAACGGGAAGACGGGGAACCAATGAGAGACTAGCTCTTGGTGTTGGGACAGGCAGAGGTCACTCTATTTTCCCATCAGGAAGAAGAATTAACCACAGGCTCAGCCTGCCCCCTGGAACCAGAACAGGGCCTGAAGCCATCCTGCGCTTTTGGGGCCAGCTCCCAAAAAAGCGACTTGTAAAATGGAGCTTCAGGGCACTGCAATTCACAAACCTGCAGAGTTATAAATGATAACTCTCGTCCACAAATATATTGAGGGAAGGCAAAGAAGAGGATTTGAAATCAAGGCAGAATTGCAGGAAACAGATTTCAGGAGGTAGATTCGAATCGCCTTTAAAGCACATGAAAAGCGGCAAAACGTTGACAATGATGCCCTTGGCCAAAAAGGGCGTATGCGTTTTTTCCTGAATATATTCAGGAAAAAACGCATACGCCCTTTTTGGCCAACCAAGCAACCTGGAAAGGCAAATCAGCGCTACAAAGAAGTCTCGCTTCCCATCGGTCAAAAGGGCCATGCTGAAAAAAGTGTCAAAACCAGAAATGCAGGACAGGCCATGGAGAAATGGGAGCCTTGCTACACTGATGGGCGGGATGTAAATTGCCAACAGCCACTCTGGAGAAGTGTACGGTGTGTCCTGAAACGTCTAAAAAACACAGCTTAGAGAGCATAGGGCACTTCCACGCATGGGGGGATAAAGTGGGAAAATTGAAAATCAGCAAGACACAAGCACCCCAAAGTTTAGGGCTGCTCTGTTGACAAGGACCTCCACTTCATTCTACCTTAAATATCCCAGGAAAGCGAAAAATGGATAAAAAAGTTGTGGTCCTTATGTACAATGGAATATCACTCAGCCATGAAATCAATGTCATAAGGCTAGTAGCAGCATGATGAGTGGATTTAGGTAAGACGATTCTAAGTGAAATAAGTCACACAGAAAAGGACACTTCTCATAAGGTGTCACTTATAGAGGGAATGGAAAAACCGTTACACTTGAACTGAATTACAAAACAGAACAGAGTCACACATGCAGAAAACACACTATGGCTGCTTAACGGGAAAGGTGAGGTGGGGTGATACATAAAACAAGAGTTTCAAATTAGCTCAGATACCGTTCCATAAACCCAATATGTAACAGACAAGACCTACTCCTTGCTCAGAGAACTGGGCTCAACACGCCCGATTCACCGCACAAGAATATATCTGACTAGTAATAATCTTAAAACCTATGTATTGATATCTCTCTGTTAGTGTGTCAAGTGGGTGTAAAGCGGCATAAACACAGCCGTGAAAAGCAGCTAAACCCCATTATAAAAATAAATTACTTTTAAAAACCCATGAAAAAAAGACAGGGAAAGAGAGAGAAATTCTTACACAATTCGTTCAGGGGCTGTGATGCAACCTGGATTGACCATATCTAGACCCACAGCTGGATGAGACATAAGGGTGGACACTCTTGGGGCTGAGAGGTTTGGTGAGGTTGGGTGAGCAAACGCAGACCCTTTAAAGTAATAGTGCGTGCTACCCATCGCATGGGTCCCAAATCTCCAGGTTCAAGGGCATCTTCCTACATCGAAAACATGCATGAGAAACCCAGAAGATGGTACACCGTGTGATGGGGAAAGGTTTCTAAAACGCACCTCATTTCTCATCTCCTTGTGCTCGGGTTCGCCATTCCAGCCACTTTACTAGCAATCTCCCTACTTGGAGCATCAGCACCTTTAACCTCCTGTTCCGTACAGGTTGCAATTTGTCCTGAGGATGAACGGGAAGACGGGGAACCAATGAGAGACTAGCTCTTGGTGTTGGGACAGGCAGAGGTCACTCTATTTTCCCATCAGGAAGAAGAATTAACCACAGGCTCAGCCTGCCCCCTGGAACCAGAACAGGGCCTGAAGCCATCCTGCGCTTTTGCGGCCAGCTCCCAAAAAAGCGACTTGTAAAATGGAGCTTCAGGGCACTGCAATTCACAAACCTGCAGAGTTATAAATGATAACTCTCGTCCACAAATATATTGAGGGAAGGCAAAGAAGAGGATTTGAAATCAAGGCAGAATTGCAGGAAACAGATTTCAGGAGGTAGATTCGAATCGCCTTTAAAGCACATGAAAAGCGGCAAAACGTTGACAATGATGCCCTTGGCCAAAAAGGGCGTATGCGTTTTTTCCTGAATATATTCAGGAAAAAACGCATACGCCCTTTTTGGCCAACCAAGCAACCTGGAAAGGCAAATCAGCGCTACAAAGAAGTCTCGCTTCCCATCGGTCAAAAGGGCCATGCTGAAAAAAGTGTCAAAACCAGAAATGCAGGACAGGCCATGGAGAAATGGGAGCCTTGCTACACTGATGGGCGGGATGTAAATTGCCAACAGCCACTCTGGAGAAGTGTACGGTGTGTCCTGAAACATCTAAAAAACACAGCTTAGAGAGCATAGGGCACTTCCACGCATGGGGAGATAAAGTGGGAAAATTGAAAATCAGCAAGACACAAGCACCCCAAAGTTTAGGGCTGCTCTGTTGACAAGGACCTCCACTTCATTCTACCTTAAATATCCCAGGAAAGCGAAAAATGGATAAAAAAGTTGTGGTCCTTATGTACAATGGAATATCACTCAGCCATGAAATCAATGTCATAAGGCTAGTAGCAGCATGATGAGTGGATTTAGGTAAGACGATTCTAAGTGAAATAAGTCACACAGAAAAGGACACTTCTCATAAGGTGTCACTTATAGAGGGAATGTAAAAACCGTTACACTTGAACTGAATTACAAAACAGAACAGAGTCACACATGCAGAAAACACACTATGGCTGCTTAACGGGAAAGGTGAGGTGGGGTGATACATAAAACAAGAGTTTCAAATTAGCTCAGATACCGTTCCATAAACCCAATATGTAACAGACAAGACCTACTCCTTGCTCAGAGAACTGGACTCAACACGCCCGATTCACCGCACAAGAATATATCTGACTAGTAATAATCTTAAAACCTATGTATTGATATCTCTCTGTTAGTGTGTCAAGTGGGTGTAAAGCGGCATAAACACAGCCGTGAAAAGCAGCTAAACCCCATTATAAAAATAAATTACTTTTAAAAACCCATGAAAAAAAGACAGGGAAAGAGAGAGAAATTCTTACACAATTCGTTCAGGGGCTGTGATGCAACCTGGATTGACCATATCTAGACCCACAGCTGGATGAGACATAAGGGTGGACACTCTTGGGGCTGAGAGGTTTGGTGAGGTTGGGTGAGCAAACGCAGACCCTTTAAAGTAATAGTGCATGCTACCCATCGCATGGGTCCCAAATCTCCAGGTTCAAGGGCATCTTCCTACATCGAAAACATGCATGAGAAACCCAGAAGATGGTACACCGTGTGATGGGGAAAGGTTTCTAAAACGCACCTCATTTCTCATCTCCTTGTGCTCGGGTTCGCCATTCCAGCCACTTTACTAGCAATCTCCCTACTTGGAGCATCAGCACCTTTAACCTCCTGTTCCGTACAGGTTGCAATTTGTCCTGAGGATGAACGGGAAGACGGGGAACCAATGAGAGACTAGCTCTTGGTGTTGGGACAGGCAGAGGTCACTCTATTTTCCCATCAGGAAGAAGAATTAACCACAGGCTCAGCCTGCCCCCTGGAACCAGAACAGGGCCTGAAGCCATCCTGCGCTTTTGCGGCCAGCTCCCAAAAAAGCGACTTGTAAAATGGAGCTTCAGGGCACTGCAATTCACAAACCTGCAGAGTTATAAATGATAACTCTCGTCCACAAATATATTGAGGGAAGGCAAAGAAGAGGATTTGAAATCAAGGCAGAATTGCAGGAAACAGATTTCAGGAGGTAGATTCGAATCGCCTTTAAAGCACATGAAAAGCGGCAAAACGTTGACAATGATGCCCTTGGCCAAAAAGGGCGTATGCGTTTTTTCCTGAATATATTCAGGAAAAAACGCATACGCCCTTTTTGGCCAACCAAGCAACCTGGAAAGGCAAATCAGCGCTACAAAGAAGTCTCGCTTCCCATCGGTCAAAAGGGCCATGCTGAAAAAAGTGTCAAAACCAGAAATGCAGGACAGGCCATGGAGAAATGGGAGCCTTGCTACACTGATGGGCGGGATGTAAATTGCCAACAGCCACTCTGGAGAAGTGTACGGTGTGTCCTGAAACATCTAAAAAACACAGCTTAGAGAGCATAGGGCACTTCCACGCATGGGGGGATAAAGTGGGAAAATTGAAAATCAGCAAGACACAAGCACCCCAAAGTTTAGGGCTGCTCTGTTGACAAGGACCTCCACTTCATTCTACCTTAAATATCCCAGGAAAGCGAAAAATGGATAAAAAAGTTGTGGTCCTTATGTACAATGGAATATCACTCAGCCATGAAATCAATGTCATAAGGCTAGTAGCAGCATGATGAGTGGATTTAGGTAAGACGATTCTAAGTGAAATAAGTCACACAGAAAAGGACACTTCTCATAAGGTGTCACTTATAGAGGGAATGTAAAAACCATTACACTTGAACTGAATTACAAAACAGAACAGAGTCACACATGCAGAAAACACACTATGGCTGCTTAACGGGAAAGGTGAGGTGGGGTGATACATAAAACAAGAGTTTCAAATTAGCTCAGATACCGTTCCATAAACCCAATATGTAACAGACAAGACCTACTCCTTGCTCAGAGAACTGGACTCAACACGCCCGATTCACCGCACAAGAATATATCTGACTAGTAATAATCTTAAAACCTATGTATTGATATCTCTCTGTTAGTGTGTCAAGTGGGTGTAAAGCGGCATAAACACAGCCGTGAAAAGCAGCTAAACCCCATTATAAAAATAAATTACTTTTAAAAACCCATGAAAAAAAGACAGGGAAAGAGAGAGAAATTCTTACACAATTCGTTCAGGGGCTGTGATGCAACCTGGATTGACCATATCTAGACCCACAGCTGGATGAGACATAAGGGTGGACACTCTTGGGGCTGAGAGGTTTGGTGAGGTTGGGTGAGCAAACGCAGACCCTTTAAAGTAATAGTGCGTGCTACCCATCGCATGGGTCCCAAATCTCCAGGTTCAAGGGCATCTTCCTACATCGAAAACATGCATGAGAAACCCAGAAGATGGTACACCGTGTGATGGGGAAAGGTTTCTAAAACGCACCTCATTTCTCATCTCCTTGTGCTCGGGTTCGCCATTCCAGCCACTTTACTAGCAATCTCCCTACTTGGAGCATCAGCACCTTTAACCTCCTGTTCCGTACAGGTTGCAATTTGTCCTGAGGATGAACGGGAAGACGGGGAACCAATGAGAGACTAGCTCTTGGTGTTGGGACAGGCAGAGGTCACTCTATTTTCCCATCAGGAAGAAGAATTAACCACAGGCTCAGCCTGCCCCCTGGAACCAGAACAGGGCCTGAAGCCATCCTGCGCTTTTGCGGCCAGCTCCCAAAAAAGCGACTTGTAAAATGGAGCTTCAGGGCACTGCAATTCACAAACGTGCAGAGTTATAAATGATAACTCTCGTCCACAAATATATTGAGGGAAGGCAAAGAAGAGGATTTGAAATCAAGGCAGAATTGCAGGAAACAGATTTCAGGAGGTAGATTCGAATCGCCTTTAAAGCACATGAAAAGCGGCAAAACGTTGACAATGATGCCCTTGGCCAAAAAGGGCGTATGCGTTTTTTCCTGAATATATTCAGGAAAAAACGCATACGCCCTTTTTGGCCAACCAAGCAACCTGGAAAGGCAAATCAGCGCTACAAAGAAGTCTCGCTTCCCATCGGTCAAAAGGGCCATGCTGAAAAAAGTGTCAAAACCAGAAATGCAGGACAGGCCATGGAGAAATGGGAGCCTTGCTACACTGATGGGCGGGATGTAAATTGCCAACAGCCACTCTGGAGAAGTGTACGGTGTGTCCTGAAACATCTAAAAAACACAGCTTAGAGAGCATAGGGCACTTCCACGCATGGGGGGATAAAGTGGGAAAATTGAAAATCAGCAAGACACAAGCACCCCAAAGTTTAGGGCTGCTCTGTTGACAAGGACCTCCACTTCATTCTACCTTAAATATCCCAGGAAAGCGAAAAATGGATAAAAAAGTTGTGGTCCTTATGTACAATGGAATATCACTCAGCCATGAAATCAATGTCATAAGGCTAGTAGCAGCATGATGAGTGGATTTAGGTAAGACGATTCTAAGTGAAATAAGTCACACAGAAAAGGACACTTCTCATAAGGTGTCACTTATAGAGGGAATGTAAAAACCGTTACACTTGAACTGAATTACAAAACAGAACAGAGTCACACATGCAGAAAACACACTATGGCTGCTTAACGGGAAAGGTGAGGTGGGGTGATACATAAAACAAGAGTTTCAAATTAGCTCAGATACCGTTCCATAAACCCAATATGTAACAGACAAGACCTACTCCTTGCTCAGAGAACTGGACTCAACACGCCCGATTCACCGCACAAGAATATATCTGACTAGTAATAATCTTAAAACCTATGTATTGATATCTCTCTGTTAGTGTGTCAAGTGGGTGTAAAGCGGCATAAACACAGCCGTGAAAAGCAGCTAAACCCCATTATAAAAATAAATTACTTTTAAAAACCCATGAAAAAAAGACAGGGAAAGAGAGAGAAATTCTTACACAATTCGTTCAGGGGCTGTGATGCAACCTGGATTGACCATATCTAGACCCACACCTGGATGAGACATAAGGGTGGACACTCTTGGGGCTGAGAGGTTTGGTGAGGTTGGGTGAGCAAACGCAGACCCTTTAAAGTAATAGTGCGTGCTACCCATCGCATGGGTCCCAAATCTCCAGGTTCAAGGGCATCTTCCTACATCGAAAACATGCATGAGAAACCCAGAAGATGGTACACCGTGTGATGGGGAAAGGTTTCTAAAACGCACCTCATTTCTCATCTCCTTGTGCTCGGGTTCGCCATTCCAGCCACTTTACTAGCAATCTCCCTACTTGGAGCATCAGCACCTTTAACCTCCTGTTCCGTACAGGTTGCAATTTGTCCTGAGGATGAACGGGAAGACGGGGAACCAATGAGAGACTAGCTCTTGGTGTTGGGACAGGCAGAGGTCACTCTATTTTCCCATCAGGAAGAAGAATTAACCACAGGCTCAGCCTGCCCCCTGGAACCAGAACAGGGCCTGAAGCCATCCTGCGCTTTTGCGGCCAGCTCCCAAAAAAGCGACTTGTAAAATGGAGCTTCAGGGCACTGCAATTCACAAACCTGCAGAGTTATAAATGATAACTCTCGTCCACAAATATATTGAGGGAAGGCAAAGAAGAGGATTTGAAATCAAGGCAGAATTGCAGGAAACAGATTTCAGGAGGTAGATTCGAATCGCCTTTAAAGCACATGAAAAGCGGCAAAACGTTGACAATGATGCCCTTGGCCAAAAAGGGCGTATGCGTTTTTTCCTGAATATATTCAGGAAAAAACGCATACGCCCTTTTTGGCCAACCAAGCAACCTGGAAAGGCAAATCAGCGCTACAAAGAAGTCTCGCTTCCCATCGGTCAAAAGGGCCATGCTGAAAAAAGTGTCAAAACCAGAAATGCAGGACAGGCCATGGAGAAATGGGAGCCTTGCTACACTGATGGGCGGGATGTAAATTGCCAACAGCCACTCTGGAGAAGTGTACGGTGTGTCCTGAAACATCTAAAAAACACAGCTTAGAGAGCATAGGGCACTTCCACGCATGGGGGGATAAAGTGGGAAAATTGAAAATCAGCAAGACACAAGCACCCCAAAGTTTAGGGCTGCTCTGTTGACAAGGACCTCCACTTCATTCTACCTTAAATATCCCAGGAAAGCGAAAAATGGATAAAAAAGTTGTGGTCCTTATGTACAATGGAATATCACTCAGCCATGAAATCAATGTCATAAGGCTAGTAGCAGCATGATGAGTGGATTTAGGTAAGACGATTCTAAGTGAAATAAGTCACACAGAAAAGGACACTTCTCATAAGGTGTCACTTATAGAGGGAATGTAAAAACCGTTACACTTGAACTGAATTACAAAACAGAACAGAGTCACACATGCAGAAAACACACTATGGCTGCTTAACGGGAAAGGTGAGGTGGGGTGATACATAAAACAAGAGTTTCAAATTAGCTCAGATACCGTTCCATAAACCCAATATGTAACAGACAAGACCTACTCCTTGCTCAGAGAACTGGACTCAACACGCCCGATTCACCGCACAAGAATATATCTGACTAGTAATAATCTTAAAACCTATGTATTGATATCTCTCTGTTAGTGTGTCAAGTGGGTGTAAAGCGGCATAAACACAGCCGTGAAAAGCAGCTAAACCCCATTATAAAAATAAATTACTTTTAAAAACCCATGAAAAAAAGACAGGGAAAGAGAGAGAAATTCTTACACAATTCGTTCAGGGGCTGTGATGCAACCTGGATTGACCATATCTAGACCCACACCTGGATGAGACATAAGGGTGGACACTCTTGGGGCTGAGAGGTTTGGTGAGGTTGGGTGAGCAAACGCAGACCCTTTAAAGTAATAGTGCATGCTACCCATCGCATGGGTCCCAAATCTCCAGGTTCAAGGGCATCTTCCTACATCGAAAACATGCATGAGAAACCCAGAAGATGGTACACCGTGTGATGGGGAAAGGTTTCTAAAACGCACCTCATTTCTCATCTCCTTGTGCTCGGGTTCGCCATTCCAGCCACTTTACTAGCAATCTCCCTACTTGGAGCATCAGCACCTTTAACCTCCTGTTCCGTACAGGTTGCAATTTGTCCTGAGGATGAACGGGAAGACGGGGAACCAATGAGAGACTAGCTCTTGGTGTTGGGACAGGCAGAGGTCACTCTATTTTCCCATCAGGAAGAAGAATTAACCACAGGCTCAGCCTGCCCCCTGGAACCAGAACAGGGCCTGAAGCCATCCTGCGCTTTTGCGGCCAGCTCCCAAAAAAGCGACTTGTAAAATGGAGCTTCAGGGCACTGCAATTCACAAACCTGCAGAGTTATAAATGATAACTCTCGTCCACAAATATATTGAGGGAAGGCAAAGAAGAGGATTTGAAATCAAGGCAGAATTGCAGGAAACAGATTTCAGGAGGTAGATTCGAATCGCCTTTAAAGCACATGAAAAGCGGCAAAACGTTGACAATGATGCCCTTGGCCAAAAAGGGCGTATGCGTTTTTTCCTGAATATATTCAGGAAAAAACGCATACGCCCTTTTTGGCCAACCAAGCAACCTGGAAAGGCAAATCAGCGCTACAAAGAAGTCTCGCTTCCCATCGGTCAAAAGGGCCATGCTGAAAAAAGTGTCAAAACCAGAAATGCAGGACAGGCCATGGAGAAATGGGAGCCTTGCTACACTGATGGGCGGGATGTAAATTGCCAACAGCCACTCTGGAGAAGTGTACGGTGTGTCCTGAAACATCTAAAAAACACAGCTTAGAGAGCATAGGGCACTTCCACGCATGGGGGGATAAAGTGGGAAAATTGAAAATCAGCAAGACACAAGCACCCCAAAGTTTAGGGCTGCTCTGTTGACAAGGACCTCCACTTCATTCTACCTTAAATATCCCAGGAAAGCGAAAAATGGATAAAAAAGTTGTGGTCCTTATGTACAATGGAATATCACTGAGCCATGAAATCAATGTCATAAGGCTAGTAGCAGCATGATGAGTGGATTTAGGTAAGACGATTCTAAGTGAAATAAGTCACACAGAAAAGGACACTTCTCATAAGGTGTCACTTATAGAGGGAATGTAAAAACCATTACACTTGAACTGAATTACAAAACAGAACAGAGTCACACATGCAGAAAACACACTATGGCTGCTTAACGGGAAAGGTGAGGTGGGGTGATACATAAAACAAGAGTTTCAAATTAGCTCAGATACCGTTCCATAAACCCAATATGTAACAGACAAGACCTACTCCTTGCTCAGAGAACTGGACTCAACACGCCCGATTCACCGCACAAGAATATATCTGACTAGTAATAATCTTAAAACCTATGTATTGATATCTCTCTGTTAGTGTGTCAAGTGGGTGTAAAGCGGCATAAACACAGCCGTGAAAAGCAGCTAAACCCCATTATAAAAATAAATTACTTTTAAAAACCCATGAAACAAAGACAGGGAAAGAGAGAGAAATTCTTACACAATTCGTTCAGGGGCTGTGATGCAACCTGTATTGACCATATCTAGACCCACAGCTGGATGAGACATAAGGGTGGACACTCTTGGGGCTGAGAGGTTTGGTGAGGTTGGGTGAGCAAACGCAGACCCTTTAAAGTAATAGTGCGTGCTACCCATCGCATGGGTCCCAAATCTCCAGGTTCAAGGGCATCTTCCTACATCGAAAACATGCATGAGAAACCCAGAAGATGGTACACCGTGTGATGGGGAAAGGTTTCTAAAACGCACCTCATTTCTCATCTCCTTGTGCTCGGGTTCGCCATTCCAGCCACTTTACTAGCAATCTCCCTACTTGGAGCATCAGCACCTTTAACCTCCTGTTCCGTACAGGTTGCAATTTGTCCTGAGGATGAACGGGAAGACGGGGAACCAATGAGAGACTAGCTCTTGGTGTTGGGACAGGCACAGGTCACTCTATTTTCCCATCAGGAAGAAGAATTAACCACAGGCTCAGCCTGCCCCCTGGAACCAGAACAGGGCCTGAAGCCATCCTGCGCTTTTGCGGCCAGCTCCCAAAAAAGCGACTTGTAAAATGGAGCTTCAGGGCACTGCAATTCACAAACCTGCAGAGTTATAAATGATAACTCTCGTCCACAAATATATTGAGGGAAGGCAAAGAAGAGGATTTGAAATCAAGGCAGAATTGCAGGAAACAGATTTCAGGAGGTAGATTCGAATCGCCTTTAAAGCACATGAAAAGCGGCAAAACGTTGACAATGATGCCCTTGGCCAAAAAGGGCGTATGCGTTTTTTCCTGAATATATTCAGGAAAAAACGCATACGCCCTTTTTGGCCAACCAAGCAACCTGGAAAGGCAAATCAGCGCTACAAAGAAGTCTCGCTTCCCATCGGTCAAAAGGGCCATGCTGAAAAAAGTGTCAAAACCAGAAATGCAGGACAGGCCATGGAGAAATGGGAGCCTTGCTACACTGATGGGCGGGATGTAAATTGCCAACAGCCACTCTGGAGAAGTGTACGGTGTGTCCTGAAACATCTAAAAAACACAGCTTAGAGAGCATAGGGCACTTCCACGCATGGGGGGATAAAGTGGGAAAATTGAAAATCAGCAAGACACAAGCACCCCAAAGTTTAGGGCTGCTCTGTTGACAAGGACCTCCACTTCATTCTACCTTAAATATCCCAGGAAAGCGAAAAATGGATAAAAAAGTTGTGGTCCTTATGTACAATGGAATATCACTGAGCCATGAAATCAATGTCATAAGGCTAGTAGCAGCATGATGAGTGGATTTAGGTAAGACGATTCTAAGTGAAATAAGTCACACAGAAAAGGACACTTCTCATAAGGTGTCACTTATAGAGGGAATGTAAAAACCGTTACACTTGAACTGAATTACAAAACAGAACAGAGTCACACATGCAGAAAACACACTATGGCTGCTTAACGGGAAAGGTGAGGTGGGGTGATACATAAAACAAGAGTTTCAAATTAGCTCAGATACCGTTCCATAAACCCAATATGTAACAGACAAGACCTACTCCTTGCTCAGAGAACTGGACTCAACACGCCCGATTCACCGCACAAGAATATATCTGACTAGTAATAATCTTAAAACCTATGTATTGATATCTCTCTGTTAGTGTGTCAAGTGGGTGTAAAGCGGCATAAACACAGCCGTGAAAAGCAGCTAAACCCCATTATAAAAATAAATTACTTTTAAAAACCCATGAAAAAAAGACAGGGAAAGAGAGAGAAATTCTTACACAATTCGTTCAGGGGCTGTGATGCAACCTGGATTGACCATATCTAGACCCACAGCTGGATGAGACATAAGGGTGGACACTCTTGGGGCTGAGAGGTTTGGTGAGCAAACGCAGACCCTTTAAAGTAATAGTGCGTGCTACCCATCGCATGGGTCCCAAATCTCCAGGTTCAAGGGCATCTTCCTACATCGAAAACATGCATGAGAAACCCAGAAGATGGTACACCGTGTGATGGGGAAAGGTTTCTAAAACGCACCTCATTTCTCATCTCCTTGTGCTCGGGTTCGCCATTCCAGCCACTTTACTAGCAATCTCCCTACTTGGAGCATCAGCACCTTTAACCTCCTGTTCCGTACAGGTTGCAATTTGTCCTGAGGATGAACGGGAAGACGGGGAACCAATGAGAGACTAGCTCTTGGTGTTGGGACAGGCACAGGTCACTCTATTTTCCCATCAGGAAGAAGAATTAACCACAGGCTCAGCCTGCCCCCGGAACCAGAACAGGGCCTGAAGCCATCCTGCGCTTTTGCGGCCAGCTCCCAAAAAAGCGACTTGTAAAATGGAGCTTCAGGGCACTGCAATTCACAAACCTGCAGAGTTATAAATGATAACTCTCGTCCACAAATATATTGAGGGAAGGCAAAGAAGAGGATTTGAAATCAAGGCAGAATTGCAGGAAACAGATTTCAGGAGGTAGATTCGAATCGCCTTTAAAGCACATGAAAACCAGCAAAACGTTGACAATGATGCCCTTGGCCAAAAAGGGCGTATGCGTTTTTTCCTGAATATATTCAGGAAAAAACGCATACGCCCTTTTTGGCCAACCAAGCAACCTGGAAAGGCAAATCAGCGCTACAAAGAAGTCTCGCTTCCCATCGGTCAAAAGGGCCATGCTGAAAAAAGTGTCAAAACCAGAAATGCAGGACAGGCCATGGAGAAATGGGAGCCTTGCTACACTGATGGGCGGGATGTAAATTGCCAACAGCCACTCTGGAGAAGTGTACGGTGTGTCCTGAAACATCTAAACAACACAGCTTAGAGAGCATAGGGCACTTCCACGCATGGGGGGATAAAGTGGGAAAATTGAAAATCAGCAAGACACAAGCACCCCAAAGTTTAGGGCTGCTCTGTTGACAAGGACCTCCACTTCATTCCACCTTAAATATCCCAGGAAAGCGAAAAATGGATCAAAAAGTTGTGGTCCTTATGTACAATGGAATATCACTCAGCCATGAAATCAATGTCATAAGGCTAGTAGCAGCATGATGAGTGGATTTAGGTAAGACGATTCTAAGTGAAATAAGTCACACAGAAAAGGAAACTTCTCATAAGGTGTCACTTATAGAGGGAATGTAAAAACCGTTACACTTGAACTGAATTACAAAACAGAACAGAGTCACACATGCAGAAAACACACTATGGCTGCTTAACGGGAAATGTGAGGTGGGGTGATACATAAAACAAGAGTTTCAAATTAGCTCAGATACCGTTCCATAAACCCAATATGTAATAGACAAGACCTACTCCTTGCTCAGAGAACTGGACTCAACACGCCCGATTCACCGCACAAGAATATATCTGACTAGTAATAATCTTAAAACCTATGTATTGATATCTCTCTGTTAGTGTGTCAAGTGGGTATAAAGCGGCATAAACACAGCCGTGAAAAGCAGCTAAACCCCATTATAAAAATAAATTACTTTTAAAAACCCATGAAACAAAGACAGGGAAAGAGAGAGAAATTCTTACACAATTCGTTCAGGGGCTGTGATGCAACCTGGATTGAACATATCTAGACCCACAGCTGGATGAGACATAAGGGTGGACACTCCTGGGGCTGAGAGGTTTGGTGAGGTTGGGTGAGCAAACGCAGATCCTGTAAAGTAATACTGCGTGCTACCCATCGCATGGGTCCCAAATCTCCAGGTTCAAAGGCATCTTCCTACATCGAAAACATGCATGAGAAACCCAGAAGATGGTACACCGTGTGATGGGGAAAGGTTTCTAAAACGCACCTCATTTCTCATCTCCTTGTGCTCGGGTTCGCCATTCCAGCCACTTGACTAGCAATCTCCCTACTTGGAGCATCAGCACCTTTAACCTCCTGTTCCGTACAGGTTGCAATTTGTCCTGAGGATGAACGGGAAGACGGGGAACCAATGAGAGACTAGCTCTTGGTGTTGGGACAGGCACAGGTCACTCTATTTTCCCATCAGGAAGAAGAATTAACCACAGGCTCAGCCTGCCCCCGGAACCAGAACAGGGCCTGAAGCCATCCTGCGCTTTTGCGGCCAGCTCCCAAAAAAGCGACTTGTAAAATGGAGCTTCAGGGCATTGCAATTCACAAACCTGCAGAGTTATAAATGATAACTCTCGTCCACAAATATATTGAGGGAAGGCAAAGAAGAGGATTTGAAATCAAGGCAGAATTGCAGGAAACAGATTTCAGGAGGTAGATTCGAATTGCCTTTAAAGCACATGAAAAGCGGCAAAACGTTGACAATGATGCCCTTGGCCAAAAAGGGCGTATGCGTTTTTTCCTGAATATATTCAGGAAAAAACGCATACGCCCTTTTTGGCCAACCAAGCAACCTGGAAAGGCAAATCAGCGCTACAAAGAAGTCTCGCTTCCCATCGGTCAAAAGGGCCATGCTGAAAAAAGTGTCAAAACCAGAAATGCAGGACAGGCAATGGAGAAATGGGAGCCTTGTTACACTGATGGGCGGGATGTAAATTGCCAACAGCCACTCTGGAGAAGTGTACGGTGTGTCCTGAAACATCTAAAAAACACAGCTTAGAGAGCATAGGGCACTTCCACGCATGGGGGGATAAAGTGGGAAAATTGAAAGTCAGCAAGACACAAGCACCCCAAAGTTTAGGGCTGCTCTGTTGACAAGGACCTCCACTTCATTCCACCTTAAATATCCCAGGAAAGCGAAAAATGGATCAAAAAGTTGTGGTCCTTATGTACAATGGAATATCACTCAGCCATGAAATCAATGTCATAAGGCTAGTAGCAGCATGATGAGTGGATTTAGGTAAGACGATTCTAAGTGAAATAAGTCACACAGAAAAGGACACTTCTCATAAGGTGTCACTTATAGAGGGAATGTAAAAACCGTTACACTTGAACTGAATTACAAAACAGAACAGAGTCACACATGCAGAAAACACACTATGGCTGCTTAACGGGAAAGGTGAGGTGGGGTGATACATAAAACAAGAGTTTCAAATTAGCTCAGATACCGTTCCATAAACCCAATATGTAATAGACAAGACCTACTCCTTGCTCAGAGAACTGGACTCAACATGCCCGATTCACCGCACAAGAATATATCTGACTAGTAATAATCTTAAAACCTATGTATTGATATCTCTCTGTTAGTGTGTCAAGTGGGTGTAAAGCGGCATAAACACAGCCCTGAAAAGCAGCTAAACCCCATTATAAAAATAAATTACTTTTAAAAACCCATGAAAAAAAGACAGGGAAAGAGAGAGAAATTCTTACACAATTCGTTCAGGGGCTGTGATGCAACCTGGATTGACCATATCTAGACCCACACCTGGATGAGACATAAGGGTGGACACTCTTGGGGCTGAGAGGTTTGGTGAGGTTGGGTGAGCAAACGCAGACCCTTTAAAGTAATAGTGCGTGCTACCCATCGCATGGGTCCCAAATCTCCAGGTTCAAGGGCATCTTCCTACATCGAAAACATGCATGAGAAACCCAGAAGATGGTACACCGTGTGATGGGGAAAGGTTTCTAAAACGCACCTCATTTCTCATCTCCTTGTGCTCGGGTTCGCCATTCCAGCCACTTTACTAGCAATCTCCCTACTTGGAGCATCAGCACCTTTAACCTCCTGTTCCGTACAGGTTGCAATTTGTCCTGAGGATGAACGGGAAGACGGGGAACCAATGAGAGACTAGCTCTTGGTGTTGGGACAGGCACAGGTCACTCTATTTTCCCATCAGGAAGAAGAATTAACCACAGGCTCAGCCTGCCCCCGGAACCAGAACAGGGCCTGAAGCCATCCTGCGCTTTTGCGGCCAGCTCCCAAAAAAGCGACTTGTAAAATGGAGCTTCAGGGCATTGCAATTCACAAACCTGCAGAGTTATAAATGATAACTCTCGTCCACAAATATATTGAGGGAAGGCAAAGAAGAGGATTTGAAATCAAGGCAGAATTGCAGGAAACAGATTTCAGGAGGTAGATTCGAATCGCCTTTAAAGCACATGAAAACCAGCAAAACGTTGACAATGATGCCCTTGGCCAAAAAGGGCGTATGCGTTTTTTCCTGAATATATTCAGGAAAAAACGCATACGCCCTTTTTGGCCAACCAAGCAACCTGGAAAGGCAAATCAGCGCTACAAAGAAGTTTCGCTTCCCATCGGTCAAAAGGGCCATGCTGAAAAAAGTGTCAAAACCAGAAATGCAGGACAGGCCATGGAGAAATGGGAGCTTTGCTACACTGATGGGCGGGATGTAAATTGCCAACAGCCACTCTGGAGAAGTGTACGGTGTGTCCTGAAACATCTAAACAACACAGCTTAGAGAGCATAGGGCACTTCCACGCATGGGGGGATAAAGTGGGAAAATTGAAAATCAGCAAGACACAAGCACCCCAAAGTTTAGGGCTGCTCTGTTGACAAGGACCTCCACTTCATTCCACCTTAAATATCCCAGGAAAGCGAAAAATGGATCAAAAAGTTGTGGTCCTTATGTACAATGGAATATCACTCAGCCATGAAATCAATGTCATAAGGCTAGTAGCAGCATGATGAGTGGATTTAGGTAAGACGATTCTAAGTGAAATAAGTCACACAGAAAAGGAAACTTCTCATAAGGTGTCACTTATAGAGGGAATGTAAAAACCGTTACACTTGAACTGAATTACAAAACAGAACAGAGTCACACATGCAGAAAACACACTATGGCTGCTTAACGGGAAATGTGAGGTGGGGTGATACATAAAACAAGAGTTTCAAATTAGCTCAGATACCGTTCCATAAACCCAATATGTAATAGACAAGACCTACTCCTTGCTCAGAGAACTGGACTCAACACGCCCGATTCACCGCACAAGAATATATCTGACTAGTAATAATCTTAAAACCTATGTATTGATATCTCTCTGTTAGTGTGTCAAGTGGGTATAAAGCGGCATAAACACAGCCGTGAAAAGCAGCTAAACCCCATTATAAAAATAAATTACTTTTAAAAACCTATGAAACAAAGACAGGGAAAGAGAGAGAAATTCTTACACAATTCGTTCAGGGGCTGTGATGCAACCTGGATTGAACATATCTAGACCCACAGCTGGATGAGACATAAGGGTGGACACTCCTGGGGCTGAGAGGTTTGGTGAGGTTGGGTGAGCAAACGCAGATCCTGTAAAGTAATACTGCGTGCTACCCATCGCATGGGTCCCAAATCTCCAGGTTCAAAGGCATCTTCCTACATCGAAAACATGCATGAGAAACCCAGAAGATGGTACACCGTGTGATGGGGAAAGGTTTCTAAAACGCACCTCATTTCTCATCTCCTTGTGCTCGGGTTCGCCATTCCAGCCACTTGACTAGCAATCTCCCTACTTGGAGCATCAGCACCTTTAACCTCCTGTTCCGTACAGGTTGCAATTTGTCCTGAGGATGAACGGGAAGACGGGGAACCAATGAGAGACTAGCTCTTGGTGTTGGGACAGGCACAGGTCACTCTATTTTCCCATCAGGAAGAAGAATTAACCACAGGCTCAGCCTGCCCCCGGAACCAGAACAGGGCCTGAAGCCATCCTGCGCTTTTGCGGCCAGCTCCCAAAAAAGCGACTTGTAAAATGGAGCTTCAGGGCATTGCAATTCACAAACCTGCAGAGTTATAAATGATAACTCTCGTCCACAAATATATTGAGGGAAGGCAAAGAAGAGGATTTGAAATCAAGGCAGAATTGCAGGAAACAGATTTCAGGAGGTAGATTCGAATTGCCTTTAAAGCACATGAAAAGCGGCAAAACGTTGACAATGGTGCCCTTGGCCAAAAAGGGCGTATGCGTTTTTTCCTGAATATATTCAGGAAAAAACGCATACGCCCTTTTTGGCCAACCAAGCAACCTGGAAAGGCAAATCAGCGCTACAAAGAAGTCTCGCTTCCCATCGGTCAAAAGGGCCATGCTGAAAAAAGTGTCAAAACCAGAAATGCAGGACAGGCAATGGAGAAATGGGAGCCTTGTTACACTGATGGGCGGGATGTAAATTGCCAACAGCCACTCTGGAGAAGTGTACGGTGTGTCCTGAAACATCTAAAAAACACAGCTTAGAGAGCATAGGGCACTTCCACGCATGGGGGGATAAAGTGGGAAAATTGAAAGTCAGCAAGACACAAGCACCCCAAAGTTTAGGGCTGCTCTGTTGACAAGGACCTCCACTTCATTCCACCTTAAATATCCCAGGAAAGCGAAAAATGGATAAAAAAGTTGTGGTCCTTATGTACAATGGAATATCACTCAGCCATGAAATCAATGTCATAAGGCTAGTAGCAGCATGATGAGTGGATTTAGGTAAGACGATTCTAAGTGAAATAAGTCACACAGAAAAGGACACTTCTCATAAGGTGTCACTTATAGAGGGAATGTAAAAACCGTTACACTTGAACTGAATTACAAAACAGAACAGAGTCACACATGCAGAAAACACACTATGGCTGCTTAACGGGAAAGGTGAGGTGGGGTGATACATAAAACAAGAGTTTCAAATTAGCTCAGATACCGTTCCATAAACCCAATATGTAATAGACAAGACCTACTCCTTGCTCAGAGAACTGGACTCAACATGCCCGATTCACCGCACAAGAATATATCTGACTAGTAATAATCTTAAAACCTATGTATTGATATCTCTCTGTTAGTGTGTCAAGTGGGTGTAAAGCGGCATAAACACAGCCCTGAAAAGCAGCTAAACCCCATTATAAAAATAAATTACTTTTAAAAACCCATGAAAAAAAGACAGGGAAAGAGAGAGAAATTCTTACACAATTCGTTCAGGGGCTGTGATGCAACCTGGATTGACCATATCTAGACCCACAGCTGGATGAGACATAAGGGTGGACACTCTTGGGGCTGAGAGGTTTGGTGAGGTTGGGTGAGCAAACGCAGACCCTTTAAAGTAATAGTGCGTGCTACCCATCGCATGGGTCCCAAATCTCCAGGTTCAAGGGCATCTTCCTACATCGAAAACATGCATGAGAAACCCAGAAGATGGTACACCGTGTGATGGGGAAAGGTTTCTAAAACGCACCTCATTTCTCATCTCCTTGTGCTCGGGTTCGCCATTCCAGCCACTTTACTAGCAATCTCCCTACTTGGAGCATCAGCACCTTTAACCTCCTGTTCCGTACAGGTTGCAATTTGTCCTGAGGATGAACGGGAAGACGGGGAACCAATGAGAGACTAGCTCTTGGTGTTGGGACAGGCACAGGTCACTCTATTTTCCCATCAGGAAGAAGAATTAACCACAGGCTCAGCCTGCCCCCGGAACCAGAACAGGGCCTGAAGCCATCCTGCGCTTTTGCGGCCAGCTCCCAAAAAAGCGACTTGTAAAATGGAGCTTCAGGGCATTGCAATTCACAAACCTGCAGAGTTATAAATGATAACTCTCGTCCACAAATATATTGAGGGAAGGCAAAGAAGAGGATTTGAAATCAAGGCAGAATTGCAGGAAACAGATTTCAGGAGGTAGATTCGAATCGCCTTTAAAGCACATGAAAACCAGCAAAACGTTGACAATGATGCCCTTGGCCAAAAAGGGCGTATGCGTTTTTTCCTGAATATATTCAGGAAAAAACGCATACGCCCTTTTTGGCCAACCAAGCAACCTGGAAAGGCAAATCAGCGCTACAAAGAAGTCTCGCTTCCCATCGGTCAAAAGGGCCATGCTGAAAAAAGTGTCAAAACCAGAAATGCAGGACAGGCCATGGAGAAATGGGAGCTTTGCTACACTGATGGGCGGGATGTAAATTGCCAACAGCCACTCTGGAGAAGTGTACGGTGTGTCCTGAAACATCTAAAAAACACAGCTTAGAGAGCATAGGGCACTTCCACGCATGGGGGGATAAAGTGGGAAAATTGAAAATCAGCAAGACACAAGCACCCCAAAGTTTAGGGCTGCTCTGTTGACAAGGACCTCCACTTCATTCTACCTTAAATATCCCAGGAAAGTGAAAAATGGATAAAAAAGTTGTGGTCCTTATGTACAATGGAATATCACTCAGCCATGAAATCAATGTCATAAGGCTAGTAGCAGCATGATGAGTGGATTTAGGTAAGACGATTCTAAGTGAAATAAGTCACACAGAAAAGGACACTTCTCATAAGGTGTCACTTATAGAGGGAATGTAAAAACCGTTACACTTGAACTGAATTACAAAACAGAACAGAGTCACACATGCAGAAAACACACTATGGCTGCTTAACGGGAAAGGTGAGGTGGGGTGATACATAAAACAAGAGTTTCAAATTAGCTCAGATACCGTTCCATAAACCCAATATGTAATAGACAAGACCTACTCCTTGCTCAGAGAACTGGACTCAACATGCCCGATTCACCGCACAAGAATATATCTGACTAGTAATAATCTTAAAACCTATGTATTGATATCTCTCTGTTAGTGTGTCAAGTGGGTGTAAAGCGGCATAAACACAGCCCTGAAAAGCAGCTAAACCCCATTATAAAAATAAATTACTTTTAAAAACCCATGAAAAAAAGACAGGGAAAGAGAGAGAAATTCTTACACAATTCGTTCAGGGGCTGTGATGCAACCTGGATTGACCATATCTAGACCCACAGCTGGATGAGACATAAGGGTGGACACTCTTGGGGCTGAGAGGTTTGGTGAGGTTGGGTGAGCAAACGCAGACCCTTTAAAGTAATAGTGCGTGCTACCCATCGCATGGGTCCCAAATCTCCAGGTTCAAGGGCATCTTCCTACATCGAAAACATGCATGAGAAACCCAGAAGATGGTACACCGTGTGATGGGGAAAGGTTTCTAAAACGCACCTCATTTCTCATCTCCTTGTGCTCGGGTTCGCCATTCCAGCCACTTTACTAGCAATCTCCCTACTTGGAGCATCAGCACCTTTAACCTCCTGTTCCGTACAGGTTGCAATTTGTCCTGAGGATGAACGGGAAGACGGGGAACCAATGAGAGACTAGCTCTTGGTGTTGGGACAGGCACAGGTCACTCTATTTTCCCATCAGGAAGAAGAATTAACCACAGGCTCAGCCTGCCCCCGGAACCAGAACAGGGCCTGAAGCCATCCTGCGCTTTTGCGGCCAGCTCCCAAAAAAGCGACTTGTAAAATGGAGCTTCAGGGCATTGCAATTCACAAACCTGCAGAGTTATAAATGATAACTCTCGTCCACAAATATATTGAGGGAAGGCAAAGAAGAGGATTTGAAATCAAGGCAGAATTGCAGGAAACAGATTTCAGGAGGTAGATTCGAATCGCCTTTAAAGCACATGAAAACCAGCAAAACGTTGACAATGATGCCCTTGGCCAAAAAGGGCGTATGCGTTTTTTCCTGAATATATTCAGGAAAAAACGCATACGCCCTTTTTGGCCAACCAAGCAACCTGGAAAGGCAAATCAGCGCTACAAAGAAGTCTCGCTTCCCATCGGTCAAAAGGGCCATGCTGAAAAAAGTGTCAAAACCAGAAATGCAGGACAGGCCATGGAGAAATGGGAGCTTTGCTACACTGATGGGCGGGATGTAAATTGCCAACAGCCACTCTGGAGAAGTGTACGGTGTGTCCTGAAACATCTAAAAAACACAGCTTAGAGAGCATAGGGCACTTCCACGCATGGGGGGATAAAGTGGGAAAATTGAAAATCAGCAAGACACAAGCACCCCAAAGTTTAGGGCTGCTCTGTTGACAAGGACCTCCACTTCATTCTACCTTAAATATCCCAGGAAAGCGAAAAATGGATAAAAAAGTTGTGGTCCTTATGTACAATGGAATATCACTCAGCCATGAAATCAATGTCATAAGGCTAGTAGCAGCATGATGAGTGGATTTAGGTAAGACGATTCTAAGTGAAATAAGTCACACAGAAAAGGACACTTCTCATAAGGTGTCACTTATAGAGGGAATGTAAAAACCGTTACACTTGAACTGAATTACAAAACAGAACAGAGTCACACATGCAGAAAACACACTATGGCTGCTTAACGGGAAAGGTGAGGTGGGGTGATACATAAAACAAGAGTTTCAAATTAGCTCAGATACCGTTCCATAAACCCAATATGTAACAGACAAGACCTACTCCTTGCTCAGAGAACTGGACTCAACACGCCCGATTCACCGCACAAGAATATATCTGACTAGTAATAATCTTAAAACCTATGTATTGATATCTCTCTGTTAGTGTGTCAAGTGGGTGTAAAGCGGCATAAACACAGCCGTGAAAAGCAGCTAAACCCCATTATAAAAATAAATTACTTTTAAAAACCCATGAAACAAAGACAGGGAAAGAGAGAGAAATTCTTACACAATTCGTTCAGGGGCTGTGATGCAACCTGGATTGACCATATCTAGACCCACAGCTGGATGAGACATAAGGGTGGACACTCTTGGGGCTGAGAGGTTTGGTGAGGTTGGGTGAGCAAACGCAGACCCTTTAAAGTAATAGTGCGTGCTACCCATCGCATGGGTCCCAAATCTCCAGGTTCAAGGGCATCTTCCTACATCGAAAACATGCATGAGAAACCCAGAAGATGGTACACCGTGTGATGGGGAAAGGTTTCTAAAACGCACCTAATTTCTCATCTCCTTGTGCTCGGGTTCGCCATTCCAGCCACTTTACTAGCAATCTCCCTACTTGGAGCATCAGCACCTTTAACCTCCTGTTCCGTACAGGTTGCAATTTGTCCTGAGGATGAACGGGAAGACGGGGAACCAATGAGAGACTAGCTCTTGGTGTTGGGACAGGCACAGGTCACTCTATTTTCCCATCAGGAAGAAGAATTAACCACAGGCTCAGCCTGCCCCCGGAACCAGAACAGGGCCTGAAGCCATCCTGCGCTTTTGCGGCCAGCTCCCAAAAAAGCGACTTGTAAAATGGAGCTTCAGGGCACTGCAATTCACAAACCTGCAGAGTTATAAATGATAACTCTCGTCCACAAATATATTGAGGGAAGGCAAAGAAGAGGATTTGAAATCAAGGCAGAATTGCAGGAAACAGATTTCAGGAGGTAGATTCGAATCGCCTTTAAAGCACATGAAAACCAGCAAAACGTTGACAATGATGCCCTTGGCCAAAAAGGGCGTAGGCGTTTTTTCCTGAATATATTCAGGAAAAAACGCATACGCCCTTTTTGGCCAACCAAGCAACCTGGAAAGGCAAATCAGCGCTACAAAGAAGTCTCGCTTCCCATCGGTCAAAAGGGCCATGCTGAAAAAAGTGTCAAAACCAGAAATGCAGGACAGGCCATGGAGAAATGGGAGCCTTGCTACACTGATGGGCGGGATGTAAATTGCCAACAGCCACTCTGGAGAAGTGTACGGTGTGTCCTGAAACATCTAAAAAACACAGCTTAGAGAGCATAGGGCACTTCCACGCATGGGGGGATAAAGTGGGAAAATTGAAAATCAGCAAGACACAAGCACCCCAAAGTTTAGGGCTGCTCTGTTGACAAGGACCTCCACTTCATTCTACCTTAAATATCCCAGGAAAGCGAAAAATGGATAAAAAAGTTGTGGTCCTTATGTACAATGGAATATCACTCAGCCATGAAATCAATGTCATAAGGCTAGTAGCAGCATGATGAGTGGATTTAGGTAAGACGATTCTAAGTGAAATAAGTCACACAGAAAAGGACACTTCTCATAAGGTGTCACTTATAGAGGGAATGTAAAAACCGTTACACTTGAACTGAATTACAAAACAGAACAGAGTCACACATGCAGAAAACACACTATGGCTGCTTAACGGGAAAGGTGAGGTGGGGTGATACATAAAACAAGAGTTTCAAATTAGCTCAGATACCGTTCCATAAACCCAATATGTAACAGACAAGACCTACTCCTTGCTCAGAGAACTGGACTCAACACGCCCGATTCACCGCACAAGAATATATCTGACTAGTAATAATCTTAAAACCTATGTATTGATATCTCTCTGTTAGTGTGTCAAGTGGGTGTAAAGCGGCATAAACACAGCCGTGAAAAGCAGCTAAACCCCATTATAAAAATAAATTACTTTTAAAAACCCATGAAACAAAGACAGGGAAAGAGAGAGAAATTCTTACACAATTCGTTCAGGGGCTGTGATGCAACCTGGATTGACCATATCTAGACCCACAGCTGGATGAGACATAAGGGTGGACACTCTTGGGGCTGAGAGGTTTGGTGAGGTTGGGTGAGCAAACGCAGACCCTTTAAAGTAATAGTGCGTGCTACCCATCGCATGGGTCCCAAATCTCCAGGTTCAAGGGCATCTTCCTACATCGAAAACATGCATGAGAAACCCAGAAGATGGTACACCGTGTGATGGGGAAAGGTTTCTAAAACGCACCTCATTTCTCATCTCCTTGTGCTCGGGTTCGCCATTCCAGCCACTTTACTAGCAATCTCCCTACTTGGAGCATCAGCACCTTTAACCTCCTGTTCCGTACAGGTTGCAATTTGTCCTGAGGATGAACGGGAAGACGGGGAACCAATGAGAGACTAGCTCTTGGTGTTGGGACAGGCACAGGTCACTCTATTTTCCCATCAGGAAGAAGAATTAACCACAGGCTCAGCCTGCCCCCTGGAACCAGAACAGGGCCTGAAGCCATCCTGCACTTTTGCGGCCAGCTCCCAAAAAAGCGACTTGTAAAATGGAGCTTCAGGGCACTGCAATTCACAAACCTGCAGAGTTATAAATGATAACTCTCGTCCACAAATATATTGAGGGAAGGCAAAGAAGAGGATTTGAAATCAAGGCAGAATTGCAGGAAACAGATTTCAGGAGGTAGATTCGAATCGCCTTTAAAGCACATGAAAAGCGGCAAAACGTTGACAATGATGCCCTTGGCCAAAAAGGGCGTATGCGTTTTTTCCTGAATATATTCAGGAAAAAACGCATACGCCCTTTTTGGCCAACCAAGCAACCTGGAAAGGCAAACAGCGCTACAAAGAAGTCTCGCTTCCCATCGGTCAAAAGGGCCATGCTGAAAAAAGTGTCAAAACCAGAAATGCAGGACAGGCCATGGAGAAATGGGAGCCTTGCTACACTGATGGGCGGGATGTAAATTGCCAACAGCCACTCTGGAGAAGTGTACGGTGTGTCCTGAAACATCTAAAAAACACAGCTTAGAGAGCATAGGGCACTTCCACGCATGGGGGGATAAAGTGGGAAAATTGAAAATCAGCAAGACACAAGCACCCCAAAGTTTAGGGCTGCTCTGTTGACAAGGACCTCCACTTCATTCTACCTTAAATATCCCAGGAAATCGAAAAATGGATAAAAAAGTTGTGGTCCTTATGTACAATGGAATATCACTCAGCCATGAAATCAATGTCATAAGGCTAGTAGCAGCATGATGAGTGGATTTAGGTAAGACGATTCTAAGTGAAATAAGTCACACAGAAAAGGACACTTCTCATAAGGTGTCACTTATAGAGGGAATGTAAAAACCGTTACACTTGAACTGAATTACAAAACAGAACAGAGTCACACATGCAGAAAACACACTATGGCTGCTTAACGGGAAAGGTGAGGTGGGGTGATACATAAAACAAGAGTTTCAAATTAGCTCAGATACCGTTCCATAAACCCAATATGTAACAGACAAGACCTACTCCTTGCTCAGAGAACTGGACTCAACACGCCCGATTCACCGCACAAGAATATATCTGACTAGTAATAATCTTAAAACCTATGTATTGATATCTCTCTGTTAGTGTGTCAAGTGGGTGTAAAGCGGCATAAACACAGCCTTGAAAAGCAGCTAAACCCCATTATAAAAATAAATTACTTTTAAAAACCCATGAAAAAAAGACAGGGAAAGAGAGAGAAATTCTTACACAATTCGTTCAGGGGCTGTGATGCAACCTGGATTGACCATATCTAGACCCACAGCTGGATGAGACATAAGGGTGGACACTCTTGGGGCTGAGAGGTTTGGTGAGGTTGGGTGAGCAAACGCAGACCCTTTAAAGTAATAGTGCGTGCTACCCATCGCATGGGTCCCAAATCTCCAGGTTCAAGGGCATCTTCCTACATCGAAAACATGCATGAGAAACCCAGAAGATGGTACACCGTGTGATGGGGAAAGGTTTCTAAAACGCACCTCATTTCTCATCTCCTTGTGCTCGGGTTCGCCATTCCAGCCACTTTACTAGCAATCTCCCTACTTGGAGCATCAGCACCTTTAACCTCCTGTTCCGTACAGGTTGCAATTTGTCCTGAGGATGAACGGGAAGACGGGGAACCAATGAGAGACTAGCTCTTGGTGTTGGGACAGGCAGAGGTCACTCTATTTTCCCATCAGGAAGAAGAATTAACCACAGGCTCAGCCTGCCCCCTGGAACCAGAACAGGGCCTGAAGCCATCCTGCGCTTTTGCGGCCAGCTCCCAAAAAAGCGACTTGTAAAATGGAGCTTCAGGGCACTGCAATTCACAAACCTGCAGAGTTATAAATGATAACTCTCGTCCACAAATATATTGAGGGAAGGCAAAGAAGAGGATTTGAAATCAAGGCAGAATTGCAGGAAACAGATTTCAGGAGGTAGATTCGAATCGCCTTTAAAGCACATGAAAAGCGGCAAAACGTTGACAATGATGCCCTTGGCCAAAAAGGGCGTATGCGTTTTTTCCTGAATATATTCAGGAAAAAACGCATACGCCCTTTTTGGCCAACCAAGCAACCTGGAAAGGCAAATCAGCGCTACAAAGAAGTCTCGCTTCCCATCGGTCAAAAGGGCCATGCTGAAAAAAGTGTCAAAACCAGAAATGCAGGACAGGCCATGGAGAAATGGGAGCCTTGCTACACTGATGGGCGGGATGTAAATTGCCAACAGCCACTCTGGAGAAGTGTACGGTGTGTCCTGAAACATCTAAAAAACACAGCTTAGAGAGCATAGGGCACTTCCACGCATGGGGGGATAAAGTGGGAAAATTGAAAATCAGCAAGACACAAGCACCCCAAAGTTTAGGGCTGCTCTGTTGACAAGGACCTCCACTTCATTCTACCTTAAATATCCCAGGAAAGCGAAAAATGGATAAAAAAGTTGTGGTCCTTATGTACAATGGAATATCACTCAGCCATGAAATCAATGTCATAAGGCTAGTAGCAGCATGATGAGTGGATTTAGGTAAGACGATTCTAAGTGAAATAAGTCACACAGAAAAGGACACTTCTCATAAGGTGTCACTTATAGAGGGAATGTAAAAACCGTTACACTTGAACTGAATTACAAAACAGAACAGAGTCACACATGCAGAAAACACACTATGGCTGCTTAACGGGAAAGGTGAGGTGGGGTGATACATAAAACAAGAGTTTCAAATTAGCTCAGATACCGTTCCATAAACCCAATATGTAACAGACAAGACCTACTCCTTGCTCAGAGAACTGGACTCAACACGCCCGATTCACCGCACAAGAATATATCTGACTAGTAATAATCTTAAAACCTATGTATTGATATCTCTCTGTTAGTGTGTCAAGTGGGTGTAAAGCGGCATAAACACAGCCTTGAAAAGCAGCTAAACCCCATTATAAAAATAAATTACTTTTAAAAACCCATGAAAAAAAGACAGGGAAAGAGAGAGAAATTCTTACACAATTCGTTCAGGGGCTGTGATGCAACCTGGATTGACCATATCTAGACCCACAGCTGGATGAGACATAAGGGTGGACACTCTTGGGGCTGAGAGGTTTGGTGAGGTTGGGTGAGCAAACGCAGACCCTTTAAAGTAATAGTGCGTGCTACCCATCGCATGGGTCCCAAATCTCCAGGTTCAAGGGCATCTTCCTACATCGAAAACATGCATGAGAAACCCAGAAGATGGTACACCGTGTGATGGGGAAAGGTTTCTAAAACGCACCTCATTTCTCATCTCCTTGTGCTCGGGTTCGCCATTCCAGCCACTTTACTAGCAATCTCCCTACTTGGAGCATCAGCACCTTTAACCTCCTGTTCCGTACAGGTTGCAATTTGTCCTGAGGATGAACGGGAAGACGGGGAACCAATGAGAGACTAGCTCTTGGTGTTGGGACAGGCAGAGGTCACTCTATTTTCCCATCAGGAAGAAGAATTAACCACAGGCTCAGCCTGCCCCCTGGAACCAGAACAGGGCCTGAAGCCATCCTGCGCTTTTGCGGCCAGCTCCCAAAAAAGCGACTTGTAAAATGGAGCTTCAGGGCACTGCAATTCACAAACCTGCAGAGTTATAAATGATAACTCTCGTCCACAAATATATTGAGGGAAGGCAAAGAAGAGGATTTGAAATCAAGGCAGAATTGCAGGAAACAGATTTCAGGAGGTAGATTCGAATCGCCTTTAAAGCACATGAAAAGCGGCAAAACGTTGACAATGATGCCCTTGGCCAAAAAGGGCGTATGCGTTTTTTCCTGAATATATTCAGGAAAAAACGCATACGCCCTTTTTGGCCAACCAAGCAACCTGGAAAGGCAAATCAGCGCTACAAAGAAGTCTCGCTTCCCATCGGTCAAAAGGGCCATGCTGAAAAAAGTGTCAAAACCAGAAATGCAGGACAGGCCATGGAGAAATGGGAGCCTTGCTACACTGATGGGCGGGATGTAAATTGCCAACAGCCACTCTGGAGAAGTGTACGGTGTGTCCTGAAACATCTAAAAAACACAGCTTAGAGAGCATAGGGCACTTCCACGCATGGGGGGATAAAGTGGGAAAATTGAAAATCAGCAAGACACAAGCACCCCAAAGTTTAGGGCTGCTCTGTTGACAAGGACCTCCACTTCATTCTACCTTAAATATCCCAGGAAAGCGAAAAATGGATAAAAAAGTTGTGGTCCTTATGTACAATGGAATATCACTCAGCCATGAAATCAATGTCATAAGGCTAGTAGCAGCATGATGAGTGGATTTAGGTAAGACGATTCTAAGTGAAATAAGTCACACAGAAAAGGACACTTCTCATAAGGTGTCACTTATAGAGGGAATGTAAAAACCGTTACACTTGAACTGAATTACAAAACAGAACAGAGTCACACATGCAGAAAACACACTATGGCTGCTTAACGGGAAAGGTGAGGTGGGGTGATACATAAAACAAGAGTTTCAAATTAGCTCAGATACCGTTCCATAAACCCAATATGTAACAGACAAGACCTACTCCTTGCTCAGAGAACTGGACTCAACACGCCCGATTCACCGCACAAGAATATATCTGACTAGTAATAATCTTAAAACCTATGTATTGATATCTCTCTGTTAGTGTGTCAAGTGGGTGTAAAGCGGCATAAACACAGCCGTGAAAAGCAGCTAAACCCCATTATAAAAATAAATTACTTTTAAAAACCCATGAAAAAAAGACAGGGAAAGAGAGAGAAATTCTTACACAATTCGTTCAGGGGCTGTGATGCAACCTGGATTGACCATATCTAGACCCACAGCTGGATGAGACATAAGGGTGGACACTCTTGGGGCTGAGAGGTTTGGTGAGGTTGGGTGAGCAAACGCAGACCCTTTAAAGTAATAGTGCGTGCTACCCATCGCATGGGTCCCAAATCTCCAGGTTCAAGGGCATCTTCCTACATCGAAAACATGCATGAGAAACCCAGAAGATGGTACACCGTGTGATGGGGAAAGGTTTCTAAAACGCACCTCATTTCTCATCTCCTTGTGCTCGGGTTCGCCATTCCAGCCACTTTACTAGCAATCTCCCTACTTGGAGCATCAGCACCTTTAACCTCCTGTTCCGTACAGGTTGCAATTTGTCCTGAGGATGAACGGGAAGACGGGGAACCAATGAGAGACTAGCTCTTGGTGTTGGGACAGGCAGAGGTCACTCTATTTTCCCATCAGGAAGAAGAATTAACCACAGGCTCAGCCTGCCCCCTGGAACCAGAACAGGGCCTGAAGCCATCCTGCGCTTTTGCGGCCAGCTCCCAAAAAAGCGACTTGTAAAATGGAGCTTCAGGGCACTGCAATTCACAAACCTGCAGAGTTATAAATGATAACTCTCGTCCACAAATATATTGAGGGAAGGCAAAGAAGAGGATTTGAAATCAAGGCAGAATTGCAGGAAACAGATTTCAGGAGGTAGATTCGAATCGCCTTTAAAGCACATGAAAAGCGGCAAAACGTTGACAATGATGCCCTTGGCCAAAAAGGGCGTATGCGTTTTTTCCTGAATATATTCAGGAAAAAACGCATACGCCCTTTTTGGCCAACCAAGCAACCTGGAAAGGCAAATCAGCGCTACAAAGAAGTCTCGCTTCCCATCGGTCAAAAGGGCCATGCTGAAAAAAGTGTCAAAACCAGAAATGCAGGACAGGCCATGGAGAAATGGGAGCCTTGCTACACTGATGGGCGGGATGTAAATTGCCAACAGCCACTCTGGAGAAGTGTACGGTGTGTCCTGAAACATCTAAAAAACACAGCTTAGAGAGCATAGGGCACTTCCACGCATGGGGGGATAAAGTGGGAAAATTGAAAATCAGCAAGACACAAGCACCCCAAAGTTTAGGGCTGCTCTGTTGACAAGGACCTCCACTTCATTCTACCTTAAATATCCCAGGAAAGCGAAAAATGGATAAAAAAGTTGTGGTCCTTATGTACAATGGAATATCACTCAGCCATGAAATCAATGTCATAAGGCTAGTAGCAGCATGATGAGTGGATTTAGGTAAGACGATTCTAAGTGAAATAAGTCACACAGAAAAGGACACTTCTCATAAGGTGTCACTTATAGAGGGAATGTAAAAACCGTTACACTTGAACTGAATTACAAAACAGAACAGAGTCACACATGCAGAAAACACACTATGGCTGCTTAACGGGAAAGGTGAGGTGGGGTGATACATAAAACAAGAGTTTCAAATTAGCTCAGATACCGTTCCATAAACCCAATATGTAACAGACAAGACCTACTCCTTGCTCAGAGAACTGGACTCAACACGCCCGATTCACCGCACAAGAATATATCTGACTAGTAATAATCTTAAAACCTATGTATTGATATCTCTCTGTTAGTGTGTCAAGTGGGTGTAAAGCGGCATAAACACAGCCGTGAAAAGCAGCTAAACCCCATTATAAAAATAAATTACTTTTAAAAACCCATGAAAAAAAGACAGGGAAAGAGAGAGAAATTCTTACACAATTCGTTCAGGGGCTGTGATGCAACCTGGATTGACCATATCTAGACCCACAGCTGGATGAGACATAAGGGTGGACACTCTTGGGGCTGAGAGGTTTGGTGAGGTTGGGTGAGCAAACGCAGACCCTTTAAAGTAATAGTGCGTGCTACCCATCGCATGGGTCCCAAATCTCCAGGTTCAAGGGCATCTTCCTACATCGAAAACATGCATGAGAAACCCAGAAGATGGTACACCGTGTGATGGGGAAAGGTTTCTAAAACGCACCTCATTTCTCATCTCCTTGTGCTCGGGTTCGCCATTCCAGCCACTTTACTAGCAATCTCCCTACTTGGAGCATCAGCACCTTTAACCTCCTGTTCCGTACAGGTTGCAATTTGTCCTGAGGATGAACGGGAAGACGGGGAACCAATGAGAGACTAGCTCTTGGTGTTGGGACAGGCAGAGGTCACTCTATTTTCCCATCAGGAAGAAGAATTAACCACAGGCTCAGCCTGCCCCCTGGAACCAGAACAGGGCCTGAAGCCATCCTGCGCTTTTGCGGCCAGCTCCCAAAAAAGCGACTTGTAAAATGGAGCTTCAGGGCACTGCAATTCACAAACCTGCAGAGTTATAAATGATAACTCTCGTCCACAAATATATTGAGGGAAGGCAAAGAAGAGGATTTGAAATCAAGGCAGAATTGCAGGAAACAGATTTCAGGAGGTAGATTCGAATCGCCTTTAAAGCACATGAAAAGCGGCAAAACGTTGACAATGATGCCCTTGGCCAAAAAGGGCGTATGCGTTTTTTCCTGAATATATTCAGGAAAAAACGCATACGCCCTTTTTGGCCAACCAAGCAACCTGGAAAGGCAAATCAGCGCTACAAAGAAGTCTCGCTTCCCATCGGTCAAAAGGGCCATGCTGAAAAAAGTGTCAAAACCAGAAATGCAGGACAGGCCATGGAGAAATGGGAGCCTTGCTACACTGATGGGCGGGATGTAAATTGCCAACAGCCACTCTGGAGAAGTGTACGGTGTGTCCTGAAACATCTAAAAAACACAGCTTAGAGAGCATAGGGCACTTCCACGCATGGGGGGATAAAGTGGGAAAATTGAAAATCAGCAAGACACAAGCACCCCAAAGTTTAGGGCTGCTCTGTTGACAAGGACCTCCACTTCATTCTACCTTAAATATCCCAGGAAAGCGAAAAATGGATAAAAAAGTTGTGGTCCTTATGTACAATGGAATATCACTCAGCCATGAAATCAATGTCATAAGGCTAGTAGCAGCATGATGAGTGGATTTAGGTAAGACGATTCTAAGTGAAATAAGTCACACAGAAAAGGACACTTCTCATAAGGTGTCACTTATAGAGGGAATGTAAAAACCGTTACACTTGAACTGAATTACAAAACAGAACAGAGTCACACATGCAGAAAACACACTATGGCTGCTTAACGGGAAAGGTGAGGTGGGGTGATACATAAAACAAGAGTTTCAAATTAGCTCAGATACCGTTCCATAAACCCAATATGTAACAGACAAGACCTACTCCTTGCTCAGAGAACTGGACTCAACACGCCCGATTCACCGCACAAGAATATATCTGACTAGTAATAATCTTAAAACCTATGTATTGATATCTCTCTGTTAGTGTGTCAAGTGGGTGTAAAGCGGCATAAACACAGCCGTGAAAAGCAGCTAAACCCCATTATAAAAATAAATTACTTTTAAAAACCCATGAAACAAAGACAGGGAAAGAGAGAGAAATTCTTACACAATTCGTTCAGGGGCTGTGATGCAACCTGGATTGACCATATCTAGACCCACAGCTGGATGAGACATAAGGGTGGACACTCTTGGGGCTGAGAGGTTTGGTGAGGTTGGGTGAGCAAACGCAGACCCTTTAAAGTAATAGTGCGTGCTACCCATCGCATGGGTCCCAAATCTCCAGGTTCAAGGGCATCTTCCTACATCGAAAACATGCATGAGAAACCCAGAAGATGGTACACCGTGTGATGGGGAAAGGTTTCTAAAACGCACCTAATTTCTCATCTCCTTGTGCTCGGGTTCGCCATTCCAGCCACTTTACTAGCAATCTCCCTACTTGGAGCATCAGCACCTTTAACCTCCTGTTCCGTACAGGTTGCAATTTGTCCTGAGGATGAACGGGAAGACGGGGAACCAATGAGAGACTAGCTCTTGGTGTTGGGACAGGCACAGGTCACTCTATTTTCCCATCAGGAAGAAGAATTAACCACAGGCTCAGCCTGCCCCCGGAACCAGAACAGGGCCTGAAGCCATCCTGCGCTTTTGCGGCCAGCTCCCAAAAAAGCGACTTGTAAAATGGAGCTTCAGGGCACTGCAATTCACAAACCTGCAGAGTTATAAATGATAACTCTCGTCCACAAATATATTGAGGGAAGGCAAAGAAGAGGATTTGAAATCAAGGCAGAATTGCAGGAAACAGATTTCAGGAGGTAGATTCGAATCGCCTTTAAAGCACATGAAAACCAGCAAAACGTTGACAATGATGCCCTTGGCCAAAAAGGGCGTAGGCGTTTTTTCCTGAATATATTCAGGAAAAAACGCCTACGCCCTTTTTGGCCAACCAAGCAACCTGGAAAGGCAAATCAGCGCTACAAAGAAGTCTCGCTTCCCATCGGTCAAAAGGGCCATGCTGAAAAAAGTGTCAAAACCAGAAATGCAGGACAGGCCATGGAGAAATGGGAGCCTTGCTACACTGATGGGCGGGATGTAAATTGCCAACAGCCACTCTGGAGAAGTGTACGGTGTGTCCTGATACATCTAAAAAACACAGCTTAGAGAGCATAGGGCACTTCCACGCATGGGGGGATAAAGTGGGAAAATTGAAAATCAGCAAGACACAAGCACCCCAAAGTTTAGGGCTGCTCTGTTGACAAGGACCTCCACTTCATTCTACCTTAAATATCCCAGGAAAGCGAAAAATGGATAAAAAAGTTGTGGTCCTTATGTACAATGGAATATCACTCAGCCATGAAATCAATGTCATAAGGCTAGTAGAAGCATGATGAGTGGATTTAGGTAAGACGATTCTAAGTGAAATAAGTCACACAGAAAAGGACACTTCTCATAAGGTGTCACTTATAGAGGGAATGTAAAAACCGTTACACTTGAACTGAATTACAAAACAGAACAGAGTCACACATGCAGAAAACACACTATGGCTGCTTAACGGGAAAGGTGAGGTGGGGTGATACATAAAACAAGAGTTTCAAATTAGCTCAGATACCGTTCCATAAACCCAATATGTAACAGACAAGACCTACTCCTTGCTCAGAGAACTGGACTCAACACGCCCGATTCACCGCACAAGAATATATCTGACTAGTAATAATCTTAAAACCTATGTATTGATATCTCTCTGTTAGTGTGTCAAGTGGGTGTAAAGCGGCATAAACACAGCCGTGAAAAGCAGCTAAACCCCATTATAAAAATAAATTACTTTTAAAAACCCATGAAAAAAAGACAGGGAAAGAGAGAGAAATTCTTACACAATTCGTTCAGGGGCTGTGATGCAACCTGGATTGACCATATCTAGACCCACAGCTGGATGAGACATAAGGGTGGACACTCTTGGGGCTGAGAGGTTTGGTGAGGTTGGGTGAGCAAACGCAGACCCTTTAAAGTAATAGTGCGTGCTACCCATCGCATGGGTCCCAAATCTCCAGGTTCAAGGGCATCTTCCTACATCGAAAACATGCATGAGAAACCCAGAAGATGGTACACCGTGTGATGGGGAAAGGTTTCTAAAACGCACCTCATTTCTCATCTCCTTGTGCTCGGGTTCGCCATTCCAGCCACTTTACTAGCAATCTCCCTACTTGGAGCATCAGCACCTTTAACCTCCTGTTCCGTACAGGTTGCAATTTGTCCTGAGGATGAACGGGAAGACGGGGAACCAATGAGAGACTAGCTCTTGGTGTTGGGACAGGCACAGGTCACTCTATTTTCCCATCAGGAAGAAGAATTAACCACAGGCTCAGCCTGCCCCCTGGAACCAGAACAGGGCCTGAAGCCATCCTGCACTTTTGCGGCCAGCTCCCAAAAAAGCGACTTGTAAAATGGAGCTTCAGGGCACTGCAATTCACAAACCTGCAGAGTTATAAATGATAACTCTCGTCCACAAATATATTGAGGGAAGGCAAAGAAGAGGATTTGAAATCAAGGCAGAATTGCAGGAAACAGATTTCAGGAGGTAGATTCGAATCGCCTTTAAAGCACATGAAAAGCGGCAAAACGTTGACAATGATGCCCTTGGCCAAAAAGGGCGTATGCGTTTTTTCCTGAATATATTCAGGAAAAAACGCATACGCCCTTTTTGGCCAACCAAGCAACCTGGAAAGGCAAATCAGCGCTACAAAGAAGTCTCGCTTCCCATCGGTCAAAAGGGCCATGCTGAAAAAAGTGTCAAAACCAGAAATGCAGGACAGGCCATGGAGAAATGGGAGCCTTGCTACACTGATGGGCGGGATGTAAATTGCCAACAGCCACTCTGGAGAAGTGTACGGTGTGTCCTGAAACATCTAAAAAACACAGCTTAGAGAGCATAGGGCACTTCCACGCATGGGGGGATAAAGTGGGAAAATTGAAAATCAGCAAGACACAAGCACCCCAAAGTTTAGGGCTGCTCTGTTGACAAGGACCTCCACTTCATTCTACCTTAAATATCCCAGGAAAGCGAAAAATGGATAAAAAAGTTGTGGTCCTTATGTACAATGGAATATCACTCAGCCATGAAATCAATGTCATAAGGCTAGTAGCAGCATGATGAGTGGATTTAGGTAAGACGATTCTAAGTGAAATAAGTCACACAGAAAAGGACACTTCTCATAAGGTGTCACTTATAGAGGGAATGTAAAAACCGTTACACTTGAACTGAATTACAAAACAGAACAGAGTCACACATGCAGAAAACACACTATGGCTGCTTAACGGGAAAGGTGAGGTGGGGTGATACATAAAACAAGAGTTTCAAATTAGCTCAGATACCGTTCCATAAACCCAATATGTAACAGACAAGACCTACTCCTTGCTCAGAGAACTGGACTCAACACGCCCGATTCACCGCACAAGAATATATCTGACTAGTAATAATCTTAAAACCTATGTATTGATATCTCTCTGTTAGTGTGTCAAGTGGGTGTAAAGCGGCATAAACACAGCCGTGAAAAGCAGCTAAACCCCATTATAAAAATAAATTACTTTTAAAAACCCATGAAACAAAGACAGGGAAAGAGAGAGAAATTCTTACACAATTCGTTCAGGGGCTGTGATGCAACCTGGATTGACCATATCTAGACCCACAGCTGGATGAGACATAAGGGTGGACACTCTTGGGGCTGAGAGGTTTGGTGAGGTTGGGTGAGCAAACGCAGACCCTTTAAAGTAATAGTGCGTGCTACCCATCGCATGGGTCCCAAATCTCCAGGTTCAAGGGCATCTTCCTACATCGAAAACATGCATGAGAAACCCAGAAGATGGTACACCGTGTGATGGGGAAAGGTTTCTAAAACGCACCTAATTTCTCATCTCCTTGTGCTCGGGTTCGCCATTCCAGCCACTTTACTAGCAATCTCCCTACTTGGAGCATCAGCACCTTTAACCTCCTGTTCCGTACAGGTTGCAATTTGTCCTGAGGATGAACGGGAAGACGGGGAACCAATGAGAGACTAGCTCTTGGTGTTGGGACAGGCACAGGTCACTCTATTTTCCCATCAGGAAGAAGAATTAACCACAGGCTCAGCCTGCCCCCGGAACCAGAACAGGGCCTGAAGCCATCCTGCGCTTTTGCGGCCAGCTCCCAAAAAAGCGACTTGTAAAATGGAGCTTCAGGGCACTGCAATTCACAAACCTGCAGAGTTATAAATGATAACTCTCGTCCACAAATATATTGAGGGAAGGCAAAGAAGAGGATTTGAAATCAAGGCAGAATTGCAGGAAACAGATTTCAGGAGGTAGATTCGAATCGCCTTTAAAGCACATGAAAACCAGCAAAACGTTGACAATGATGCCCTTGGCCAAAAAGGGCGTAGGCGTTTTTTCCTGAATATATTCAGGAAAAAACGCATACGCCCTTTTTGGCCAACCAAGCAACCTGGAAAGGCAAATCAGCGCTACAAAGAAGTCTCGCTTCCCATCGGTCAAAAGGGCCATGCTGAAAAAAGTGTCAAAACCAGAAATGCAGGACAGGCCATGGAGAAATGGGAGCCTTGCTACACTGATGGGCGGGATGTAAATTGCCAACAGCCACTCTGGAGAAGTGTACGGTGTGTCCTGAAACATCTAAAAAACACAGCTTAGAGAGCATAGGGCACTTCCACGCATGGGGGGATAAAGTGGGAAAATTGAAAATCAGCAAGACACAAGCACCCCAAAGTTTAGGGCTGCTCTGTTGACAAGGACCTCCACTTCATTCTACCTTAAATATCCCAGGAAAGCGAAAAATGGATAAAAAAGTTGTGGTCCTTATGTACAATGGAATATCACTCAGCCATGAAATCAATGTCATAAGGCTAGTAGAAGCATGATGAGTGGATTTAGGTAAGACGATTCTAAGTGAAATAAGTCACACAGAAAAGGACACTTCTCATAAGGTGTCACTTATAGAGGGAATGTAAAAACCGTTACACTTGAACTGAATTACAAAACAGAACAGAGTCACACATGCAGAAAACACACTATGGCTGCTTAACGGGAAAGGTGAGGTGGGGTGATACATAAAACAAGAGTTTCAAATTAGCTCAGATACCGTTCCATAAACCCAATATGTAACAGACAAGACCTACTCCTTGCTCAGAGAACTGGACTCAACACGCCCGATTCACCGCACAAGAATATATCTGACTAGTAATAATCTTAAAACCTATGTATTGATATCTCTCTGTTAGTGTGTCAAGTGGGTGTAAAGCGGCATAAACACAGCCGTGAAAAGCAGCTAAACCCCATTATAAAAATAAATTACTTTTAAAAACCCATGAAAAAAAGACAGGGAAAGAGAGAGAAATTCTTACACAATTCGTTCAGGGGCTGTGATGCAACCTGGATTGACCATATCTAGACCCACAGCTGGATGAGACATAAGGGTGGACACTCTTGGGGCTGAGAGGTTTGGTGAGGTTGGGTGAGCAAACGCAGACCCTTTAAAGTAATAGTGCGTGCTACCCATCGCATGGGTCCCAAATCTCCAGGTTCAAGGGCATCTTCCTACATCGAAAACATGCATGAGAAACCCAGAAGATGGTACACCGTGTGATGGGGAAAGGTTTCTAAAACGCACCTCATTTCTCATCTCCTTGTGCTCGGGTTCGCCATTCCAGCCACTTTACTAGCAATCTCCCTACTTGGAGCATCAGCACCTTTAACCTCCTGTTCCGTACAGGTTGCAATTTGTCCTGAGGATGAACGGGAAGACGGGGAACCAATGAGAGACTAGCTCTTGGTGTTGGGACAGGCACAGGTCACTCTATTTTCCCATCAGGAAGAAGAATTAACCACAGGCTCAGCCTGCCCCCTGGAACCAGAACAGGGCCTGAAGCCATCCTGCACTTTTGCGGCCAGCTCCCAAAAAAGCGACTTGTAAAATGGAGCTTCAGGGCACTGCAATTCACAAACCTGCAGAGTTATAAATGATAACTCTCGTCCACAAATATATTGAGGGAAGGCAAAGAAGAGGATTTGAAATCAAGGCAGAATTGCAGGAAACAGATTTCAGGAGGTAGATTCGAATCGCCTTTAAAGCACATGAAAAGCGGCAAAACGTTGACAATGATGCCCTTGGCCAAAAAGGGCGTATGCGTTTTTTCCTGAATATATTCAGGAAAAAACGCATACGCCCTTTTTGGCCAACCAAACAACCTGGAAAGGCAAACAGCGCTACAAAGAAGTCTCGCTTCCCATCGGTCAAAAGGGCCATGCTGAAAAAAGTGTCAAAACCAGAAATGCAGGACAGGCCATGGAGAAATGGGAGCCTTGCTACACTGATGGGCGGGATGTAAATTGCCAACAGCCACTCTGGAGAAGTGTACGGTGTGTCCTGAAACATCTAAAAAACACAGCTTAGAGAGCATAGGGCACTTCCACGCATGGGGGGATAAAGTGGGAAAATTGAAAATCAGCAAGACACAAGCACCCCAAAGTTTAGGGCTGCTCTGTTGACAAGGACCTCCACTTCATTCTACCTTAAATATCCCAGGAAATCGAAAAATGGATAAAAAAGTTGTGGTCCTTATGTACAATGGAATATCACTCAGCCATGAAATCAATGTCATAAGGCTAGTAGCAGCATGATGAGTGGATTTAGGTAAGACGATTCTAAGTGAAATAAGTCACACAGAAAAGGACACTTCTCATAAGGTGTCACTTATAGAGGGAATGTAAAAACCGTTACACTTGAACTGAATTACAAAACAGAACAGAGTCACACATGCAGAAAACACACTATGGCTGCTTAACGGGAAAGGTGAGGTGTGGTGATACATAAAACAAGAGTTTCAAATTAGCTCAGATACCGTTCCATAAACCCAATATGTAACAGACAAGACCTACTCCTTGCTCAGAGAACTGGACTCAACACGCCCGATTCACCGCACAAGAATATATCTGACTAGTAATAATCTTAAAACCTATGTATTGATATCTCTCTGTTAGTGTGTCAAGTGGGTGTAAAGCGGCATAAACACAGCCTTGAAAAGCAGCTAAACCCCATTATAAAAATAAATTACTTTTAAAAACCCATGAAAAAAAGACAGGGAAAGAGAGAGAAATTCTTACACAATTCGTTCAGGGGCTGTGATGCAACCTGGATTGACCATATCTAGACCCACAGCTGGATGAGACATAAGGGTGGACACTCTTGGGGCTGAGAGGTTTGGTGAGGTTGGGTGAGCAAACGCAGACCCTTTAAAGTAATAGTGCGTGCTACCCATCGCATGGGTCCCAAATCTCCAGGTTCAAGGGCATCTTCCTACATCGAAAACATGCATGAGAAACCCAGAAGATGGTACACCGTGTGATGGGGAAAGGTTTCTAAAACGCACCTCATTTCTCATCTCCTTGTGCTCGGGTTCGCCATTCCAGCCACTTTACTAGCAATCTCCCTACTTGGAGCATCAGCACCTTTAACCTCCTGTTCCGTACAGGTTGCAATTTGTCCTGAGGATGAACGGGAAGACGGGGAACCAATGAGAGACTAGCTCTTGGTGTTGGGACAGGCAGAGGTCACTCTATTTTCCCATCAGGAAGAAGAATTAACCACAGGCTCAGCCTGCCCCCTGGAACCAGAACAGGGCCTGAAGCCATCCTGCGCTTTTGCGGCCAGCTCCCAAAAAAGCGACTTGTAAAATGGAGCTTCAGGGCACTGCAATTCACAAACCTGCAGAGTTATAAATGATAACTCTCGTCCACAAATATATTGAGGGAAGGCAAAGAAGAGGAT